>NC_053429.1:12958865-13278019 GCF_007990345.1 Gossypium hirsutum
ACTGGCGAGCCCAGAAGCTCGAACTTCGGTAATATTCTTGGAGGCTTCCAGTTAAGTATGGCTGAATTTTGCTCGGGTCAACTCGAATACCCGATGCGGATACCACATGACCAAGAAGCTAACCTCTCTTAACCAGAACTCACACTTACTGGACTTAGCATATAACTGCTTATCCCGCAAAATTTGCAACACTAGTCTCAGGTGCTCAGCATGTTCAGTCTCATATCTTGAATAGACCAAGATGTCATCAATGAACACAACTACGAACCGATCCAAATATGGTCTGAAGATCCGATTCATCAAATCCATAAATACCGCAGGGGCATTAGTGAGTCCAAACGGCATCACTAAGAACTCGTAGTGACCATATCTCGTTCTGAAGGCAGTTTTGGGTATGTCCGAATCTCGAATTCGCAACTGATAATAGCCCGATCTCAAATCTATTTTTGAGAACACTGAGGCTCCCTTCAGTTGGTCGAACAAATCATCGATACGCGGTAACGGATATTTGTTCTTTATCGTCACTTTATTCAGTTGACGATAGTCAATGCACAACCTCATGGTTCCGTCCTTCTTTTCACAAACAATACTGGTGCACCCCAAGGTGAGAAACTTGGTCGAGCAAAACCTCTATCCGTCAATTCTTGCAACTGAGCTTTCAACTCTTTTAACTCGGTTGGTGCCATACGATACGGAGCCATCGAAATCGGCGTAGTCCCAGGTACAAGCTCAATACCAAACTCTATCTCCCGAACAGGTGGTAAACCCGGTAATTCTTCAGGAAAAACATTCGGGTATTCACAAACCACCGACACAGATTCGGGTTTCTTTTCTAATTCTTTGTCATCAAGTACATACGCAAGGTATGCTTCGCACCCTTTTCTTACATATTTCTGGGCCAACATTGAGGATATTACAGCTGGCAACCCATCCAAGTCTGTAGACTCAACTCGGATTACTTCGTTATTTGCGCACCTCAATTCAATCGTCTTGCTTTGCAATCACAACCGCATCATGCACGGTCAACCAATCCAACCCGAGAATAACATCAAATTCATTAAACGGCAAAAGCATCAAGTCCGCCGGAAAACAGGAACCTCGAATTACTAGGGACATTTCTTACACACTTTGTCGACAAGCACGTAACGACCAAGGGATTTGACACCCGAATTACGAACTCAGTAGACTCAATAGGTAAAGTCTTGCTGGATGCTAAGGTTTCACATATGTAAGAATGAGTAGAACCGGGGTCAATCAAAGCAATTACATTAGTATCAAAGAGAGTAAAAGTACTGGTAATAACATCAGGCGAAGAAGCATCCTCGCGGGCACGTATAGCATAAGCTCTAGCAGGTGCACGAGCCTCGGATCTGGTCGTAGCATCTCTAGATCCTCTCTGACCACCACTAGCATTGCCCGTATTTCCAGATGGTCTATCTCGAGCAGTGGTAGCACCCGGTTTCCCACTCTGATTTACATTTTGTTCAGACAACCTCGGGCAATCTTTAATGAAGTGGTCAACTGATCCGCACTTGTAACAGGAGCAGTCAGGGAATCTACAACTCCCCGAATGCCATTTACCGCAATATCGACATTTCGTTCTGTCTCGACGTTCATTCCCAACACTGGCGACCGAAGTGCCTCGTGTACCCACAGGGGTCGATCATGATCTCGTCTAAAAAGGCCCGAAGTGCCTCTCGACCAGCCCACATCATCTCGAAATTTCTTCGATGCCTGTTGAAGAGACTTTCCCGAAGATCTTTTACGAAACTCTCTAGTTCCCACATCAACTTTTTGTTTTTCTTTTCTAAGCTCTTCGGCTTTACAAGCTCGCTCGACAAGTACTACAAACTCTCGTATTTCAAGAACGCCAACGAACATTTTTATATCTTCATTCAGCCCATCCTCGAAGCATTTACACATGATAGCCTCGGACGAAACACATTCCCGAGCGTATTTGCTACGTCTAACAAATTTTGCTCGTAATCAGTAACCGACATGGAACCTTGCTTAAGCTCAAGAAATTCCTTCCGTTTTTGATCAACAAATCTCTGACTGATATACTTTTTCCGAAACTCAGTTTGGAAAAACTCCCAAGTTACTTGCTCTCGGGGCACAACAGAAGTTAGAGTACTCCACCAATAGTAGGCAGAATCACGTAGCAAGGAGATAGTACACTTTAAGCATTCATCGGGTGTACAAGATAGCTCATCGAGTACCCGGATAGTGTTGTCCAACCAAAATTCAGCTTGCTCAGCATCGTCGCTATCCGTAGCTTTAAATTCAGTAGCCCCATGTTTTCGGATTCTGTCAACTGGGGGCTTATTTGACCTTATTTGGTCAGTTACCGGAGGTATTGTAGGTGCGGGGGTTGTATTAGTCGGGAAGGGAGGTTGTGGAACAGCCGTATTAGTTCGAATGTATTGGTTGAACCAATCATTCATCACGCTATAGAAAGCTTGTCTAGCTTCATCATTCGGGTTACTAGCATTAGGTTGAGAGTCCACCGGCGCTGTCCTTGTGCGGGAGCAGGCGCTACACTCTCAAGATCATCAGCTACCGCTCGGTCGCGATCGGGATCCATTACTATAAATAAACACATTTGCAAATGTCAGAAATCACCACACTATCAAATAATCACATAAAATGGCATCTATAGCTAGACCCAACGCATTACGGTAGTCCTAGAATCGACTAAACCGTAGCTCTGATACCAATCAAATGTAACACCCCGAACCTGAGACCGTCACCGGAGTCGAACACGAGGTGTTAACAAACTTTAAAAATTTTCCAGACACTGCCAATCTGTGTAATAGTCGCTTTAAAAATCATATCTTGAGTTCAGAAACTCGGAATCCAGTTCCGTAAATTTTCCCTGAAACTAGACTCATATGCCCATTTACATATTTTTTTATAGAATTTTTGGTTGGGCCAATAAGTACAGTTTATTAGTCAAAGTCTCCCATGTTACAGGGATCGACTACCCTGACCTTTGCGCATTACGACTTGGATATCTCCCTGTACAGGGATTCAATACTGATGCCGTTTGTTTCTATAGAAACTAGACTCAGTGAGGAATCTATACAATATGGCTTGACTCCTAATTGTCTCTTGTTAATTTCTAATGAATTTCCAAATTTGGAACAGGAAATCCAGAAACCGTTCTGGCCCTGTCTCACAAGAACCTGAATATCTCTTAACATACTGTCCGTATGATTGTTTCGTTACTTTACTATGAAATTAGATTCATCAAGGTTCGTTTACATAATTTATTCACTATTTAATTCCATTCCTACTATTTTAGTGAATTTCCAAATCTACATCACTGCTGCTGTCAGCATCTGCCTTTAAGGTAGACTTTACCTATTTCATAGTTTCCATGATCCAACTAGCCCTTTTTGCATAAGTAGCACAATTTATGATAGTGATTAACCATTCCCATGGCCAATCCTTGTCAAGCCTATCCACACCTATCAATAACCATATCCATACCAAATGATTATAACATTACACTCAAACATATATAAGCCATTTTCGCATGGCTATCCAAAATTATACAAGTCCAAAGGGTCCATGACCCACAACAAACGGGTAGTCCTATACATGCCATTTCGAAGTTCAACCAAAATTGTACCAAAAGGGGGGCTTTGATAGTGTGGGCGACTTCGACTTCAAAATCCCGAGTCCGATAGCTGGAGAACCAAAATCTATAAAATAGAGGATCAAAGAAACGGAGTAAGCAATTTATGCTTAGTAAGTTTTGAGCAAGGAATTCCAGCACAGCAAAAGTATAGCATTCATATAGCTAAACGAATAATTTCATATGCACAAATTTTCGATATCATACTTGCTTCACATTACCAACCCTTATGTACATACACAAAAGATCAACTTAGCCAAAGGCCGGTAGCTCGTTTATCAACTGAGCGAATACTTATTTGTAAGGGCTCAACTAAATTCAAGCACATACGAAACATACCTCAATGTTGGGATGTTTCTAGAGTATTTACTGAAATTTTTACAGCAAGATCATTCATTCCCAAATCACGTACCTTCGGAATTTAACCGGATATAGCTACTCGTTCAAATGCCTTCGGGACATAGCCCGGTTATAGTAACTCGCACAATTGCCTTCGGGACTTAACCCGGATTTAGTAACTCGCACAAATGCCTTCGGGCTTAGCCCGGAATTAGTATCTCGCACAAATGCCTTCGGATCTTAGTCCGGATATGGTCACTTAGCACAAAGCCTTCGGGACTTAGCCCGGACATCATTCAAATAACCATGCACATTTAACAATAAATCATGGCACATTCGTATTTCGTTTTCGTTAGTAAAACTCAAACACAAGACATTTATCATTCTTGCAATTTCGGCTCAATAGCCACACAAAGAGCATGATTTTGGTTTGCTTAAAACATGATCTAATCAAATCATAATTTAAGCTCTTTTACTCAAGAACTTACCTCGGGTGTTGTCGAACGATTCTGATAGCTATTCGACCACTTTTTCCTACCCTTTATCGGATTTAGTTCCCCTTTGCTCTTGAGCTTAATTAAACAAATAAATTGATTTAATCATTTGAGCATTGGAAAGAGGAACACAAGGCACTTAGCCCATTTTTATACATTAGACATTAAAGTCACATATGTACGGAATCATGAATCAAACTCAACATTTTAGCTAATTTTTCCCCCTTGGCCGAATTTTCTAAGCCAAGACAAAAGCATCAATATGCTTGCCTCTAACCGAATACATGCAACACCAATCTCCTTCCTATGGCCGAATATGCATGTCTATGTTGGGGCCGATTTCAACACTTAATACATTCTACAAGTATGGTCACTTGTATTGACTAAACACCCTTTTGTTTCAAGTTCAAAACTTGGCTAATACACACATATATACACTAGTAAAGCATCCTCTCCCTTTCCATCAATTTAACACATGCATTACTCATTAATATACAAAAATTATATTCGGCCTTAGCACACAACTTGCTAGCCGATTCTTCTCCATCTAGCAACCAATGCACATATGTGCTCACTCAAAAATGCTAAAAAGAAGATTCAAGAATCATCAATCCACCATCACATGCATCATTAACAAGCTTCATATTTAGCATGCAATGGCATTAACACAAAATCTACCTAGGCCGAATATCATCCCCATGACATAGCAAAGATTTGAACCATGGGCTAATTAGAACTCAAACTAGCAACTAAAAACATGCATGAATCTCAAGGCACAACCTCAAACATACCTTGATCTAGATACAAGTATGGCCAAACCTCCTCCTAATCCTCTTCCAAACCAAACATGAAGCAAGAACTCCTTCCTCCTTCCTTTGAATTTTCGGCCAAATGAAGATGAAAAAGGATGAACAAAATTTTCTCTTTTCTTTTCTTTAACTCACGGCAATGGGGGGGAAAAACTACACACTTTTTTTTTTTGGTTTCATCATATTCCCTTTCATTATTTTATGCTCATGCTCCTTATTTTATTTTTTTCCACCCATGATGCACCAACACAACATGTCTGTGACATGTCTTGCCCATCACACTTGGTCTACCATGCTTGTCATGGCCGGCCACTACTAGTTAGGGGGGAATTTGACATGCAAGTCCCCCCTTTTTATTTCATGCTCTAATAGGTCCTTATGCTTCACCTATCACATTTCAAAAATGTCGCACATAAGTCCTATTGACTAAATTCACATGCAATCGACTAAATCGAAGCTTGAAATTTTCACACATTCATAATTACATATTCTAGACAATAAATATCACATTCAAACATTTCGGTGACTCGGTTTAGCGGTCCCGAAACCACTTCCCGACTAGGGTCAATTTTGGGCTGTCACAGACATTTAGGTCTGTTAGACCTAACATTACCCACACTTGCCATTGAAGTAGCTTGAGTTTTCGAACCCGAATATTGTTTCCCACGGTCTCTGTGTGAATACCCAGCTAAAAATTCTAACGAGAATACATTTCTCTATATTTCTTTGACTGAGATTGAAATGACTTACTCATCAGCCTTTTTCTTGTATCTCTAGCCTCACTCTTAGCCTTTTTTTTCTCTTTACTTAGCTCTTACACTTTGCAAGCTCGTTCAACTAATACAACAAATTCTTTTAGTTCTAAGATTCCAACTAATAATTGGATGTCCTTATTCAGCCCATCTTTGAACCTTTTACACATAATAACCTCGGAGGAAACACACTCTCGGGCATACATACTGAGCCTAACAAATTCTCGTCCATACTCTATCACTGACATTCGGCACTGCTTCAACTCAAGAAATTCTTTACGTTTCTAATTGATGAACTGCTAACTGATATATTTCTTTCAAAATTCCTCTTGAAAGAATTCCTATGTAACCCTCTCTCTCGATACCACAGATACTAGTGTCTTCCACCAGTGATATGTTGTGTCCCTCAATAATGATATAGCACATTTCAAGCATTCTTCAAGTGTACATGGTAACTCATCAAATACCCTAATAGTATTCTCAAGCCAGAACTCGGCTCTCTCGGGGTCATCATCTATAATAGCCCTGAATTCCTTAGCTCATTGCTTTCAAACCTTATCAACCGGAGGCTTATTTAGTCTTACTAATTCGACACCTTGAGGAGCTATGGGAATCATTGGGGATAAGGAGGGGGTAGAGGATGTTGAGCATTTGGATTTGTTCGAACAAACTCCAAATACTACTCATTCATCATGTGGAGGTAGGCTTCTCTAGCCCCTCCTCCTTAACTGGCCGTGGGAGGACTATTTTCAGATAAAGCTGCACCTTGAATGAGAGCCGGCGCATTACTTTCTACATCATCAGCTACAGCTCGGTTAGGATCTATTTACTATACGAAAACGCGGTTTAAAATTGTCAGGAGTCATCATATTATCACAGTTCATATATGGCATGTATAGCTAGACTCTTACACATGCTACGCTAGTCTGAGAAACGACTAAACCGTAGCTCTGATACCACTAAATGTAACACCCCTTACCCATGTTCCACGCTAAAATAGGGTACGAGGCATTACCAGACTTATTACACGAACAAACATACAATTTCGGGTTATACATTTGTAACAGTCCGATTTAGACCCTAAGTGGAACAGTGATTTCGGGACCACAAAGCTGAGTCAAAAAAATATTTGAATATTATTTTCCGTGTTTATTATATGTGAATTTGCATGCATGAAAGTTTCGTATAAAAATTTGATCGTTTGTGTGCTTAATTTAATAAAAGGGTTTAATTGCATAAGTTGAAAAACAGATAGTTTATTTTATAAGAACCAATTTGTTAATAGCTTTGTAAATTGAAGTATTTAAGTTGCAAATAAACATTTAGACTATGTGGCTGTCGAATGTGTCCATATTAAGTATGTTTTATTATTAGTTTTAAAAGGTTAAATATGTAAATTAATAAATAATATACATGTTATCATAAAACATAAAATAAACATAAGTTTCATTTTATTTTTCTTGGTGACTGAAACTTTAAAAAGAAAAGAAAGGAAGAAAGCTTAGGTATTCGGCAACTTTGAAGCTTGATTAAGGTATGGACTTTGCTCGGTTTTTGATAATTTTTACGTTTTTGAGATCGTTGCTTCGAGTACTACCTGACCCATGCTTGAATTTTTTATTTTGGTGAATATTTTGAGTTATTCCATTGATGAATATTTGTGTTTTGTGATGTTTGATGATAAATTATGAAAGATATGTTTTGGATTAATATGTTTTGTATTGGACTTTTTGATGATTTTAAGTTATTAGGACTAAATTGCAAAAATAATAAATTGAAGGACTAAAATGAAAAATAAATGAAATATATGGATTATTATGAGCATAAGGAAGATTCGGCCTAACTATGATATGGTGAGATTTTGTGTATTTTGTGTTTTGTGCAATTAGGACTAATTTGTAATAAAATATGAAATATTAGGGGTAAAATGGTAATTTTACAATTATGTGTTGTTGGATTAAATTGAATGAAATTGTGTTTAAATGAGGTTAATTTGAAATTATATAGATCAAGAGCAAAAGAAATCGGACTTAGATCGGGGAAAAGCAAAAATAGTCGAATAGCCGATTTAAATCGTTCGTCGATATCCGAGGTAAGTTTATAAGCAATAAATGTTGTTGAATTTGAATGTGTATGATTTTTATATGTTGAATTTAATTGAATGAATTCCTATGGTTCGAGTCGAATGCATGAATGTTTATGATGTTTGGGAATATTTTCGGTTCAATTGAGATATGAATTATGAATAAGATTAACTTTGTAATAGTGATATATCAGGCTTATTGCCTAGCAGGCTTTGATGCTGGTATATGATATCAGGCTTATTGCCTAGCAGGCTTATTGCCTAGCAGGCTTTATGCCAGTGTATTGAATCAGGTTTATTACCTAGCAGGCTCTGTGTCAGTGTTTTATACAAGGCTTTATGCCTAATGAATTTTATGTGAGCAACGGTAAAAGCAATCAAATATGTTAAGTGAGCTAAAGCATTCAGGTATGTAAATATGGTTATTCTATTCGAAATGAAAGTTAATTTGTAACGCCCCGTACCTGAGACCGTTGCCGGAGTCGAACACGAGGTGTTAACGGACTTAATTCATTTACTTACGCAGTTCATTTTAAAATTTCCAGACAAGCTGGCTAACTGCATCACAGTCACTTTAAAAATCATATCTCAAGTTTCGAAACTCAAAAACCGATTCCGTAAATTTTTCCTGAAACTAGACTCATATATCCATCTACAAAAGTTTTTCTAGAATTTTTGGTTGAGCCAATTAGTACAGTTTATTAGTTAAAGTCTCCCATGTTTCAGGGTTCGACTACTCTGACCTTCATGCATTACGACTTAGATATCTCCCTGTACAGAGCTTCAATACTTATTTCGTTTGTTTCTAGTGAAAATAGACTCAAAAAGGAATCTATAAATATAAATCATGACTTCTAATTATCTCTGGTTAATTTATGGTAAATTTTCAAAGTCAGAACAGGGGATCCAGAAAACGCTCTGGCCCTGTTTCACGAAAACTTAAACATCTCATAAAATACGGCTCATATGGTCGTTTCGTTTCTTTCATATGAAAATAGACTCATCAAGAATCGATTAAATAATTTATTCACTATTTAATTCCATTTATACTATTTTTAGTGATTTTTCTAACTTACATCACTCTGCTGTCAGCATCTATTTTAGGGTAAATTTTACCTATTTCATAATTTTCCATGAATCAAATAGTAAATTGACATACATTATTATCAAGGGTAATCCCGATTAGCCATGACGTACGTAGCACCAATAGGACCATGACTGGCCATTCCAATGGCTAGTCATTACCAAACATTTTCACGCCACTTAATAACCATATCACAAGACCATAATGTTATACTTCGAAATATACGAGCCATTTTCGCATGGCTATACGAATACACATTACCAAAGGGTACTTAATTAACAATAAGGGTCAGCCCTATACATGCCATTTTCAAAATTGAACTAAAAGAGTACCAAAAGTGGCTTAGAAAGTGTGGATGACTTCGACTTTGACACTCCCGAGTCCGATAGCTGACGAACAAAATCTATAAAACAGAGAATCAAAGTAACAGAGTAAGCATTTTAATGCTTAGTAAGTTCAAGTAATGAAATTATTCACGACTAAGGTATAACGTTCATATGACTACATGAATAATTGCATATATGCATGTTCTCAAATCATACTTACTTCATGCTTCAACCATTATATTCATACACAGGGAATCAAACCTAACTAGAGGTCGGAAGTTCGTTAATCAATTGAGCGAATACTATTTAAAAGGAATCAACCTTTCCGATGCATATACGAAACATACCTTATCGTTTGGATTTTATAAGCGTATTAATTGAAATTATTACAGCAAGATCGCTCACTTCCAAACCCAAGTACCTTCGGGATTTAGCCGGATATAGCAACTCGCACAAATGCCTTCAGGACTTAGCCCGGATATAGTCACTAGCACAATGCCTTCGGGACTTAGCCCGGATATAGTCACTAGCACAAATGCCTTCGGGACTTAGCCCGGATGTCATCCGAACAATCATGCACATATATCAATATATCATGACACATCCATATTTCATTTTCATTACTAAAGCTCAAACACAAGACACTTATCAAACCTTACCAATTTCGGCTCGAAGCCACATACAAGGAACATGATTTTGATTGGCTTTATAACATGATCTCTATACACATTCGGCTACCCGTCATAGGTATAAACTAATCACCTCAATATATCATTCAAGTAAAGTCATTATATCTCCGTTTATTCGTTATGCTTATATGTCATGACTTAATCAAATCATAAACTAAGTTTCATTACTCGAAGACTTACCTCAGATGTTGTCGAACGACTTCAACGGCTATTCAATTACTTTTTCCTTCCCTTTATTGGATTTAGTCCCCCTTTGCTCTTGAGCTTAAGTTCAACAAATTTTAAACTAGTCATTAATCGACTATTCAAGTATTACTTTCAGAATATAATACATATAGATTCGACTTTCACACATATAGATTATAGTAAGCTTTATAAAAATCAATAAATAATTCATTAGCAAATTTTCATTAATGTTTACAATATAATTATAATTTCCCTATAAGCTGACTTCCTGAGCAACAGTCACTAAAGTTTTTATAACTGGAGCTACGAAACTCCAAATCAATTGCCGTAAATTTTTCTTGATAGAAGACTCATTTATCTATTATCCATAAAATTTTCAAAATTTTTAGTTTAGCCCAACAATACCAGATTTTTCTTAAAGTTCACCTTGTTTCACTGTTTGACTAAACTGACTACTCTTCACTACGAATCAAATTTCTTATTGTACAGAATTAAAAATATGTTCTCGTTTATTACATTTGAAACTAGACTCATTAAGGAGTCTAAGCATATAAATTTTATCTTAGGGCCATTTTTGTACAATTTATACTGATCTTATAAAAACAGAACAGGGAATCTAGTAGCCATTTTGACTCAGCCCCACAATATTTCAAATATCTCAAGATCGGTAACTCTTTTGTTTTTATAGTTTCTTTTGTAAGAAATTAGACTCTTCAAGATTTAATGACATAATTTATTCAGCTTTTAACTCAACTCCTACAAATTATGGCGATTTTCCAAAATCACCTTACTGCTGCTGTCCCCAAGCAGATTATTACCAAATCAAATACTAACATTTGCATTTCACCTCAATAGCTAGCTTAGCAAACCTTAATTTAACATATAATTGTTCATAACACAATTAAAGCATCCTCTCCATTCCATCAATTCAAAACACATACATTGCCCAATAATATCCAAAATCATATTCGGCCTTAATACACAACTTGTTAGCCGATTTTTCTCCATTTAGCAATTAATGCACATATGTGCTCCTTTGTTAGACTCTACTTCACCTAACTACCATTTTCTTTTTCATCCAAATAACATGAACAACAACCATTTCTTGAACATTTTCTCTTCAACAATTCTTCATAAAACATAAAGACTATAACCCAATCTCATCCTATAATAACTAAAACCGAATACTCAAGACACCACACCATTTCAAATTTTGGTCATGGGTTAAGCAAAGAACTTAAGAACTAACTCAAAATATACAAAAATTTCAAGAATTAGCATGAACTACTCACCTTATTTTGAGTTCAAGATCACCGAATGCTCTTGTTCTTTTCTTTCTTTAGAATCGGCTAGGCAGAAACATGGATGAAGACTTTGTTTCTTTCACCCATTTTCTTCCTTTAATTATCATTTCTTTATTTATTACATCCTCCATACTAATATGGCATCTAGCTATTTAAAGTTAACAGAAAATTCACATTTAATTATATAATTTGTAGCATGGCCGGCCACTACCTATAGTTTGGCTAAATTGACATGCAAGTACAAGCACTTTCCCACATACATTAATAGGCCACTTTAGCATTTGCCTAGCACATTTCTAAATTGTCTCACATAAGTCCCTACTAATAAATTTCACATATACTGGCCAAATTAAAGTATGAAACTTCCACACATTCATATTCACATATAATAAGCATCAAATATGACAGTTAATTATTTTTATGACTCGGTTTTGTGGTCCCGAAACCACTTTCCGACTAGGGTCACATTAGGGCTGTCACATAATTGATTGAAACATATGTGATAGAAATGTTTTGTGATGATATTGAAAATGTATGAAATTATGAGTAAGGTATTTGGTTTTATGATAAGTATAAGTAGGTGATTTAAACGTTGGATTCATGTGATTGTATACATATGAATACATATGTATAATCAATTATCTTTGATATTATGACTTTGAAATTGGAGAATATATTGATAATATATATGTATGGAATATTTGGCCATGGTATATTAATGTATAAATATATGTTTGATTTAGGTTATTTTACATATATATAGAGGTTGTTAATTTGCTTAAATTGCTTATAACTTACTAAGCTACGATAGCTTACTGTGAGTATATTTATTCTTTGTTCTTATAGATTTTTTGGGAGTTTGCTACAAGCTCAGGGACCGTCAGTGAAGTTATCCACACTATCGTCAATCTTCGGTACTATTAAAAGTCTTATTTCAAACTTATGGCATGTATAGGCTAATATGTATTTTGTCTGATCTTGGATATGTATAATTTAAGCCATGCGAATATGGCTTGACTCCTAAGCTTGAATTTGGTTTTGTTTGATTATGGTTCAAGCTCACTTTTGGTTAAAATGCTATGTGCTTTGGGTAACTAGTATTTATAATATGTGTTTGTGTAATGAAGTTGATAAAAGAATTTTGGATATGATATGAATGAATTGGCCACAATATATGCATAGGTATTTTTGAATGGTTTGAATGTGATTTTATATGAAAATAAAGTATATAAATGAATTTAGTAATTTTCCTAGTTAAGGTTTATAAATGATTTGGCATTAAAGGATATCTTGTATTAACCGAATATGGTTGAAGCTATTTTTAATATATTTTTTTATGATTTTTATAAAATTTGTGTATTGATATGTATATATATATTTGAATGAGTACATATATTTATATGTGCATAAGTCATGAATATTAAAATGTAACGAATTGGCTAAGTAAAGTCAAGTAGTATATGTTATTTAATCTTATCAATATGCTTTATATGTGTTTCGACAAATATGATTAAATTAGGTCATTATTTGTTCTCTTGTATGTTCATGTTATAAGTAAGGTATTTTATATTTACAATTAAGTATTATATGTTATTAAGGTTTGTTAATATTCAAAAGTGAAATGATCATTATGACATATGATATTTATATGAAGTATAATGATGTGTTTTGGTTATGTGTGAATAGGAATGTATATGGTGTTACATGTGGTATAATAAATTATGAAAATTATATGTGTCTTATGTGATATATAAATGTTTAACTTAATATTAAATGAATACCGAATATGATATGATTTTTATCAAATGATTATAAGTAGTACATTTTGTATAATCCATTTGTGTTTGGTTATAATATGCGACTAAAGTGTAATGAAGTCTGTTTATCTGCATGTATTATAAGTTTAAATTAAAAGTGTATTCAGCTATGCGAAATAGAGATTAAATTGACTATTGAAATTCAAGTACGTGTCTGTGATCATTTTAATTTATGTTTTTGACTAGTAATACTTCATAACCCTAATTCGACGACGGATACGTGTTAAGGATGTTACAACATTTGCATCCAAATTAAAACCATTAGCATTTAATCATAAAGTCCCTAATATGAGCCTACGAGGTCCAAAAAATGCATTAGAGGTGGTTTGAGACTAAACTGAGAACTTTTGAAAAGTTTACAAAACTTAGAAAATTTTTCACTAAATAAGGGTCACACTCCCGTGTGGATATGGGACACGCCCATGTAGGCAGGGCATATGGTCACACACGCCTGTGTCCTGAACTTGTGTAACTCTTTGTTTGCCACCCAAAAGCAAATTGAGGACACACGGCCAAGTCACACACCCATGTGTTAGGCCGTGTGGTCGATTTAAAATTCATAATTTTTCATTAATTAGGTGCAGACTTCGCACATCCGTGTCCAAGGTCGTGGCCCTCACACGGCTGAGACACACGGCCATGTCTCTGCCCGTGTACTCAATATTGGGCATTCTATTTTGCAAAAATTAGGGTACAGGGGACACACGGCCTAAACACATGCCCGTGGGGCAAGCCATGTGTGGCACACGGCCTAGACACATGCCCGTGTGTTTACCCGTGTAAACAAAAATAAGGCTATTTACCAAGCCATTTTGCCACCCTTTAATGCACACACCTACACAACATAACATAGCACCAATCCAAGTATATACATACAACCAACATCCACAGCCAAGACATCAACACATCATTCATGAAAGGCATCATTATATAAATATACTTATAACCAATATTGGCTCATTTCAAATGACCTTATACAAAATGAACTTCTAACCAATATAAGCCAACACATTTGGCCAACACAATTATGACACATGACAAAATAACCAAGTCCCCTATACATGCCATAACTCAAAATGTTGAATTCACTGATACCAAAATAATTGTTGATAGTGTGAGTGGATCTTCAACGGTCTCTGAATCCCAAGCTAGCTTGATAAGACAAGGGAAAGGAAGGGGAGTGAGCTATATAGCTTAGTAAGTTCCTATGCAAATAATAAGCATTATAACCACACAATCAACATACAATTAACATGAAAAATATTAGCATGAACATTATCAAAATCTCATAGCCATAACTTATTCAATCACAATCCTACCAATAGTTCATCACATATCGAGCTCATTACTTATGAGTTTTACGTACATACCTATACCAACTCACAACACAACCATATCCTTTCATAACTTTGACATTACCGTTGAACACTCGAAATATTAACGGATACTCGGAAATCTTTCACATAAGTGCCATATATGTAGCGAAAGCTACGTCATATCTCATAATGCATATGGGCTCGTCTTCGAGCTATTCACGGGCCTACTCACACAAGCTGTTAGTCAGGACGTAGCTACACAGTGCTGCTCACAGAAGCTGTCAGGTATCTACAACACATGCCGAACTACCCAGCCACTGGTAGGATGTACAAGACCAGCACCTTGATTACATAATCGCATATACACATGGGTTCCTAGTGACATGTCACTCGTATCCTATTCTATTCCAAAGGTTCAACCGAGATTTCTCGCTTGTCAAAACTTTGTCAAATACATCCAAAGAGTCAATCACAACTCATACAATATTAAAGCATTTAAAACATAAATATAACAATGCATTATTTACATACGAACTTACCTCGGTACAAAAATAGTAGAATTGGACCTAATCATGAAACACTTTATTTTTCCCCCGATCTAGGTCTGAACCTCGTTTTTCTTGATCTATAATAACAAATTTAACTCATTTAATACTCACATTATTCAATTTAGCCCAAAAATCATATTATGGAAAAATTACATTTTTGCCCCTAATGTTTCACATTTTTACAATTTAGTCCCTACGCTCGTAAAATGAAATGTAATCAATTTCGTCAAAACCCAAACCTAGTCGAACCATCTTCATACTTATACCAGCCCACATTTTCCACTTAATCACACTTTTACTACTTTTTTTATAACTTTTACAAATAAGTCATTTTTGACATTTTTACCGAAAATCACTTAGCAAAAGTTGTTTATCTAACACCAAACATCATTTTCTAACATTAGACATCAAAATACACAAATATTAGATATGGTTAAAATTTTAAACTTCATCTTTCTTTCAAATTAGTCCTTGAAATAGCTAGATTAGGTTACAAGGATCTCAAAAACATGAAAATCATTAAAAATGGGGCTAGAACGGACATACAATTGAGCTTGGAAGCTTGAAAAACCCTAGCTATGTCTTCCTCTTATAAATTTCAGCCAAGGGGGACTAAATTGACAAAGATAAAGACTTCTATTTAGTTATTTTGGCTTTATTTTACAAATGACCAAAATGCCCCTCATGCATAACTTTAAAATTTCACCTAATCATGTCCATTTTTGTCCATCTAATTAAAAAATGGTCTAATTACCATCTAAGGACCTTCAATTTAAAATTTTATAGCTATTAGACACCTCTAGCTTCTAGAACACACATTTTGTACCTATTGTAATTTAGTCCTTTTAGCTAAATTAAGTGCCCAATTGATAAAATTTTCAAATGAAATTTTCACAAAACAATTCCGTAAAATTGTAGACCATGAAAATATAAGAAAAATAAATCTTACTTCGCCGGATTCGTGGTCCCGAAATCACTGTTCCAACTAGACCTAAAATCGGACTATTACATGTCGACATCATGGGGTAAAGGTAAAATAGAAGCCCTTGAAAATTTTTATGAAATGAGTGCAATCGAAAGTTCAAAATTGGAAAGGGAAATTGTTATCTCAAGCCGGAAAGGAGGTAATGATATAGGTTGTTTCTTTTACCATTCCTAATTACTCAATGCACCGCTTTCGACTTCTAATATGATGTAAACCTTCTTAGAAAATTCTAGTGGGGTGGTAGGGAAAATGAAGAGAGGAAAATCCGCTAGATGTCCTAGAGAAGTCTGGCTAAACATAATAAAGTTAAGAGGTATGGCATTTTCGGATTTTTATGATATTAATGTTGCCCTTCTAGCTAAACAAGCTTGGAAACTCTTTGAAAACCCAGATGGGCCTTGGGCAAAGATCCTAAAGGTTGTGCATTTTCCAAGAACTGCAATACTCACATCTTCGATTCCGAAAATAAGATCCCAAAAACAATATGCTACTTAAACCATTAATTAACTTATTTAGATCCCCAAATTATTATTCTAGAAAAGATTTAAATTTTTAACTTTCTTTACATATTCTTTAAGAATTTTATAATTTCATAATTTTTTAAAAAATATAAATTTTGGAATTTTTATAAATATTTTGAATTTTTGAAAATTATTTTAAATTTTTTTTGTAATTTTTGTTGAGAGAGACCAATTTACTCATTTTCAAAATTGGCAGGCATCAAAGGGATATTTACACTAATCTATTATTCGAATTATTCAAACTATTCGAGTTGTAAAATTCAACTCGACTCAAACTCGAAACTCGATTTGATTAAGTTGAAATTTAATTTTTATTTTTATTTTTTCGAATCGAATGTAATTTTGCTCAACTCTAAATCTGGGTATAATCTTCTGAGAGAGTGAAGCACAGAAACGAAGACGACAGCTCTCACTTGAGGAATATTCGAAAAAGCTCAAATTGGACCTCGATATGCAATACAAGGTACCCCCGAGAGTAAGGTACCCCCAAGAGTAAAGAATTTCTAATGGAAAGCATGTAATAGTGTTGTTGCCTCTAATGAAAATTTGTACCGATGTCATCTAGCTTTGTCAAAGAAGTGTCAAAGCTGCGACAACAAGGTTGAATCTCTCGAGCATATTCTGTTTCTCTGTCTGATTGCGAAAGTGGTTTGGCGAGCGTCTACTCTTCTCTATGATCCTTCAAATTCGGTTTCTCTAGTTTCTTTAACTAGTGGATTGAGATAAATAAACAATTTCCAAATTTTGGGTCTTTCTCAGCCAAAAGTTTGGCAGCTTGGATATGCTAGGAAATATGGAGCCGAAATTTAAGGATGTTTGAAGGCATTATTTCTGATCCCATTAAAATTTGGAATGATGTTTGGAGGAATTTCTCAGAGTTCCTGCATGTTCAGGAGAATGCTCGGTCCCATTCAACCCCTCAAACATTGGCCTCTTCTTGGAACCCACCCCCACATGGTTTCATTAAAATAAATGTTGATGTTTCATTTGATCAACGTAGCAAAACTGCGAGTCTCGCTGCAATTGCCCGAGGCAGTGATGGTTCTTTCATTACAGGTGCAAATGCCTTGAACTTTGCGGGATCTCCGCTCGTCGCTGAGGCTCTTGCTGTTCGGTTAGGATCAATGTTGGCAAATACTCAACAATGGCGAAACACAATCCTCGAATCCGACAACCAAACTATGATCAAGTGTTTAAAAGGATATTGTAAACCTCTGTGGGAATATGTTGTTGTTCATGATGATATTTCGCTTTTGATAACATGATGTTGTAATGTCTCTTTCTCTTATGCTTCTCGTGGGAATTATTTTGCTTTTTCTTATTATTATCGTTTCATTTCTTCATAATATTTTTCCTTGGAAAAGCACAAATGAAATGAAAATGATTTTGTTTGAAATTGCTTTTAACCATGGCTTAAGGAAAGGGGATAATGAAGATAATGACATATATAATGCTGGCATGAAAAAGAAAATTGTTTGAAAAATGATGGCAAGGAAGTTCCCTAGATTAAAATATCTTCTTTTAAGAATAAAGCTTAAATGAACCTATTTTGGGAATTAAAATTTTAAAATGTCTTGGTCAAGAAAAAACCTTGGACACTTTTCACATCATTTTTTTTAAGCTTCAAAATTTAAAAACTAGAGGTATTACTATTCGGGAAAAGAAACTTAGAGGTATAAATTAAATATAAATAATTTATTTTTTAAATAGCTAATAATTCGGTTAACTTAAGATGATTGATATTACCAACAAAAAAATGTCTCAATTATATCATTTGATGTAAATAATTTTTTATATTTCTTATGTAATTAAATTAATTAAGGTTTTTTTATATCGTTTCATGATTTATGGATACTAAATTTTTTAAAGTTTGTGGTTATTCCTCGTAACAAGTTTGTCTTTAAAATTTAGATATTCTTTAAATTTTAGATATAAATTTTCTTTTTAATAGTATAATGTATCTTACTATTACACTTAATATTTATTGATTAATCATTTAATTTTATATTCTAATAAGCTAGTAATATACAAACCTTTTAACTTATACTCAATTATAAAACATTCATCATGCATGTGAAAACTGTTTACTCAAAAACTATATTTATAGAAAATTTATGTAAAAAAACTAATGACGCATTAGTTGAAATCACTAATATAAAGCTTTAACGATATTGGTGTTATAGCTTTAAAGTTTAATTATGTGTAAACTTTTTTTTAGATTTATTTTGACATAGTAATGTTTAGATATATATACACATATATTTGTTAGAGTTGTGTGACCAAAATTATAAGTGATTGCTTGTAAGTTAAGTTAAACAAAATATTTTTTCTTTCTAAAAGATTTAGTATTTATTAGCATAGTTTATTTGACTTATTAATTTAGCCTATAAAAAGGCTCTTTTACAACCTTAGAAAAATACACTTATTAGATATTAGAACTCATAACACATTTAGAGAATTTTGTGTTTACGTTTTGAGGGTTCTTTGTTTTCGGGTTTTTCGGGGTTTAGTTTTTTATCTCCATCTTTTGTACTCTTCATTCTTTTGTCATTATAGTAAAATTATCTTTGCATGTGGTTTTTTATCTTCTTTGGAGTGGTTTTTCCACGTTAAATTTGTGTGTTCAATTTCTCAATTTATTCCGCTATTTTTTTACCTGTTGCTTAATCGGGTCGATTCCTAACAAGTGATATCAGAGCTAGTTCAATTTTCATAGATCAGCCCGTTCAGAGATGGCAACAACAAGGTTTGAAATTGAGAATTTCGATGGTAAGACAAATTTCAATCTGTGGCAAGTTAGGATGATGGTAATTCTAGTTCAAACTGGCTTGAAAAAGGTTGTTACTGGGAAAAAGCATGAGAATCTAAATCAAACAAAATGGGAAGAGCTTGATGAAAAGGCCTTGTATGCAATCCAGTTGTGCCTCGCGAATACGGTATTACAGAAGGTATTGATGGAGAAGACCTCATCTGCCTTGTGGAAAAGGTTAGAAACTCTTTATGCGACTAAGTCTCTGGTTAACCGTTTAGTGTTGAAACAACGTCTATTTATGTTTCGCATGAACAAATGTGAGCTTCTTAAAGAATACATCAGTCAATTCATTACTCTTTTAAATGATTTAAAGAATGTTGAAGTTCATATTGACGATGATGATTAGGCTATGCTATTATTGTGCTCTTTACCACCTTCATACAAGTCTTTCAAGGACACTCTGATTTATGGCAGAGACAAACTCTCGTTCGAAAATGTGAAGGGTCATTATTTCAGAAATAAACTCGACAATGAGTTTGGTTTGGATAGCAAGGTAGATAGGCAGGCTTCCATTTTGGTAGCATCAAAGAAACGAGACAAAAGGTGTTGCTATTGTAAAAAGTTAGATCACGTCAAAGCAGATTGTTATAAACTGCAAAATAAAAGAGCTGCTGAGAGTAACGAGGAAGATGTAGCTAGTGCTAATTTGGTCGATAAAGCCAGTGATGATTTTTTGTTAGTGTCAACGAGCGATAACTTCAAGCTTACGTCTGAGTGGATCCTAGATTCAGAATGTTCTTTCCACATGTGTCCTAATAGAGAATGGTTCTCCACATACAGTTCGGTTGAAGGTAGAGTTGTGCGCATGGGAAACAATTCATCTAGTAAAGTAATTGGTATTGGTACTGTTAAAATTAGGATACACAGTAGGACGATTAGGACACTCTCAGATGTCAGGTATGTACTTGATTTACGAAAGAATCTCATCTTCTTTAGTATTTTAAACTTGAAAGGATGCAGATTCAACATCGAGTCAAGCGACATTAAAGTATATTGTGGAGCTCTTGTTTTGTTAAAAGGTAAAAGAACCGGCAGTCGTTATATTCTAGAAGGTTCTATAGTAACCAGTGAAATTGGATATTGATACGTGATATTCACGACAGATTTTAAAATTTATAATTAATCGTTCTTGAAACTAACTATTATCACGATAAAGGCAAGTGCACCTATCGAAGAGTAGTATAGCTTTAGCAAGACCAGATTGTCGAACCCGAAGGAACCAAGAGTACTAGTAATTACTTTCTTTTTATTATCTAGCTTAAAAATTAAGGGATTTGTTTATCTAAACTAATTAACTAAACTAATGGTGCACAAAGAGAAAATTAGGGAAAAGCTTTTGGGAAAACTCGATTGATTAAGACAATACTCAAGGAAAAATCCACCTAGACTTCACTTGTTATTTAACTCTGAATCAAACGATTTATTCATTTGACTTGGTCCATAGGAATCCCTAAGTTCTATTATTATCTCTCTCGAGACTAATAACGTCTAACCCTAGGTTGATTAATTGAAATCTCTTTCTAATTAACACTCTAGTGTTGCATTAACTCGATCTATGGACTCTCTTATTAGGTTTCACCCTAATCCGGAAAAATCTTGTCACCCTATCTTTAGGCATGCAATCAACTTCGCTTAATTACGACAAATGTACTCTTAGATAGGGACTTTTGTTCCTCTGAATAAGTGCATTAACTTGAATCAATATCCTAGAATATTAAAACAAGAATTAAGAACACATAATTAAGAACAAGTCAAATGTTTATCATACGATTTAGATAATAATAACAAGATTCGTCTTACGTTTCATTCTCCTTAGGTATTTAGGGGTTTAGTTCATAATTATAAAAGAAAGCATCTCAAAAGAATAAAGATAACAAAACATAAAGAAAACCCAAAACTCCTGAAGGAAATTGAAGGGAGATCTTCAATCTTGACGATGAATCCGGCTTCTGAGATGGATCAATCGGCTTCCCTTGAATAATTCCTTAGCTCCTACTCTATGTGTGTTTTCTAAGTGCCTCCTCAGGTGTTTAAATAGGCTTTAAAATGCCTAAGAGCCCTCAAAAGTGGCTTTTTTCGAATAGGACTATACTTGGGCTCGACAGGGACATGCCCGTGTGCGATTGCTTCAGACCATGGTCAAGGCTGTTAAATAGGCACGGGCGTGTGGTCTATCCGTGTGAGTCGTGCTTTGATTCTGCCGAATGGACACGGCCGTGTGGCCTACCCGTGTGAGGAAGTCCAGGCCGTGTTGATTTCCCATGTTGGCCCATTTTCTCCTTTTTTGGCCCGTTTCTCGCTTTTTTTACTCTCCTATGCTCACCTAAGTATAAAACATGAAATTAAAGGATTAGGAGCATCGAATTCACCAAATCTAAGGATAAATCATCCATAAATGTGCTAAGCATGGGATAAAAATATGTATAAATTACGGTTTATCAAATACCTCCACACTTAAGCGTTTGCTTGTCCTCAAGCAAAATCCACAACTCACAATCAAAATAAATTCTTCTCAACTTATAATCCCTATCGATAATCTCTCAAAATAAATAATAAGTAATCATACATGAGAATTCAACTAGAAGAACATCAAAGTTTCAATCATTCCAAGTTGAGCATTTTATCACGAAAGCATAGGTGCCTCCCCTCATTTAAGTGATTACGCTTGATTCAAAATATCACAAAGTTTTAACATTCTCACTAAAGATTCACTCAAATCACTCGAGGTGTTTAAGGACAATAAATGAAGCACTCATTAGTCAATATGAAAAGTTATTTCCATAGGCTTGCATGAAAATCAAATCTCCACCACTATATATTGAGATGATACGTCAAACAAAAGGTCTTTAGAGGGTTGTCACATGGCTTTGGTTAGGGGGTGTGGTCACAAGCTGAAAGAAAAGGTTAAAATCGAGATTGAATTGAAAAATTACCTAACTAGAAAAATAACTAATTATTAATTGAATACAAGTGAGCTTCTTCTCAAAATATGGAATTAACACTTAAGCTCAAAAAACAACAAATTACTACTAATATATATGTATGTATGTATTATATTTTTTTTAGAACAAGTTAAATAACATAGGCTATCTATCAAAAACATAGCTAAGCAATTTATTCAAATCAAATCTCGACAAAAATAGGGATCAAGTTAATTTAGGGGATTTCAATAATAATGGGTTAAGGGTTAATATTAAGGGTAAATCAATGAATGGGTTGTTAGGCTCAAGGGGGTTCACTAAGGTTTAGTTGTGAAGGTAGGCTTTTATGGAGTGAGTAGGTTAAACCTAAGTGCCTTTATCATCTCGACATATCAAATCAAATGGTGTGGTCTTGACATGCATAATCAAACAAGTTCTAGAATGACAATTCAATATTGATGCACTCAAAGCAACAATAAAAGTGAGCATGAAAGAAATAATAGATGCTCTAAAGGCTCAAGATCTCACAAAATTATGGCTTTTTGATGTTTAAACCTATGAATTTTAACTCAAGATAATACCTAAACTTGGGGAAACAACCTAAAAAAGAAATTAATTCTTAAAAATTAACTTATCATGCTTGATTCTCTAATTCCTTAAAGTTTAAACAATTAATGCATGAATGCCTATGTTTTAATTCAAGACATATTAATAAAAATCATAAATTAATCAAAATTCATTCTAATGATGATATGAGAAAATTATTTGAGAACAAGACAAAATTCAGAGATTTTTCTGATAATGATATAAAAGGCCCCCCACACTTAGGATGTACATTGCCCTCATTGTACAAGGTTAGATTTATTAAATTATATAGATATAAGATCATAAGATAGGGAGAGGAGTGAGACTTCCTGAATGATGAATGGAATCCTTGAATTGGAGTTCTGGAGAATAATCGGCCAAGGCAATGATGAGATTGGAGGAGGATACTCTGGTGGTGATAAAGGTTAGGTTCCACAACCACAATGGCCAGCGAAGAGGTTATCATGGTGGTCGGGCAGGACATGGTAGTCGTGGAGAACCTTTTCCAGTGGAGTTCCTAAGTAATAGTGAGCTTTGGAGCTCTTTATAACTGTGATAGAATTAGGAACTTCTTTTAAGAAACATAAAGAAGCACAATTACTTGTAAAGAAATAGCCGAATAAAAATTATAAAGTCTCAAGATAAAATAAAAATAGTATTAAAGGGAAATAAAAAGGTAATTTCAAAATATAAATAAAGATAAAAATAAATAATAAATAAAAATAAATAATAGGTGTTTATAAAGAAATTGGGGCACACGGGTTAGCCCGTGCGTTTCATAGTTTTCAAAATTGGGCACATTGGTGCACACGGCCATGTTGCACGGCCGTGTCGTTCTTCATTCACTTCTCTTACACCCCTGTATGCCGGTGCACGCCCGTGTTGTTTTGATAGGCTCGACCACGATCGGTGGGTATGGGTGTGTCGCACGCCCGTGTTAATTTGGTAGGATTGCCCACGGCCATGTCGCACAGTCGTGGCAACTTATCGAATCCCGTGTTGGGGAAATATTTTTTTTCTATTTTCACACGGCCGTATCACACAATCGTGTTTCCTTCCATGGTATGGGCACGACCTAAGGCATGCCCGTGTGTCTGGCCATGTGGTTCTAGAAATCCTGTGTTCAGCGACTCAGTTAGTGAATTAACTGTTAAAAACTAAAATGTAAAGAAGTTAACATCGTTAGTGCTCGGGTTGCCTTCCGAGAAGCGCTTATTTATAGTCTAAGCTCTACTTACCTCGATTTTGCATAGTCATGGTGGTTCGAGGAGTTTACGTCTAAGCTCTACTTACCTCGATTTCGCATAGTCATGGTGGTTCGAGGAGTTTACACTCCTCATCCCTGCTATCAATTTTATCAAAATAAGGTTTTAGACGAGTATTATTTACCTTAAAGGTGCCGAATTTAGGATGAATTACCTCGACTGTACCATATGGAAAAATATTGAGTACCGTGAGAGAAATTTCTACATTAGATTCAGAAGTGGCAATACGAGGATCTGTTGCATCCAGTAGTACTTTGTCTCCAACCTCAAGTTGATTTGGTGGAATATTGAGCTCATCAAGGCGTGGTTTTGGTTTATGTGTCCGTCATTCATCTAGTTCCTCAACTCGTAGCCTTCGTTCTTCATAGATAGGTCCTTTGATGTTGCTTGAACAAGGCTCATGTGCGCTCTTCGAACCTATTTTCTGCATAGAGTGTTTTACCACATGATCAGTACTAGTAGTATGATTTATGCAATCACCCTCAATTTTTAAGGTGTTACTCGAATTACGAGCTTGAAGAGTGATTGTTTCATCACCCACACAAAGTGTGAGTTCACCTATACCAACATCAATTATCGTTATAGCAGTTGCTAAAAAGGGCCTCCCTAAAATTAAAGGCACGTTACTATCCTCCTCTATGTCTAGAACAACGAAATCAACTGGGAATATAAATTTGTCAATTTTAACGAGTACATCTTCAATAATACCTCTAGGAAATCTGATTGTTTTATCTGTTAATTGAATGTTCATCCTAGTTTGTTTGGGTTTCCCAAGACCTAGTTGCTTAAACATTTTGTAAGGCATGACATTGGTACTAGCCCCTAAATCAGCCAAGGCATTATTAACATCTAAGCTACCAATTAAACAAGGAATCGTAGAACTCCCTGGATCTTTCAATTTGTTGGCCAGCTTATTCTGTAGAATGGCTGAGCAAACTGCATTCATCTCCACATGCGACGCCTCGTCTAATTTCCGCTTATTTACTAAAAGCTCCTTTAAAAATTTGACTACGTTTGGCATCTATGAAAGAGCCTCAATAAACAGTAAGTTAATATGTAATTTCTTTAAAAGTTTAAGGAATTTACCGAATTGTTCGTCTGAGTGGTCTTTCCTTGTCACATTGGGGTATGGAACATGTGGTTTGTACTCTTTACTTACCTGTTTTTGTTCACTATGGTCTACCTCACCTATACCTTTACTTACCATAGTTTCTTGCCTCGGTTTTGGTTCAGGTGCAACTAACCCTTCCTCATCTTGAATGGTAATCGCATTGATCTGCTCTCTTGGGTTAGATTCAGTGTTACTCGGTAGGCTACCTTGTGGTCGTTCAGATATCAATTTAGCGAGATGGCCTATCTGAGTTTTGAACCCTTGGATCGACGCTTGTTGATTCTTAAGTGCTATCTCGGTATTCTGAAAATGAGTTTCTGAAACCGAGATGAATTTTGTTAGCATCTCCTCAAGGTTCGATTTTTTCTCTTGTTGGTGAGATAGTTGTTGGAAGCCTAGAGGTGGTGGTGGTTTCTGATTCCCTTGGCCTCCCCATGAGAAATTTAGGTGGTTCCTCCATCCTGCATTGTAAGTGTTACTATAGGGATGATTTTGAAGTCAAGGATTATTACCCATACAATTTAATTGCTTGTTGTCCATGTTGTGGCCATAAGGTGGGTACTCTGAATTGCTCGTCCCTCCCCCACTTGCATTGCATTACTGGGTGAACCTATGAAGAACCAAGAAAACCGTCAATTTTTCTATTCAAAAGTTCTACCTGATTAGAGAGCATGGTGACCGAATCGATGTTAAAAACGTCGGCTACTTTCGTTGGCTTTCTCCTCATGACTTGCCACTGATAATTATTCAGTGACATCTCTTCTATAAATTCATAAGCATCCTCAGGTGTCTTTTTATTGATAATCCCACCAGCGGCTGCGTCAACCATCTGTCTAGTTGAAAGATTCAGGCCATTGTGAAAAGTTTGAACCTGTAGCCAGAGTTACCCATGGTGAGGGCACCTTCTCAACGGATCCTTGTATCTCTCTCATGCATTGTAGAGTGTTTTTAGATCCATCTGTATAAAAGAAGAGATATCATTCCTTAATTTAGCCGTTTTAGCTGGTGGAAAATATTTTAGTAAAAACTTTTCAGTCATTTGTTCCCAAGTAGTGATTGACCCTCGTGGTAACGAGTTCAACCACTGTTTAGCCTTATTCCTTAATGAAAAGGGAAATAATCGAAGGTGTATGACATCGTCAGAAACGCCATTGATTTTAAATGTGTCACAGAAAATTCGCCAAGTGATTGTTTGGATCCTCATCCTGCAAACCATCAAACTGAACAAATTGCTGTATCATTTGAATCGTGTTAGGTTTCAGTTCAAAATTATTTGTAGCAATAGCAGGCCTAACTATAGTTGACTCAGTTTCTGTTAAATTCAATTTAGCATAATCATACATAGTGCGCGGAGCAGGATTCTGATTTACTAGATCAGCAGCAATCGTAAGAGGTAGCAGATTTTCCTAATTTTCAGTCATCTCCTCGGTTGTGGTTTGAATATCGTCCTCTTGCCCTTCCTTTGTGTATCTTAAGCTTCACCTTAGTTCTCTTCAATTTCTGCGAGCTGTGCGATCGATCTCACTATCAAAAAGTAATGGTTCTGACGAGTTTCTTCTGGTCATAAACTAGAAAAACCTGACAGAAACGAATAAAAGAGAAAATTAGAAAATAAAATAAAAATTTATATTGCAATTAAAGTAAAATGGCTAAAGTAATAAAATTGAGTGTTCCTAATATCTTAAGTTCCCTGGCAACGGCACCAAAAACTTGATACGTGATATTTACGACAGATTTTAAAATTTATAATTAATCGCTCTTGAAACTAACTATTATCACGATAAAGGCAAGTGTACCTATCGAACAGTAGTATAGCTTTAGCGAGACCGGATTGTCGAACCCAAAGGAACCAAGAGTGCTAGTAATTACTTTCTTTTTATTATCTAGCCTAAAAATTAAGGGATTTGTTTATCTAAACTAATTAACTAAACTAAGGGTGCACAGAGAGAAAATTGAGGAAAAGCTTTTGGGAAAACTCGATTGATTAAGACAATACCCAAGGAAAAATCCACCTAGACTTCACTTGTTATTTAACTCTGAATCAGACGATTTATTCATTTGACTTGATCCGTAGGAATCCCTAAGTTATATTATTATCTCTCTCAAAACTAATAACTTCTAACCCTAGGTTGATTAATTGAAATCTCTTTCTAATTAACACTCTAGTGTTGTATTAACTCGATCTATGGACTCCCGTATTAGGTTTCACCCTAATTCGGCAAAATCTTGTCACACTATCTCTAGGCGTGCAATCAACTCCACTTAATTACGACAAATGTACTCTTAGATAAGGACTTTTGGTCCTCTGAATAAGTGCATTAACTTGAATCAATAACCTGGAATATTAAAACAAGAATTAAGAACACATAATTAAGAACAAGTCAAATATTTATCATACAATTCAGATGATAATAACAAGATCTGTCTTAGGTTTCATTCCCCTTAGGTATTTAGGGGGTTTAGTTCATAATTATGAAAGAAAACATCTCAAAAGAATAAAGATAACAAAACATAAAGAAAACCCAAAACTCCTGAAAGAAATTGAAGGGAGATCTTCAGTCTTGACGATTAATCCGACTTCTGAGATGGATCAATCGGCTTCCCTTGAGTAATTCCTTGCCTCCTACTCTGTGTGTGTTTTCTAAGTGCCTCCTCAGGTGTTTGAATAGGCTTTAGAATGCCTAAGAGCCCTCAAAAGTGGCTTTTTCCGAATAGGACTATACTTGGGCTCGACATTGACATGCTCGTGTGCGATTGCTTCAGATCGTGGTCAAGGATATTAAATAGGCACGGGTGTGTGGTCTATCCGCGTGAGTAGTGCTTCGATTCTTCCAAATGGACACGGCTGTGTGGCCTACCCATGTGAGGAAGTCCAGGCCGTGTTGATTTCCCATGTTGGCCCATTTTCTCCGTTTTTCCCTGTTTCTCGCTCTTTTTACTCTGCTATATTCACCTAAGTATAAAACAGGAAATTAAAGGATTAGGAGCATCGAATTCACCAAATCTAAGAAGAAATCATCCATAAATGTGCTAAGCATGGGATAAAATATGTATAAATTACGGTTTATCTGATGTCCCTCGTCTGTTACGGAGTCGAAGTCAACTCGTTTGGAACGGAGGCAACTTGGTCATAGGAGGGAAAAAGGTGTGATCGTTTCGTTAAAAAGAGGTTCTCTTTTAGATATAGGTTTTGAAAAGTTAAAGCACTGTGTTCGTAAAAATCATACCCGGGTTAGTTTTGATTCGGCAGTGCACAAGTCGAAGGCTAGAAGTCTTCCAGCTTTTAGGCATAGATTTGACTTAGTTAATTCCCTGCATAGTTCAAGATAGGCCCATGGCGGGCTTTGGCAAAGATGGTGTTGTAAGAATTCGTGTCAAGGTAGAGATTGTTAGAGTTGTGTGACCCAAATTCTTAGAGATTGCTTGCAAGTCAAGTTAAACAAAATATATTTTCTTTCTAAAAGATTTAGTATTTATTAGTATAATATATTTAACATTTATTAGCATAGTTTATTTGACTTACTAATTTAACCTATAAATAGGCTCTTTTACAACCTTAGAAAAATACACCCATTAGAGATTAGAACTCATAACACATTTAAAGAATTTTTTGTTTACGTTTTAAGGGTTCTTTATTTTTGCATTTTTCAGGGTTTAGTTTTTTATCTCCATCTTTTGCACTCTTTGTTCTTTTGCCATTATAGTAAAATTATCTTTACCCATGGTTTTTTATCCTCTTCGAAGGGGTTTTTCTACGTTAAATTTGTGTATTCAATTTCCTAATTTATTTCGCTTTTTTTTACTTGTTGCTTAATCGGGCCGATCTTAACAATATTAGAAGAGGAGGGAAGGAGAGTTTTCGATTGGTGTAAGTGGTGCAAATATAGAAAGTCATATAACAACAATTTTAACAGTCAAATAATTAAAAAAAACTTTCAAATAGTTCAAAGATCATTTTATAACTTTATAAAGTTAAATAATTTAGTGACATTCAGTGTAGTTTACCTTTTATTTTATAAATAAAACAATTCAAAAGTGTTAGTTCTAGTTACATGAGCAAGATTCAACTCCCATGAAGGCTTGTTATTGTTTTATTAAGGCATAATGACTTATATGGCCTTCTAACTTTATAAACAAAAATCATTTTAGTTCTCTATTTAATTTTTTGTCTTTTCTAGCCCTTAAACTTGTGTTGTTCGTCAAATCACCCCAAAATGGATGAAGAAGTTAACATATGTTAACTCTGTTGATGTGACATCCATGTGGCAGTCCATGTGTATACCACATTAGCAATTAATTATTTTTTTAAAAATTAAGAATATTAAAAAATATTTTTATATATTTTTAATAATTTTAAAATTTAAAAAAATTCATCAATTGCTAACTTGGCATTCACGTGTACACTACGTCAGTAAAGTTAACAAACGTTAACTTTTCCATTCATTTTGGGGTGATTTAACAAACAGTGCAAATTTAAGGGCTAAAAGGGGCAAAAAAATAAATAGAGGGCTAAAATAATTTTTTAATAAAATTGGAAGACTAAATAAGCCATTATGTCTTTTATTAAAAAGATAGAGAGAGCACTTATTCTATTTAAACAAGGAACTTATGTTAGTGCATTTTTGTTGCAAGTAAATTGTTCTTATTATTTAGTTTACAATTAAATTTTTAAGGGGAAAGTTTTATTGAGTTGGATTTAAATCATGTCTTATACTTGTTGATAAGACTTCGCAAACGTTGAAAATTTTCGAATTATGTAACTAAACTTTGGCTTTCATCTCTCAATTTATAACTATTTGTAAATTAATACAATTGCAACTGAACAGAAAAATGAAAAACAAATCAACGAATCTTTTCTAAAAAATATATTTGGTACACTGTCAATGTAATTTTTTAACTTCACAAGCAACGTTATAAATTTGCCACTTGTCTCATTTCCTTTATATATTGGAATAATATTTGGTATATTACCATAGAAGTTTTTAGACTCTACAAGTAGGGTGAGGGAATTGGCAAGTGTTTTATAAATGTATAATAAAATATTTAAAAAAGAAAATGCATAAAAGTTTTTTAAAACTACTTGTGGAATAAAAAAATAATATTAATACTTATATATTAATTTTTTAAATTTTTTTATTTTAAACTTGTCATTATCGCAACTTATTTGTAAAATTTTAAATTCCATTGACAATGTAACAAATATTTTTAAAAATGATATATTAACCAATTTTCTTTCTTTTGTCAAAGATTTAGTAACAGTTTGTGTTTCTGCACTCGTATGTTTATCTTTCAGCTTAAATTCAATTCAATTTAGGAACGTATATATTCATTTCTGGCCCACAAATCTAAGTAAATCACAATTACCCACCATAGAAGGAGTGTTTGATAGTGACAATTGAGACACTCCTACTACATTTATTATTTATTATTTCTAAGTCGGCTATGATGAAATCAAATCACATAAGATTGGCTATCTAATTGAAAAGAAAATGGAAAAATGAAAAAGTGTTGGACAATTAATTACTAGTCTAATCCAATAGCAAGTAGAGCATTTGTTTTGAGTTGTTTATCAAACTTAGACCCTAAGAAAATAAGCAAAATCCGAATCTAGATTTTCGAATTTACTTCAAACCAATTAATCACAACATTTAGCTACTATACTATGCCGTCACCACTAGTTCAAAGGTTCTTCTGGTGACAAGAAATGTCTTAATCTTAATTAATAGGATCAATATTAACTAGAACCTGCTTGATTAATCGAGATTCATTTACATCAAATGAGCTTTGGTTTTCACAAAAGATTCGATCATTATTAAGAACGATGATAATATACATACGATATTGACTCTATTGCTACTTAATTACACCTAATTTTGTCACGGTGGATTTGCTTCTTTACTTTCATTAATTTGTTCACACTTGTTATTTATAAAATAGAGTTTTATGGAAATATGAATCAAATTTTGATTTTTTATAAAATTAAGGGTTCAAAATTTTTAAATATGTAAATTCTGCTTTACTTAGAAACATGAATAATAATGGTAATACACTAATTATTTCAAAATATGTAAAACCACAATTGCAATCTTACAATCGTTCCTTGTACTCCAAGGAATGCATGTTTAATTTGTTTACATAGTTTATAGTCGTTTCTTTTTTTGGTAAGTGAGGGAGTTGATTCATGGTCCCATCAAGTCCTGATCTGGGTAAGCGAGGGACCTTTGCTTGCATAAAGAGGAAAAATAAAAGCAATGTAATGATTAGCATATGCTAGAATAAATTAATTTGATTGTTTTTTTCAAAGTATTTATTGGAGTGAGCTTGATAATTAATTTTTCGCATTCTGCAGGTCCATTAAGGAGTAAATATTGGTCACAAGTTGTAAAACAGCTCCATACCCAAGATGAGGATTAAACCCTCAACCACTAATTAAGATGGAAAAATTCTTATTATCTCATTCAACTCTCGTGGTTAATATGAGTTTTAAATATGCACAATTCAGCTTAATCACATTGATATTTAGCTGGATATGAAAAGCAAAGGTAAATATAACTTAAGGATAATGCAATGAATAACATAACGTATTGACCTAATAAATCAGATGAATATTAAAAAAACGCAGCTAAAGATTAAAAAAAATCTCGCTATATCCTTAATTTCTTGTAGTGTTTTTACGACTTAATTACAAGATTATCATATTTAATTTTTTAATATATCCTAAAGATAAGTATTATACTTATTAATCTGTTAATAAAATATTATAAAATAAGATTTTTCAAGTGTTGAAAAGGAAAAAGTGAATGGATTTTATTTATTTATTTTTTGCATAGTGAACGGATTATATAAACTTTGTAAACTTTCAATTAAATTGATATATTGCGACTCCACATACCTAATTAACATGCACATTTTACGTAATTATCAACAAGAAGGTAGCAAATAATATTTTATATTGTAATTAAAACGTGCCTTCGATTTTTTAAGATCACCTAATACCGACGACCCATTAGTAATTTCAACACCCTAACTACCATAAATTATATAAAAACTTAAATTGGGGCATTCATTAAGTTATCCTTTCTTTCTTTTTTTAGAAAAATTTAACTTCATATACCTAAAATAGTTATAAAAATAAAAACTAGTTTTTTATTGTAATATTCAATCAAGTGTAGTATGTGAAAAGTTTGAGATGATCTAAGATATAAATTACATTATAAATGTCGGAATCCAAAATAATCCACTAATCATGATATGTTGTCCCAAAATAATAACTGCATTAAAGGAATCAAAGTAAAGAAAAAAAAATTAATAATTTTTTTATATTATTAATATTTTAACAGTTTAACTATTAAATTTATCAATATCATGTATGTAAATTTTAGAAGTTATCTCATATCACTATTTTATTAATATATAGATTTAACATTTTAAAGGTTTTTTTACATAGAACAAATATTTAAATATTTTTGAACTTAATCAAAATTTGACGAACATAATCTATATTAATAGAACATAAAATATTACTATCGAACTCTTAAAATATTAATTATATAAAAAATGTATATAAAATTATTTTGTTTTATCTTTTATTCCTAATTAATGGACGGACTTGCTAATTTAAAATAATTTTTTTTGAAATATAATTTATTTTTGTTATGTAACTATTTTTACTCTAAAAAACAACATCAAAACAGATCAAAATATTTTTCAATTTTTAAAGAATACATAGATTTCAATTTTAACAAATATAGAAAAAATTATTTCATTGAAAAAATATTATTTCAAACATTTATTTTTTAAAAAAAATACATTCGATAACCATATTAAATTTGTACTCAATATAAAACTTTCACCCAAAAAAATATGAATGAAATAAGTTGATAGATAGCTACTTATTACTTAATGTTGAAAATGTTAAGTAATTTTTTTTTCAAAAAAAAGTTATATTTGAATTAATTATTCTTTATTTTTGTTAAAACAAAGAAAATATTCAAATTGTTATATTTAACTTTTATACAAAACAATATAAAATATTATCTTAATAAAAAAAATTATAAAATGAATATCGAACTTAGAGAGGCACATTATAAGAAATGTTCTCCATGTATGATAGCAATGTTGCATATAATAGTATACGGGATTTAGTTAGGCCATGGTATGAATTGGCATGGGATTAATTGATGCATTGCATGCACTATTGGTGTGGTAGAGGATATGTAACATCCCGAGTTTTTGGTTTAAACTTGTAGAACTATGTCAAGTAATAAGTTTAGCTCAATGGTTAAAAGATTCCTTCCTTCCCTTAAAAACTCGAGTTTAATTCTCCTTGCTTGCACAAAATTTATTTTTTGTTTGTAAATTTTTTTCTCCCTTCCTTAGGTGTGCCACCTATAACTAATAAAAAACCCTAGGTTTAAATACCAATTTTTAGCTCAAAAATTAGCCTTTTCATTTTATTCTTTTCTCGTTGCCGCCCAACCCTTTCTCCCTCTCTGTTCATCTCCATTTTCCTTTTTTCTTCCTTCCTTTTTACCTATCTCTGTTGTCACCACGCTTACATTCTGTTTTCTACATTCTTCACGAATCCGTTGCCACAGAATTGAATCGGGAAGGGTAAGATTTCTAAGGTAGATTTGATTTTATGTTTTGTTTCCCTTCATTCTTTTCTTCTCTATGTTGACGGAATATGATGTTGTGAATTAACTTTTGGTAAAGGTTCGGATCTGCATCCCTCAGATCGTCAGTAAAGAAGGTGGTTGTTTGCATCTTTCGAGTGATTAAAAGTAATGTAAATGAATTGGTTGGTTTTCGTTCCGCTGTTAAGTTAAATTCGATAGAATATCCTAGGATTGTTGCTAAACATTTAATTTCAGTGTTAGGTTCAGACCAGAGTTAGTTTTATTTGGATTTGGGGCTTTGGAGCGGTAAATAACATCAATGATTTGGATTACAGATTTTCCAAGTGTGTGTTCAAGCCAAAAGATGGCAAACCGAGTGTGGATTTTGGACCACACGAGCATACACAGCACACGGACAGTTGGCACGGCCGTGTGCCACTATTTTGTTAGGGTTAAAGTAAGGCCACATGACCTAGAGAGGGTTACTCGACCTGGTACACTACCGTGTGACCACTGTTGAGAAAAGTTGTTATTTTACACATGGTCATTGTGAGTAACACAACATCCCCACAAGGACGTATGACCTTCTATTCTATTGTTTTCACACTGTTTTATGATATATTGTTTTCACACTGTTTTATGATATGTTTTATTTTAATCCCAGTGTAATTCCCTACATGTTAAAGCCCCTAAAATCATGTTTAAGACTACATTACTAATTAATTGATTATATGTTCGTGATTGGTATGAAATTGTTTGTCTGTAAGCATGCCTTGATTGCTATTGTTAATAGTGATTACTTGAAAATCATGTATATGAAACTGTTAAACTGAAGCATGTTGACTATGCAATTGATATTGTTACTGTTACTGTTACTGTATTGACTAGCATGTTGTGCTATATGATTGATATGATATTCTTACTGTTATTGTACTGTTTAGCATGATATGCTACATGATTGAAATGCCATTATTTCATTGCATGGGGTTGGGTTTGTTGGTTGACGAAGGAGTTTCATGGAGTATCAACGACAGTTAAGTTGGTATTAATTTTTTAATGTTATGCATTGAATTACTGAGGAGATTGAGCGATTTAATCGTATTTACTAGTAGTTTTTATCTGCAAAAATTGCTGTGCATTCACAACAATTAAAAGTGTATTATCCTGTTTTACTGGTGGCTTAACCATAGCATTGGCAGCACTGTTTGCACTTATATTGGCAATTAATATGCACTTCTGTTACTGGTGGTTTAACTATTTCGAGCTTTAGCTCACACTGTTTGGAGTTTGGTAAACGAGTTTTTGGGGAACTCGTGGTGTGGTAGTGGTTGGACGGGTAGGATTATTTCATCGTTTCACTGAGCATGTCATATACAGAAATTATTATGGCATTGTGAACTGCATGAATTGTATAATGTGACTTTTGTTATTCTGATAATTTGCATGTATACTTTTGCTTAGACTCACACTGAAATTTCTTAATCTCACCCCTTAATTTCCTACTTCTCAACTAACGCTCAAAACTAGGATCGGACTTGGCATGCAAATGACTCTCGGACATCAAATTGTTTTTACATTAAATATATACTTTTTACAATTTTTCTACTAGTTTTGGACTGTAATTTATTAAACTAGACTATGGCTTGGTAACTTTTATTTTTGGGGAGTATTTTATACATGAATCATATGTTTGAATTGTTCGGACTTAATAACTGGTAAATGCATGCTATTTAGACTAAGTAAAAACTGACATGATTTATTTTCATTGCAAAATGTGTGTTCATGTTTTTTTTTTGTATATGGAATGAGTTGACAATGATAAGATTTTACAAAGGCAATCACTCACATTAAAACAATGAATTATAAGATGGAAAGACCTATAAATTGAATTGACATACACGTGTGATATTGTGGTAAAAATGTGGTAATAAATTTGAGATTGGTAATAGTATAAGCGATGTTGTAACTTAAATTGAAGTCGGTAACATAGGAAGAGTATAAAACAAGTGTTAAGCTAATAGTTGTGATTAAAAATGGAAACATGTTTAAATTATCCTAAAGAATTAAGTGCCAAAAAGTCACATGAAGATAAGATTTGGCAATGAGCCTAAAATGCACACAAGAATGAATTAATATTAAATGACTTGCAACATGATCTAATGGACTTGGATAAACAATAATAAGGGAAGAGTAAAATGGAATTCATTATGAGCACCACTAAGCGAATTGTATGCTTAGCATATTGGACTTGTTTTCAATGTGTAGGTTAAGGGCTAACATGAGAATATTGTTTTTGAGCTCTACATCCTAGAGTCACATCCAAGCCAATGTATATACTTTATGTTTTGTTCTATTATGGTTTTGTACCTATGTTGGACTAGTTGGCATGTACTTACATTGTGTGGTAAAGCACTTTATGATATTGGCAAAAAACATTTCTAATTGGTAAGCACATAGTTGGCATGTTCCTAGTGAACTGGTATGCTTGAGATGATATTATACATGTTACAGTATGGTATGTGTATATACAGTTAAAATGCAGTAATGTTGTTTAAAATAAATATATGGTTGGTCTATTATGAGAGATTATGGTTAAGGATGACGTATTTATTATGGAAACTTATGTTAGCCAATAGATTGAGAGTGTTTCAGAATGTTTAAGGTTGAATGGATGATGTTTAGGTTGCTCGGGAAGTGTTTAGGAGTTATTTTAGAGTTGTTTGCAACCAATTATATGTATCCAAAATAGAGGTATCAACACCTACAAAGAAAATATCTAAATGAAGTTTCTAGGAGGGTCTTGTATTGATACCTACGTAACAACCTGGTTTAGACACTAGTCGGAATAGTGGTTTCGGGACCACAAATTTGAGTCAAAAAATATTTAATATTATTTCCGTGCTTATAATATGTGAATTTATGTCTGTGAAAGTTTTGTGTGAAAATATTATTGTTTGTGTGCTTAATTTGCAAAAAGGGACTTAATCGCAGAAAATGCAAAAGTTGCATTCTATTGATAAAAGTGTCTATTTGCTATGGCTTATCAATTATGAGGTTCTAAAAGTGTTATTAGACCATTGGAGGTGTAATTGGACTATTATGGCCATTTATTTTATGTTTATAAAATATATTCATTAAGGTTATAATAGTTAATAATATAATTAATATGTGTTAAATAAAACAAAACATAAAATTTGGTTCATTATCATTCATTGTTTCCAAAATTGAAGAAAGAAAAATTAGGGTTCTTATGCTTTGATATTTGACTACTTCCAAGCTTGATTAAAGGTTCATTTTTGTTCTGCTTTTGATAATTTCTATGTTTTTGTGATCGTTGCTTTGTATTCTATCAAGCCCATGTCTTAATTTCTGAATTTGATGATGATTTTGAGTTGAACCATTGATGAATTTATGAGTTTTTTATGTTAATGGATGAAAAATGAAAGATTTGTGTTGGGTTAACATGTTTTGTCTTTGAATTTTTGATGAATTTGAGTAATTTAGGCTAAATTGTAAAAATGAGATTTTGAGGGACTAAAATGTGAAATAAATGAAATATGTGGATTTGTATGAACTATATGAAAATTTGGCTAAGCATGTGTATATGGACATTTTGTATATTTTGTGATTTTTATGATTAAGAACTAAAGTGTCAAAACGTGAAAATATGAAGGCTAATTTGTAAAATGCCCTAAATGTGTATTTATGGAATATTTTGAATGAATGTGAGATTGAATAAGTCAAATTTTAATTTATATAGATCAAGAACCAAATAACAGAATTAAATCGAGGAAAGTCGAAAGTCGATGAGTAGTTGATTTCGTCCGTTCGAATCCGTACAAGGTAAGTCAATATACAAATAAATGTGTTTGAGTTGATTTATTTATATTTATATAACATTGAATTGTGATGAATGGCTTTACGAGAGCTCAATATGTGATATCCGAGAAAGTTTCGATAAAGTAACGACGTCTGAAAAGCCCCGTACGAACTATATGAATAGTTAGGATACATATGTCATGACATAGGATCCGATATGTGTTTTCCTGTAAGACCACGTCTGGGACATTGGCATCGATTTATGATTTACGTGTAAGACCACGTCTAAGACGTTGACATCGACTTATGATTTATGAGTAAGACCATGTCTGGGAGCATCATATTTGATTTTGTGTAAGACCCTGTCTAAGATAGTGGCATCGATATTTGATTGCATGTAAGACCACGTTTGGGACGTTGGAATTGTACGAGCTTTCCGAGCTATTCGAGTATCTTTATTGATTCCGAACGGTTTAACGGGCATTCCGAGAAATAAATGAATATGAGAATGTGTACCCAAATTCAGGTATGTTTGAAATGTACATTATGATTAAGAATGAAAGGTAAGTATATGTTTATATGTGGACATATGAAATATGTATGAATTATATGAGTATGAAATGTGTTATGTGTAAGTGACTTATGAACAATTGAGTTATATGAGAATTATGGATATGTAGTTATGTTTTGCCATGAATTACATGAATGAAATAGTTTAGAAATGTGTTATGTGATGCGTTTATTTGTATATGGCTTACTAAATTTTTAAAAGCTTATTTTGTGTGTGTTTTCAACTATTTTATAGATGTCGAAGCTATCGAAAGCTCGAGGATCGTCGAGGATCATCACCACACTATCGAACTCTATTTTGGTACCTTTTAAAAATGTATATATTGAAGTATGGCATGTATAGTCTAGAAGTTTGTGAATATGTTTGGTAATGTGTATATCTAGTCATGTGATATGGTTTGGTTTTGGTTATAATTATGAATATCTTTTAAGTATAAACTATATGATGCAATAATGTTCATATGATGTGTTCGTGAATGACCTAGTGATAAATGGTCAATTTGGTAAGTTGGTAATGTGATTTAGTTGTGGAAATGTTATGATTTTGGCATGAGATTGGATGTGAAATATCGAGATAATGATATGTTAGAATGAATGAGTTTGCTATGTGATTTTTGGTATGTTTTGAATTGGTTAAAGAAGATGAAATTTGTTGTTAATGAAATGGCATGAATGTTGTAAGTTTTGGTTGTAAATTGGTTGAAAATTTGGTACAAAATGTTTTGGTTTTGATACTTGTAGGGAGGACCGTTAAGGGGTGGCATTTTGGCCTTGTAAATGGCCTATTTTTGATTACACAGGCAAGGACATGAGCTCGTGTCATTTCCATGTTGCTCAAAGGCCATTTCGAAATGAGCCTGGACAGACCATACGATCGTACACAGGCCGTGTGGCCAAGTCATTTTTGAACACGAGCTAGACACACGGGGGTGTCACTGGCCGTATGACCCAAGTCAGTAGCTCCTTAATTTTCACACAGCCTGGCACACGGGTGTGTCATGTGGCCATGTGGACAAGTCAGTATGTATGCCCTATTTTGCCACGGCCTAAACATACGGGCGTGTCTAATGCCGTGTGAGGCACACGGCTTGTTCACACGGGCATGTGACCTTTATAACTTTGAAAAATGTTTAAGTTTTGAAAAAAATTTTGCATGTGCTCAGTTTATTCCCGATCTCTTTCTGATACTTGTTTAAGGTCTCATTGACCTAAGAAAGGGACTTAATATTGATATTTGATTATGATATAACGATGTTTGACTTTTGAATGTGAAATGTTTTTGAAATGTTCTATTATGTCCAGTAATGCCTCTTAAACCTAGTCCGGCGACAGATACGGGTAAGGGGTATTACATTTGGTTGGTATCAGAGCTAAAGTTTAGCCGATTCTAGGATTAACATAGCGTATGTAAGTCTAGCTATACATGCAATATTTATGAACTACGATAGTGTGATGAATCCTGACAATAAAAATGTTCTTTTATATAGTAAATGGATCCCTAACGAGCCGTAGCTGACGATGTCGAGAGTAATGCGCCTGTTCCCACTCAAGGGACAGCACCATCCAAATCTAGACCTGCTACGAGTAGCCATGAGGGAGAGGCTAAGCAAGCCTTTTTCCAAATGATGAACGATTGGTTCATACAATATATGAGAACTAATCTGGCTGTGTCAAAACCTTCACCCTCACTCAATCCTCTGTAAGTCCCTGTCATGCCACAAGCTAATCTGATTCAGTTGAATAAGCCTCCGGTTGACAAAATTAGAAAATGTGGAGCCGAAGAGTTCCGTGCTACTACTAATGATGATGCTAAGAGAGCTGAATTCTGGCTTGAGAATATGATAAGAGTGTTCGATGAATTGTCATTGACTCCAAATGAATACCTTAAATGTGTCGTTTCACTTTTGAGAGATACGGCGTATCATTGGTAGAAGACATTGATATCTTTGGTTTCGAGGGAACAAGTCACCAGGGTTTTCTTTCAAGCTGAATTTCGAAAGAAATACATCAGTCAGAGATTCATCGATCAGAAACGCAAAGACTTTCTTGAATTAAAACAGGGTTATATGTCTGTTACAGAGTACGAATGAGAATTTGTGAGGCTAGGTCAATATGCACGAGAATGTGTCTTGACTGAAGCAATTATGTGTAAGAGATTTGAAGATGGTTTGAATGAAGATATCCATTTGCTAGTCGAGATTCTAGAAATAAAAGAATTTGTAGTTCTTGTTGAACGAGCATGTAAAGTTGGAGAGCTCGGGAAAGAAAAAAGAAAAGCCGACTTAGAAGCTAGAGATGTGAGAAAGAGATCCGCAAGTAAATCATTTTAATCTGCGTCAAAGAAATTTCGAGATGATTATAACCGTTCAAAGGCTAATGTGGGGCATTCGAGTAGAGATCGTACTAGATCACATTCGAGCTTCAGAATTCCAGCTACTTCTATTGCAAGTGTTGGAAATGTCCGATCAACCTGAATGTAAACATTATGGTAAAAGACATCTTGGCAATTGTAGACTATATGATCGGGCTTGTTTCAAATGTGGATCTTTAGACCATTTTATTTGAGATTTTCCCGAGTCTGTTGAGCAAGAGATTATGCAAAATCCGAGGCCAAGCAGTAATGTAGCTGGTAGTAGACCTCCCAGAAATACAGGAAATGCGAGTGGTAGCCAAAGAGGGACTAAAGATACTGCTGTACGATCTAAGGCTAGAGCACCTGCCAGAGCCTACGCCATTCAAGCTCGTGAGGAAGCTTCATCTCCTGATGTTATAACTGGTACTTTCACTCTTTATGATACTTCTATGATTGCATTGATTGATCCAGAATCGACGCATTCGTATATATGCATGAATTTAGTATCCAGTAAGACTTTGCCTGTAGAGTCTACTAAATTCGTGATTAGAGTATCGAACCCCCTAGGTAGATGTGTTTTGGTTATAAAGTCTGCAAGAATTGTCCGTTAATGTTTCGAGACATTTGTTTTTCAGCTGATCTGATGTTATTACCTTTCATGAGTTTGATATAATTCTAGGTATGGATTGGTTAACTTTGCATGATGCTATTGTAAATTACAAATGGAAAACTATTGATTTGAGATGCAAGAATGATGAAATAGTTTGAATTGAATCTAGTGATTTGAATGGATTACCGGCTGTGATTTCGTCAATGAAAGCTCTAAGTTATATGAAAAAGGGTTGTGAAACCTACTTTGCCTATGTGATCGATTTGAAAGTAATAGAAAAGAAAATTGAATCAATGCATGTTCTCTGTGAATTCCCTGATATGTTTCCTGAAGAACTTTCGAGATTACCTCCGATTCAAGAAGTTGAGTTTGGCATTGAATTAGTGCCATGGACTACTCCGATTTTGATAGCTCCATGGCTCTGATCGAGTTAAAAGAATTAAAGTCTCAATTGCAAGAGTTGACCGATAAAGGATTTGTAAGACCGATTTTTTCACCTTGGGTGCTCCTGTTCTGTTTGTGAAAAACAAAGATGGCACGATGAGAATGTACATTGATTATCGTCAGTTGAACAAAGTGACTATCAAGAACAAATATCCTCTGCCCTGAATTGACATCTGTTTGATCAGTTGAAAAGAGCTACCATGTTTTCAAAGATAGATTTAAAATCAGGTTATTATCAGTTGCGAGTAAAAGATAACGAGGTACGACCACTATGAGTTTTTAGTTATGCCTTTCGGATTAACGAATGCCCCTGCTATCTTTATGGATTTGATGAACAGAATTTTCAGACCATATTTATATCGATTTTTTGTTGTATTCATTGATGAAATTTTGATTTATTCGCGTGATGAAACTGAACATGCCGAGGATTTAAGAATAGTGTTATAGACTCTGTGTGATAAGCAATTATTTGCAAAGTTCAGTAAATGTGAGTTTTGGTTATGCGAAGTTGGTTTTCTAGGTCATATAGTATCAGTATGAGGTATCCGAGTTGATCCGAGCAAGATTTCAACTATTCTTGATTGGAAGCCTCCAAGAAATGTTTCTGAAGTCTGCAGTTTTTTAAGACTTGCCAGTTATTATAGATGATTTGTAAAAGGCTTTTCGATAATCGCGATGCCGTTGATGAAACTACTTCAGAAAGATGTGAAATTTGATTGGTCTAAAAAGTGTCAGAATAGCTTTGATCAGTTAAAAGCTCTATTAACTGAAGCTCCAGTGTTAGAACAACTAGAATCAGGTAAAGAATTTGTGATCTACAATGATGCTTCATTGAACGGTCTGGGTTGCGTTTTGATGCAAAAAGACAAAGTTATAGCCTATGCTTCGAGACAGTTAAAGTCAAATGAAAAGAACTATCCGACACACGATCTGGAATTAGCGGCTATTGTGTTTGCTTTAAAATTTTGGTGCCACTATCTGTTCGGTGAGAAATGTCACGCTTATTCCGATCACAAATACCTGAAATATCTAATGACTTAGAAAGATTTGAATCTGCGACAGAGAAGATGGCTAAAATTGCTAAAATATTATGAGCTTGTTATCGATTATCATTCGGGTAAAGCAAATGTTATTGCTGATGCTTTGAGTCAAAAGTCACTATTTGCATTACTTGCAATGAATACTCGTTGGGTTTTGTTTGATGATGGTTCGATTTTAGCCAAATTGAAAGCGAGATCGTGCTTAGAAAATTGATAATGAGATAATAGCAAAACGAGCTCAGTGTGAATTGAATTCTGATTCTAAATTCTGAGTTAGTAATGATGACTGTTTGAGATTCTAAGATCGGATTTGTGTACCGAAAAATCCAGAGTTGATTCAGATGAATTTGAACGAAGCTCATAACAATCAATTATCTGTACATCCGGGTAGTTCAAAGATGTATAATGATTTGAAACAGCATTATTGGTGGTCCAAAATGAAAAAAGATATCTCTGACTTTGTTTCAAAATGTTTGATCTGTCAGCAAGTTAAAGCTGAACATCAAGTGTCATCCGATTTATTACAACCGATTATGATTCTGAAATGGAAATGAGATAGAGTGACGATGGATTTTGTTTCGGGTTTGCCCCTATCTTCACGAAAGAAAGATGCTATCTGGGTTGTGGTTGACCGATTGACGAAATCAACTCAATTTATTCCAGTATGATCTGATTACTAGCTTGATAAATTAGAAGAGTTATACATTTCCAATATTGTGAGATTGCAAGACGTGCCATTATCTATTGTGTCAGATAGAGATCCAAGATTCACTTCACGGTTTTAGAAGAAACTACAAGAGGTATTAGGTATGAAATTACATTTCAGTACTGCTTTTCACCCGCAGGCAGATGGTCAATCCAAGTGGATAATTCAGATACTCGAGGATATGTTGAGATGTTGCATTCTTGAGCTTGAAGGTACGTGGGAACAATATCTGCCATTGACTGAATTTGCTTATAATAATAATTTTCAATCGAGCATTAAAATGGCACCGTACGAAGCCTTGTATGGTAGAAAATGTCGAACACCATTGTATTGGTCAGAACTCAGTGAAAATAAGATACACAGGGTTGATTTGATAAAAGAGACTGAACAGAAAGTGAAAACAATCGTAGAAAGTCTGAAAGCAGCTTCCGATCTTTAGAAATCATATGCAGATTTGAAAAGAAAAGACATTGAATTTGAGATTGGCAACAATTTTTTTCTGAAAGTGCTTCCGTGGAAAAAAGTACTTAGATTCTACAGAAAAGGCAAATTGCGTCCGAGGTTCATCGGGCCGTATGAAATTATCGAGCGTATCGAGCCAGTTGCTTATAGATTGTTATTGCCACCAGAGTTAAAAAAGATTCATAATGTATTTCACGTATCGATGCTTTGAAGATACCGATCTGATCCCTCACGTGTGATTTCTCCATTTGAGATTGTAATTTAATCTGATATGACTTATGAAGAGGAACCAATCTATATCTTAGCTTGTAAGGTTAAAGAACTACGAAATAAGAAAATTCCATTAGTAAAAGTAATGTGGCTTCGAGACGGTGTTGAAAGGCTACGTGGGAGCCCGAAGATATGATGAGACAACAATATCAGAATTTGTTCAACAGTAAGATTTTCAGAGATGAAAATCCCTAAGGGGGGAGAGTTGTAATAACTCGGTTTAGACCCTAGTCGGAATAGTAGTTTCAGGACCACAAATCCTAGTCAAAAAATATTTTAATATTATTTTCCGTGCTTATAATATGTGAATTTATGTCTATGAAAGTTTCGTGTGAAGAAATTATTGTCTGTGTGCTTAATTTGCAAAAAGGACCTAATCGCAGAAAATGTAAAAGTTGCATTCTATTGATAAAAGTGTCTATTTGCTAGGCTTATAATTGTGAGGTCCTAAAAGTGTTATTAGACCATTGGAGGTGTAAGTGGACTATTATGGCCATTTATTTTATGTTTATAAAAGATATTCATTAAGGTTATAATAGTAAATAATATAATTAATATGTGTTAAATAAAACAAAACATAAAATTTGGTTCATTATCATTCTTTGTTGCCGAAATTTAAGAAAGAAAAGCTGGGGTTCTTATGCTTTGATATTCAGCTACTTCCAAGCTTGATTAAAGGTTCGTTTTTGTTCCGTTTTTGATAATTTTTATGTTTTTGTGATCGTTACTTTGTATTCTATCAAGCCCATGTCTTAATTTCTAAATTTGATGATGATTTTGAGTTGAACCATTGATGAAATTATGAGTTTTGTGATGTTAATGGATGAAAAATGAAAGATATGTGTTGGGTTAACATGTTTTGTCTTTGAATTTTTGATGAATTTGAGTAATTTAGGCTAAATTGTAAAAATGAGGTTTTGAGGGACTAAAATATGAAATAAATGAAATATGTGGACTTTTATGAACTATATGAAAATTAGGCTAAGCATGTGTATATGGAAATTTTGTATATTTTGTGATTTTTGTGATTAAAGACTAAAGTGTCAAAATGTGAAAATGTGAGGGCTAATTTGTAAAATGCCCTAAATGTGTGTTTATGGAATATTTTGAATGAATGTGAGATTGAATAAGTCAAATTTGAATTTATATAGATCAAGAACTAAAGAAAATGTAATTAGATCGGGGAAAGTCGAAAGTCGCCGAGTAGTCGATTTTGTCTGTTCAAATCCATACAAGGTAAGTCAATATATAAATAAACCTGTTTGATTTGATTTATTTATGTTTATATGACATTGAATTGTGATGAATGGCTATACGAGAGCTCAATATGTGATATCCGAGAAAGTTCTGATAATGTATCGACATCCGAAAAGCCCAGTATGAACCATAGGAATAGTTAGGATACATATGTCATGACATAGGATCCTATATGTGTTTTCGTGTAAGACCACATCTGGGACGTTGGCATCGACTTATGATTTATATGTAAGACTATGTCTGGGACATCGGCATCATAATTGATTTCGTGTAAAACCCTGTCTAGAACAGTGGCATCGATATTTGATTGCATGTAAGACCACGTCTGGGACGTTGGCATTGTACGAGCTTTTCAAGCTATCCGAGTATCCTTATTGATTTCGAACTGTTCAACGGGCATTTCAAGAAATGAATGAATATGAGAATGTGTACCCAAATTCAGGTACGTTTGAAATGTACATTATGATTAAGAATGAAAGGTAAGTATATGTTTATATGTAGACATATGAAATATGTATGAATTATATGAGTATGTAATGTGTTATGTGTAAGTGACTTATGAACAATTGAGTTATATGAGAATTATGGATATGTAGTTATGTTTTGCCATGAATTACATGAATGAAATGGTTTAGAAATGTGTTACGTGATGAGTTTATTTGTATATGGCTTACTAAGCTTTTGAAAGTTTATTTTGTGTGCATTTTCAACTGTTTTATAGATATCGAAGCTACCAGAAGCTCGGGGATCGTCGATGATCATCACCACACTATCGAACTCTATTTTGGTACCTTTTGAAAATGTATATATTGAAGTATGGCATGTATAGGCTAGAAGTTTGTGAATATGTTTGGTAATGTGTATATCTAGCCATGTGATATGGCTTGGTTTTGGTTATAATTATGAATTTATTTTCAGCATAAACTATATGATGCAATAATGTTCATATGATGTGTTCATGAATGACCTAGTGATAAATGGTCAATTTGGTAAGTTGGTAATGTAATTTAGTTGTGGAAATGTTATGATTTTGGCATGAGATTGGATGTGAAATATCGAGATAATGATATGTTAGAATGAATGAGTTTACTATGTGATTTTTGGTATGTTTTGAATTGGTTAAAAATGATGAAATTTGTTGTTAATAATTAGAATGAATGAGTTTGCTATGTGATTTTTGGTATGTTTTGAATTGGTTAAAAAGGATGAAATTTGTTGTTAATGAAATGGCATGAATGTTGTAAGTTTTGGTTGTAAATTGGTTGAAAATTTGGTACAAAATGTTTTGGTTTTGATGCTTTTAGGGAGGACTCTTAAGGGGTGACATTTTGGCCTTGTAAATGGCCTATTTTTGCCTACACAGGCAGGGATACGGGCGTATGTCACTGCCGTGTTGCTCAACTGCCATTCGAAATGAGCCTGGGCAAACCACACGGTCGCACACACGGGCGTGTGCGAGGCCGTGTGGCCAAGTCAGTTTCAAATATGAGCTAGACACACGGGCGTGTGACTAGCTGTGTGACCCAAGTCAGAAGCCTCCCTAATTTTCACATGGCCTGGCACACGGACGTGTTATATAGTCGTGTGGACAAGTCATATGTATGCCCTGTTTTGCCACGGCTTAGACATACAGGCTTGTCTAATGCCGTGTGAGGTACACGGCCTGTTCACACGGGCGTGTGACCTTTATAACTTTGAAAAATGTTTAAGTTTTGAAATTTTTTTTGTATATGCTCGGTTTATTCCTGATCTCTTTCTAATACTTATTTAAAGTCTCATTGACCTAAGAAAGGGACTTAATATTGATATTTGATTATGATATGACGATGTTTGACTTTTGAATGTGAAATGTCTTTGAAATGTTCTGTTATGTCCGGTAATGCCTCTTAACCCTAGTCCGGCGATGAATACGGGTAAGGGGTGATGTGATATTGATACCACAACTTAGGCACCAATACATGATCAGAATGTATCGATACCCACCTCCTCACTTGAATGATTGTGATGTTTGAAGTTCAAAATTGATTGATAATATGATGTATTCATGTTTAAAATGATTAATTAAAGTTGGAATACATTTAATAAGTTTTGTTTAATGGGTTAGAGAGATCAATGGTGTCTTTGAGCATCAAATGTGGCACTATTTATCCAAGATCGTCTGTGGTCCAAGTAAGGTGTGACAACCCTAAATTGACCCTAGTCGGAAAGTGGTTTCGGGACCACAAAACCGAGTCACAAAAATAATTAACCGTCATATTTGATGCTTATTATGTGTATATATGCATGTGTGAAAATTTCATGTTTGAATTTAGTCAATTGCATGTGAATTTAGTTAATAAGACTTATGTGTGACACTTTTGAAATGTGATAGGTTAATCTATAAGGATCTATTAGTGCATGTTATGAAAATAATGGGTTTGCATGTCAAATTTCCACCTATGACAAGTAGTGGCCGGCCATGATGGGTTATATACATGCAATATGTATTAATTATTAGTTAGTAGCTTTATATTATATAACATAAATAAATAAATAAAAAAGGAAAAGGTAATTGAAATAAGGAAATGAAGGGTGATGAAAACAAAGCTTGAGTTTCTTTCTTCTTGGCCGAATGTAAAGAGGAAGATGGGAGAAAGGCATTCGGTCATCTTAAGTGAGCATTAAGGTAAGAAGTTATGTTAATTCTTGAAATTTTGGTTAATCTTGAATGAGGTATCAAGTTATTTTAGTAACCCATGTTGAATTTTTGATTGTGGGAATGAGTAGGGCTTTCGGCTATGGTAATTAATAAGGGTGATGGTTGTTGTTTCATGATAAATTTAGATGAACAATGGTAGATGAGTGTTTGAACTATACAAATGAGCATATGTGAGCATTGGGTGCTAAGGGAAAAGAATCGGCTACCTTATTATGTACCAAGACCGAATGTGAATTTGATTATGTTTGAGTAATTTATGTACTTAAAATTGATGTAGTATAAGTTACCATGTTCTTGCCGAATATGTAATTGATAAAGGAGGAGTTTGTTATTGAACGTTAGGCTAAGTCCCTAGTGGATGGATGAATTGATAATAATTGTGTATAAAGATTTGCTTTACTATGTTTTTGTTAACAAGATGAGAAATGAGTTAAGATGGTCTTGTGATATGGTTGCTAAGTGGTATGGAAATGTTTGGTAATGACTAGCCATTGGAATGGCCAATCATGGTCCTATTGGTGCTACGTACGTCATGGCTAATCGGGATTTCCCTTGAAGATAATGTATGTCAATTTGCTAGTTGATTCATCGAAAATTATGAAATAGGTAAAATCTACCTTAAAATAGATGCTGACAGCAGCAGTGACGTAAGTTGGAAAAATCACTAAAAATAATAGGAATGTAATTAAATAATGAATAAATTATGTAATCGAACCTTGATGAATCTATTTTCATATGGAAGAAGTGAAACGACCATATGAGCCGTATTTTATGAGATGTTTAAGTTTTCGTGAAACAGGGCCAGAACGGTTACTGGATCCCCTGTTCTGACTTTGGAAATTTACCATAAATTAACCAGAAATAATTAGAAGTCATGCTTTATATTCACAGATTCCTTTTTGAGTCTAGTTTCATTAGAGACAAAAGGCATAAGTATTGAAGCCCTGTACAAGGAGATATCTAAGTCATAATGCATGAAGGTCAGAGTAGTCAAACCCTGAAACAGGGGAGACTTTAACTAATAAAATGTACTAATTGGCCCAACCAAAAATTCTAGAAAAAATATGTAGATGGATATATGAGTCTAGTTTCAGGGAAAATTTACGGAATCAGTTTTCGAGTTTTGGAACTTGAGATATGTTTTTTAAGGTGACAGTGATGCAGTTAGCCAGCTTGTCTGGAAATTTTAAAATGAACTGTGAAAATAAATGAATTAAGTTCGTTAACACCTCGTGTTTGACTCCGGAAATGGTCTCGGGTGCTGGGCGTTACAATTCAAATGGTTGTTTAAATAATATTCGGTTTATTAGTATATGTATAATTAGTTAAAGTGTAAACTTTGCATGTGCATTAAAGGTTTTTATGTGATATTCGGCCTTGGGAAATCTAAGCTTAAAAAGGTTTGAATGTTAATTGGGTTGTCTCTTTAATGGCCGAATGTGCTAAAAGCTAATGCATGATTTAGTTTAATCGATGTAATGATACAAATTATGATATTTACTTGTGGTTTTGAAGTATAGAAAATTTGTTAAGTTGATTAAGTGGTTGCCGAATGTGAAATTTAGGTAAGGAAATGTGTACAAATAATATTTGTATGGATAATTGGTTTAAAGGGGTCGGCATTATACATTGTTGATATGGTGCTATTAATGTAAAGCACTTTAGTATAGACGTATATACATATGGTCACTTAGAACGTATTGAGATGGCCGAATAAGGCTAACGATAAGTATGCTTTGATTTTCTATAATACTTAGTAATTTGTTTAAGGTGATTAAAGATGTGTACGATTATTTTATATTGAGCTAAAAGTAGTTATATGACCTATTAAATTTCTTGTGGTATCCGGCCATAAGCAAGCACAATGGGATTTTAATAAGTTAAATTTGTTTTAGATTAAGCTCAAGAGCTTAAGGAGCCTAATTCGGATAAGGGAAAAGCTAAACTAACCAAATAGCCGATCCGTAGTCGTTCGACGACATTCGAGGTAAGTCTCTAAGTAATTAAACTTATTTTGAGTTTTGATTAATGGATACTATTATAGAAATGGCTAAATTGAAAATAAGACGTGGCCATGATATGTTCTAAGGCCGAATGGAAAATTTTACGTATTTGAATCAATTTACTAATGTGATTTTGTACCTAAGACGAAATAAAATGACAAGGCGTAATATCTAGCTTAAGATCGAATGGCCAATGTGATGAATGTGAAAGTGTTTATATGTGATAAGGCCGAATGGCCAATGTGATATATGTGTAAGTGAATATGTGATAAGGCCGAATGACCAATTGTGAAAAGTGTGCAATATTAGATATTTAATGAGGCCAAAGTTAGTAAAAATATAAATATATATTAAATGAATTGTGCTGAGATTGCATCCGGGTTAGAGACCCGCTGGCTTCATGCTGGGATTGTATTCGGGTTTAAAGTCCCGCAGGCTTAATGCTGGTGAATTAAGTAAGATTATGATCTTGAATGTTCGCAATGAGCTACCATCAAGTAAGTACTATACATTTAAGATGTTCAGATACATATTACCTCCTCATTTGTAAGTTTACCTCAAAGTGAATCACTAGCATTCAAGAAAAACGTATATGTGATTGATTATTATATAGCGAAAATGAGGATGACCTAATCAGTCTTGGTATGCTTGTATAATGTAGTATATACTAAGCTTTCATGTATGTACTCGTGTACATTCGACCAACGATTCGGTGAATTATTAGTATTAAAGAACGATACATATGTGGGAATGATTATTATATCTTTGAATAAGGGAATAATCTATTCGGTCAATGGTTGTTAGTATGACAAAGTATTCGATTTAAATTTATCGTATGAGCTTTAAGTAAAGAAAAGTATGTGCTGAGATTTATATATGTAATTGTGCATATTCGGCCAAAAAGGCCTTATAAATTAAGAATAAATTGTATTCGGCTAGATGTACAAATGCAAGGGAAGGATTGTATTTTGTCAACCTACGTATATGTGATAAGGTTTATGTTTGGTTCTTTGCGTACCCATACTGTAATTCAATACATGCCACGTTGAAATACTCGAAAGTTTTGATGCGATTATGAAATAAGGAATTAAGTTTTTATATATATATTCATGTATGTGCATGAAACGAGTACGTTTGAGCAAGTGATTATGATTATTGAAAGAGTATATGTTATGCTAAATGAGTAGTGACTTTATGAATCTATTCATGATAGATTATGATATTACTATGTGCTTCTAAATATGGAAACTAAACGTGGTAAAAGTATTATGTTTTAGTTTGATTGATTGAATTAGAAGTAGATATGAGGTTTCTAGATGCGAAAGACTATGTGAATCAAATTTGGAAGAAATAGATAAACTATATATGCGTGCATGAGGTTTGAACTATTTGACGGAATGGTGAGATCTCTTGATATTGTTAAACGGGGTTTCTGCAAGGTCTAAGACGATAAGGCTTAGTAATGAAACGACAGTTAAGGATGTTCAATACATTAAGTTGGCCAGGTATGTATCAGGTACTCGTATGTGATTTTCAATTCGGATTAGATCAAAAGTATACAAAGCGATGCATATGTGAATAAGTGTACGAATGCAAATGTGACCACAGTCCATGTGACTATGATACATTTGGCCAATGTGTTATGCCATAAGAATGTATTCAATTAAACTATAATAGAGGCATTTAGATTGGAGTGTATTTATGAGCTAAGTGTACCTTGTGAGCATACGAATATTTGACCATTTTGGTCATTATCATGAAATAATTTGTGGTAACTAAATGATGTGGTTATTGAAATTATAGTTCGTTATGGAGCTCTAGATTGACTTCATTGATTAGAAAAAAAATCGAGCGATAAATGATAATTGAATTTGATTCTGCAAAATTATCGTTTTACTTAAGACTTACTAAGCTTATGTAAGCTTACTATGTTTGTCTTTTGTCTTTTGTCTTTGTTTTATAGATTGTGGACTCTGATTACCAGCTCGAGGATCGTCAGCACTTCATCACACTATCTACTATTATGGAAACCTTGTGATTTGGATTTAGCTTATGGCATGTATAGGATATATTATACTAGAATGATATCATAACTATTGCTTATAAGCCATGCGAATATGACATCCTTTGGAAGTCTACTTTTATAAGTTATAAGTTTGATCTTTGTTTGTGTTTAGAATTTAATTAAATGAACAATCTTTATTCACGAAAAAGAAAAAAAATGTTCAAAATTTTACTGTTTTGATCTGCTTCCAAATTTTCTGGTAACGCCTCGTCCTATTCCGGCGACGGTTACGGGATAGGGGTGTTACATAAGGGGTGTTACACTTCATCCCTTTTATTCTCGTCCAAGCTCATTTCAATGGTATGAAAGGTTTCGAGCAACTCATCCAATCTCATAACATCAACATTTTAAGGTTTCCCAATGGCAGCTACTTTGATTGTAAATCTTTCTAGAAAATATATCAAAATTATCCTCACCATTTTAGCCTCTAAAATATTTCTTGACAAAAGCAAAATATTTGTTTGATATATCACAAATTTGGCATTAAATTTTAAAATATATTCATTGTTTAGCATTCTAATATTTTCAAATATAGAAGTAAACATTTATAATTTTGATCTTCTTATTGTAAGCTTTTCATAAGTAGTTTCTAAGATAAGCCAAGCTTATCGAGTTATACACAAGTGGAAATAAGCTTGAATTTGTTGGGATCTATTTCATTAAATATTGCATTTGGGAGCTTTAGATTATAATTTGCAAGCTTGTCTTCATCAATCTTGTCTCCTCATGCTTTGAAAAGCCTGTCCCATTATTATTAAGCTTTTTCGTCCATGACTTTCATGAGAGCTTATGAAATAGCAATAGTGATCGAAAAACTAATCCTCTTTTCTTCAAGAATTCTATAGTAAATAATCAAATAAAGGAAGGATCACATTGGAAATGTTTGGTAGTAAGCTTTAATACCAATTGGAAGATTTTGTTCTAAATACTTCCATTTATAATTTCCAATCAATTGCACAATCTTACAAGAATAATGCTCGAGATCTTCAAGATAAAAAAAAAAAGATTATCCTTTTAATCTACCTATCTTCCCATAATTACATCCTATCTTTATCTATACATGGAATCAAAACAAATCCTACTAATTTAGGATTATAGATAATCTAGTTTTCCATTATAAATAAAATATTTATTTTTATTACAACTAAATCTCAAACTAAATAATAATAATAAAAAATAATTTTCTTTAAATTAGACAAATGAAAAATATGAAAAATGTAAAGAAAAAAAAGCAAAAGTAGACTGTGAATAAATAAAACTAAAGATGGGTAAAACACTAAAAAAATTTGAGAAACCGACAAACACAAAGAAAAGCATATATTAATTTATAAAAATATAAAAGATGGAGACAAACATAGATTTGGGAGTATTCAAATGTGCTCCCCAATGGACAAGCAGCAATCCAAAAGTAATAAAAAAATGGGTAGGCCTTAAGCGTGGACCAATAGGAAAGCAACACCTGCACTCATAATAAAATAGTGTATTAGGCCAACGCACGGGAGCAGAGTACTCTTGTCAAATGGTCCAATAGAAAGAAAAGCCGAAAGCAAACCGGATTCCTATCCTTAGCCATCCAACACAAGCCACTGTCCCCTCTCTCTTGCCTACTATTCCGTAAATCTTTGCGTGTATCCCACTCGCCTATGCTTAGCACGTGCTTTGTTTGGAAAACTACCGAGATTTTTTTTCAAGTAACCCACCGAGATTTTTTTTTAATAAACCACCGTGATATTGTTTTCTTTAAAAGAAAATTTTAACCACCAAGATATTATGAACAGGAGATTAGGGTTAAAATCTCTCATTATTTTAATTTCTATTTTTTTAAGGGTGAGTTCTATTATTATTGTCTGAGTCTTAACTCAGTTGATATTCACATTATTAATATGAGTTTAAATGCATTAAAATACAATTATTTTCTTATTTAATGATAGTAAAAAATTATACTTAATTTTAGGTGGTGTATAAAAAAAGTGAGTTCTATTTATTCTATTAATTAAATATTTTTAATTATCATTTATAAATATAACTTTCTCTTATTTTATACGCAATAATGATAATATTAATGATTATATCATTTTAAGATCAATTAAGGGATAGAAGTATTATGGAGGTATTTGTATTAAGAGTTAGATTATATTTTGTCATTTTTACTCTAAAAATGGGCAAATTAGTCCATGTACATTAAATCAAGGAACAAACTAGTCCATTTGTTAAAAATTTCATCCAGTTTTGTTGTTAAAAGCTTGTCTCTATATATGTTAGCATGAGGTCCATATGTCACGCTACATCTCACTGATTAATTATTCTGTCAGTCTCACTAATTTTTAACAATACAAATAGATGAATTTTTTAACATAAATGATTAGTTTTCTTTTTAATCTAATGTAAGGGACTAGTTTGCCCATTTTTTAAATAGAAGGAGGGAAAATGTAATTTGACTTCTAATACAGTAACCTCCATGATATATTTACCCAATTAATAATACATTGCAATTTTTATTTAAGACGGACTTGATCAGATTTAAATTAGAATAAAAAGTTTCATTCTTATTTAGATATGATGAAACTCATACATGTAATCTCAAAGTTATTAGTATCTAAATTTTACCATAAAATCAATACCTCATTGTTATTTTTTTAATTGGATTAAGAAAATAATGAAATATAGCTCAATGCTTCGAATACGTCCAGAGAAATGGCGCTTAAAGCCTTACGTAGCATGTTTGTAGATTACATGGTAATATTATACGTGGAGGTATTTGAAGTTTGTAGCTTTTACTTATTTGGTTTTTAAAATTCTTTTTGGATGCAATTGGTATCAAAAGTTGAAAATCATGAGTAAAGTTGGTATTGTTTTAGTGATGTGGTCGTTGAGAGCACCAAAAATATCATATTTCCTACAAAATAATGAAAAAGAATAACAAAAGGGAAATAGGGTTTAATCCTCAGGGACCGGATTACACGAATGCTTATTTCTCGAAACCTTGAGCAGAATTGTGCCCAAGAAAACCTATGTTTCTAAAAAATAAAAACAAAAAAATAGAATTAAAAGTTTTGATCTATAAAAATAAAATAAAAATAGAATTGAAAGTTGAACAGAAATTACGAAATTAAATAAATTGCAAAAATTAAAATGGAGAATATAAAAATAAACAGAGTTTGGGAAAAGAAAGAGTTTCTTACGTGGCGGGATTCTAGCCTCCGGTTGTCTCGATTCGCTTTGGATCCAATCCTTGGCTTTTAAGTGATCCTTCTCAAGCAAAGTAAGCCAGTTATAGTGGAAGACGACGCCTACGAGCACCAGCTCCAAGAATTTAGACTTAAGATTTGGTGGAACTTGACTCTAACTAATAATCACTTTTGTGGGACTATCTTCTACTAGATCATCACTTCCCAACGGCGAATACCAAGCCATTTTTTCTCTTGGACTCTCCAACTTCTGACGCAAAAAACTAACGAACCGACTGTGCAACCTTCCCAAAATGTACAAAGCGGTCGATCTTTGCACAAGTTAAAAAGATCACTTATTAAAGGACATGGACGGAAGCGTCAGCCCCGTAATGCGGAGAGGCGATGAATACTCGTTGAGAAGGCTAACCGCGGATTCTAAGTCTCATGAACCTTTTTGGGGAATTTCAACAACCTTCAACTAGATTAGATTTAGTGGCTCATGATTTTTGGGGAAAAACAAAAAATAATGGAAAGGGAAATTTTTTTATTGAAATATGAAAAGAACAAAAAGACTAAATTTATGGGGGAGAGAATGTTCAGCAAAAATATGGATAAAATTTGTGTCACTTCATCCCCTATTTATAGTACTAAGAAACCTAACTTATTCCTAATTAAATTCTAAAAGATAAATACAAATAAATAAAGATAATTAAAGATAATTAAAGATAAATGAAAATAAATCCTAAAATTAAATCTAAATAATAATCCTTAATAATTATCCTAATATAATTAAACATTAAATAGAGTCTTGTGCTATAAAATCTCTTCTTTTGCACTTTTGTCCTTATGTCTTCCATGCTTGCATTTTTGGCACCACCTTTTTTCCTATGTCGCATGTTGGCCCATTGTATCTTCAAATTTGTACTTTTTGCCTTTAAATTTCCTTTTGCCTCCAATTTAGTCCCTGAAAGATAAAAGACCATAAATAGCTCAAATTAGTAGGGTCATACTCAAAATAAACATGCAACTAGCACAAAAAACATGTCGTTCTAGAGTATTATCCTTTAGGTACCTAACTAATGAGAAATGATTATATGAAATAATGACCCACATCATTTGTATCATTTTTCCAATATTTTTATGCCATATCAATATTTTCATTCTGAAAAAAAAATCAAAATCAAATTAAAATCGTAAAATTCAAGATGAAATTATTGATGTGGCATAAAACTATTGGAAAGGGATAATATCCCTGTTTCAAACAATCCTTTCTCCTTAACTAACACGATTAAAATACATTAACATGGCACTAGCAAATAGCATAGTGATAGCTGGTAGCTTCACATTTTGACACTTAACAAAAATAAAATATATTTAAATTTTATAAAAATTATATTTTTTACACATAGGGAATGAATCTAGAAAAATGATTGTCTAGTTCATCTAAGTCTGGACAACTTTATGTCTTGATTCATTCCGCACATGTTTTTAAGTAATTTTATGTAGGGTAATCTATAAAAATAGTCACTTTTGTTTGTCTTAGGTTACATTTTAGTCACTTATGTTTGAAATGTTACGTTTTAGTCACTTATGTTATTATTTTGTTACGAAGTGATCACTCTACCGTTAAGTTCCGTTATCTCTTTAACGGTAATCTTACGTGGCAGTCCAACTAGATTTTAGGTGCCAACTTGGATTTCTAAATAGAATGAAAATAGATTTTTAATTAAAAATTTTAAACATAAACCTTAACTAAAAAGAACTGTTCATCTCCCCTTTTTTATTTTTCTTCCATCTCTTCTTTTTTTCAATGGTTTTTTGATTTTCCATTTTTTCCTTAAAAACCAAGAAAATGAAAAGAAAAAAAAAACTTATTTGGAATCGAAAGGAGTTTAGAAGAGAAAAAAAAATTACTTGGTCTTTCCTTTCATTTCTCTATCAAAAGAAAAAATAAAAATAAAAGAGAGAATATTTAGTTGGGTGAGTATTGGGTTTGTGTAAAGCTCCACCGAAACCACCATTGATGAAGAGACAGAAATTGTGCTAAAGTGAACAGCTTCTCTCTTTCTTTCTCTCTTTTTTGTCTTTTGTTTTTTTATTGTTTGATGAACAAAAATACCCCAATTTTAATTTAGGGTTTTCACTAAACAATAAAAAATTCAATTTTTTTGTTTTTTAGTATTGAATAAAAAAGATAGAGAAATGCAAAGAGGAAATACCTAAATCCTCCATTGAATCCATCTTTATGAAGCAGTCAATTTGATTTCAACTATTTTGATCTTAATAATAGTTTTTCCAATCAAATGAAAAAAAATCCATTGAAAAAAAAAGAAGAGAAGATGAAGAGATGAACAGTTTTTTTTAGTTAAGTTTTAGGTTTAAAAATTTTAATTAATTAAATTTTTTAATTAAAAATCTATTTTCATCCTATTTAGATATCCAAGTTGGCACCTAAAATCTAGTTGGACTGCCACGTAGGTTACCGTTAGAGAGATAACGAAACCTAACGGTAGAGTGATCACTTCGTAATAAAATAATAACATAAGTGACTAAAATGTAACCTGAGTCAAACAAAAGTGACTATTTTTGTAGATTACCCTTTTATGTAATTTTATTTTTCATCAAATAATATATTTTTATTATTATGAAATTAAAATATATAAAATATTATATTTATAAAATATAATTTTCCAAATATATAAAATATACAAAAATGTATAAAACATCAGATTTTATAAAATATCAATTTTATATTTTTAATCTAATAATAATATAAAATATGATAATTTATAAAAAATTAAAAATATAAAATTACTAAATAAATATTTGAAATATATATAGATAAATAGTTCTTTAAATTCAAATGTATCTGAAAAATTAAGTATATTAATTTATTCTAGTGTCAAATATTATAATTGCCTCATTGAAATACGTTAATTAGTTAAATGGTTGGTATAAATTAAGTTGTTATTTCAAGGTGTACTTTTGGGAAAAAAAAAAGAAGGAAAAATAGTTCTCTCTCAACCTGTAAAAAGAAAAACTGTTTTAGTGTTTTTATCATATCGATAATAAACAGCCTAATCAATCTATTAGAAGAAATAAAATTAATTTTTTTCTTTAAATATTTGAATAAGTTCAAATTTTAAAATTATTTTTTTAGAGAATTTTTTTTAAATTCCGTCTTAATCTTCAAATTTAGATGAGAACACCTATAATAATATTTAAAAGAAAACAGAACCCTCTCCTATCGTAAATTTATATTTTGTCATTAGTATTTTTTTTTTCTTCAATTTCTAAAACTTAAGTTTAAAACATCCTCTCACAATAGGGTGGAGATAAAATCTCAATATATAAAAGTTGCATCGTGGTATATAGCTTTCATATCTCAATGGATGAATTCAAGTACCAGTCAACTTTATTGGAGAATCTTTTACGTTTTTCAAATCCATCTCTTCCCCTCTAAACTTCTTATTTTTGTTTAGTCAAATTGTAATAAAATTAAATAGAAAATGTTGCTGAATTCTCCAAGTCAATCTCTAAGAAATACAGCGAGAGGAAGGGAAAAAAAGAGGAAAACAACATATAATTATTAGATTATGATATATTTGAATTTACTTACAGATTATGTTACTAATTTGTACAATTTGATATGTTGGGTTAAATTTTCATCATTTTATGAGTGATGTACTCTTGTGAGAACTAAAATGTAATTTCATCATTTTATTAGATTATATATTTATAAAATTTAAAGGATTAAATTACAATTTTATCATTTTTGGAAGGAGTCAAAGTTTGATCATTCACTAATTTATTATTTTATAAAATATAAAGGGGCTAGTATGATATTTTTCCCATTTTAAGTGGCCTTGGCCACTTGGTGCCGCCCCTGGGTGACCATTTTGCAATCTTTCGTATCCTTTCTAGCCGGTCAACATTTTTAACCTTTTTGGGTACCGTTACAAATTGGGGAAGAGAATAGGTCAAATTCTGTTATTATATCCTATACTTTACGTAAGTTATAGATTTAGTACATATATTTTAATTTGGTTATTTTTAGTCTTTGTACTTTTATAATTAGAAAATTTTAGTCTTAACCAAATGATAACTATTAAATTTAATAAGTTAAGTTCTATTATTTTTAATATTTGATGTGTAATGCTTTGTCGGTTTGTTATTTTTACATATTACTCACAAAAAAGAACAGTAATAGATTTCATGAGTGTCATTTACATTAAGACTAAAATTTTAAAATTTAAAAAATATAGTCACTAAAAATGATCCAATTGGTGAGCGTGACTAAAACTATAACTTTTTGCATAATACAGGACTAATGACATAATTTAACCAAACAAATTTAATTGTTACCATTGGTCAAGACTAATATTTCTCTTTGAAAAGTATATGGACTAAAAATTAATCAACATTTTATAATTAAAGGGTTAATATATACAGAAGTACCTGAACTTGGCAACTTGCACCTACTTGGTACTTAAACTATTTTTTGGATATAATTAGTACCTAAACTTGAAAATCATAAGCCAAATTGGTACTTTTTATTGGTATCTGACTAACATTGTAAGATTTTGGGTTGACAACCAATATAATGCTAACACGTGTCAATTTGAATTGAAAAATAGAAAATTTCTTTTTTGAACTTGAACAACAATTTGTCCAAATCCATTTTGAATTTTTTTTAGTAATTTTATATTTTTTATAATTTAAAAACAACTATATTTTTTTGAAAAAAATATACTCCTTTATTTTATAATTTTTTATAATTTTAAAATTTTCTTGTATTTTAGGATTTTATTTTTTTTTTCAAGTGCACAATGATTCTAGACTAATTATTGTCTAGAAACAAATAGGTGGACAAACAATTGTTCAGGTCCATTTTGAATGTTTATTTCTCTAGTAATTTTATATAAATTTATAATCTGAAAAAATAAACTTCATGTTTTAAAATAAATTACAAATTTATTACTTATATAATTTATAATCATTTTAAAAGTTGGAATTTATTTTAAATTTATTACTTAAGTAATAAAAAAATATTTTAGAATGATTTATAATCATTATATTTTTAAAAATATAAATAAAAAATTAAATTTATTTTAAAATGGTTTATTACTTAAGTACTAAAATTTAAATCTATTTTAAATTTGAAATTTGTTTAAAAATATTTTTATATTATTATTTTGAAATTATAAAAAAATGTATAAAATTTTTAGAGAAATACATGTTCAAAATGAAGATTGTTGTCTATGTTTAAATGAATCTAGATAACATTTTATCTAGGTTCATTTTGCATGTAAAATAAAAATTAATTTACTAATTTTTTATTTTTAGCACTAGTCAACATTTTATTGCTTGTCGGCTTAAAATCTAATGTCGTCAGTTTCAACCAATAAAAAATACCAACTTGATTTATAATTTATAAATTTAAGTATGTTAAAAAAATATCTTCTTTATGTTAATACATATTAAAGTATAAGAAAATAAACTTATCAAATAATTAAGTGATTACTTATAGAATTTACTTTTTATTTATTTGATTATCTTCTCCTTTTACGGTAAGTGGCCGTTAATCCCAACTATAGTTCACTTTGTCCTTTTAGCTAGAATTGTTTACACCCTCAAGGGGGACCACGTCACTAATTCTAAAGCATTGGCGCACTGAACCCACTCCAAAACGCGCGAGCGTGAAAGACACTCTGATAGAGTTGTTGGCAAAAAATATCTAAACCAATTGGGACCATGAGGTGTAGCAAAAAGAAGATAGAACCAGAGCCATGTGGGTCCCCATCTCATGAACCAAGGAAATATCAAAGCCGTCCTGATTCGAGCCACGACACCCCCTCTCCGTCACTGTAAATTGTCAAAGGCATCCATTATATATTACGGTTCTACCCCATAGCTTTGTTGGGAAAAAATGATTAAAAAGAAACACAGCTAAAGTGGTAAGGCAGGAAAACAAACCCAGCTCAGCCATTTGCCCCTCATATATTCTCTCTCTGCCTGCTTCTCCTGTTTTCAGCTCAGAAAGAAGGAAACCTTTTCTCCGGCAGAGAAACAAAGGGTCAGTTTCTATCTTTTTGATGAAATGGAGGCTGACAGTAATCCTAAAATAGTTGCGCCATTCGTTGCGAAAACTTACCAGATGGTTAATGATCCCATGACTGACGGTTTGATCACTTGGGGTAAAGCTAATAACAGTTTCATAGTCATCGACCTTTTAGATTTCTCTCAAAGGATCTTGCCTGTTTACTTCAAGCATAGCAATTTTTCTAGCTTCGTTCGCCAGCTTAATACTTATGTAAGTGGATACAATTCTTTTAAGTTGGACTTACTTCAATTTTTTTATTTATATAATTCATATAATTCTTGGTATTGGTGTTTAGGGTTTCAAGAAGGTGGATCCAGATAAGTGGGAATTTGCGAATGAGTGGTTCCTGCGAGGGCAAAAGCATTTGTTGAAGAACATAGCGAGAAGAAAGCATAATAAAAATCCATTCATGCAACTGAAAGCTGAGGATTTAGAGGACGAAGAAATAGTGATGGAAATAGCGAGGCTAAAAGACGAGCAAAAGTCGTTGGAAGAAGAGCTGCAAGGGATGAACAAGCGTTTAGAAGCCACTGAGAGACGCCCGCAACAAATGATGGAGTTTCTTTACAAAGTCGTTGAAGACCCTGACCTCCTTCCTCGTATGATGCTTGAAAAGGAACGGACAAGACAACTTAACGCCGACAAGAAGCGACGGTTGACGATGATGCCCTCCAACTCATCATCTTCAAGCCTGGCCGTTTCTAATAATTCAGTCAAGTCCGAAGAGGAAGAAGATGGACATCCAGGAGTAATTTCGTCCCCAGAAACTGGATTCGATATGGAAAACAACTTTTATCGCTCAAGTTATCAATCATCGCCGTCGCCTGATCAGGACTCGAAAGAATTGTTGGGGCAAAATAGACCACATGAGGGGCAACTCATGAACTATGGTTGCGCCGCAGTAACAACTCAATTGCCGGCGGTGATGGTGGCTCCGTCGGTGATTGGGAACGGCATGGCGGTGTCTTCGTCGGGGACGACTAGTGTAGCAGGGTATGGTGATAGGAGCGGGCAACTGGGTTATTTCGGAGAAATGGCGGCGCCTTGGATGGAGGCGCGTCCACGACCGCCTTATCCATTTTCGCTATTAGAGGGTGGCTTTTAGTTGGTTGCGTCACATGATATATCTTGGATTCTACCTTTACTACTGATTTTTTTTTTAAGTTTTAGATTTTGCAAATTTCATTTCATATATCGGCTTTTGTATATAAAAATGATTTAATTATAAGGTTAACAAAAATCTTATTTTATAATGTTTAATCTCTAAAACAATTATGTTTTAATTTGAATAGAGTGACGGTTTAATTTTTTTTAAGACATTTATATTGAGCAAATGTTTGAATCATGTTATCTTCATTCTTTTAATATTATATGAAAAATATAAAAAAACAATTACTTATTATTTTCTTGAAATAATATTTTTTATAAGAAAATTTGTTTTCATGTATGAATTGAGATATCTCACATTAGATGATTGTTTTTTCATATATATTATATTAAATAAAAAGATTAAACAATGTTAGAAAAATATTAGGGTTTATTAAAAGATGTTAATATTTGTTGTTTTTTGTGTCCAATCATCATTTACCTTTTTCAAGTTATGGTTGACTCTTTCTTTAGCTTTAACAATCTTCATATATTTAGATTCTTGATGTTGATTGTAACACCCCTTTGTCGCTGGGATAGGGTTACGGTGTATTACCAGAGTTTATAATTTAAACGGAAAAAAAATTTAAACATTTCATATCATATAGCATTCATGCCATAAACCAATCAAAATCATACAAATTATCCCTTATACGAGCCTTCGATGCCCAAAATACACATTAGAAACAAATCGGAACTAAATCAGAAACTCAAAAAATTCTTCAGAAACATTTAAAATTTTCAACACTGCAGGGGTCAGACGACCGTGTGGCACGGCCAAGAGACATGCCCGAGTCTTTGGCCATGTGGGCATTTGAAATAAGGACACACGACCGTGTCTAAGCCCATGTCCGTGCCGTGTAACTCATTGACTTAGGTCACACGGCCAAGCCACACGCCCGTGTGCCAGACCGTGTACCTTTTCGAAGTAACCTTACACGCCCGTGTGCTAGGCCGTGTAACAGCCCGACTTGCAAACCTTTATAAAGCTACAGGGGAAACACGGCTGTGTCACCTGGCTGTGTGTTACACACGGCTGAGACACACGCCCGTGTGGACAAAAATAGGCTATTTTACAAGTCACATTTCTCACCCAATTTGGCACCAACTTAAACTCAACATTTTTGCATATACACAAGTCATAAATAGACATCCAAAACAAGCTAAAATCAAGCCTTAAACATGTAATATCTTCACATACAACCAATATACCCTTTGGCACCTCAAATGAAAATATGTAAACATGTATATTCATGTATACAATTTAACCAAATAAGCCAACAATTTACCAAGCCATTTTGCATTATTTTATGCCACATCTCTTACCTACCAAAACATACCATATAATCTATTTACCTTAACACAACCATTTGATACTATAATGCATTTCATAAACTATCATATTTGGACATACATGCCTCCTAAAACAAGATACCAATTCATCACTAATTCATCACATCACCAAAACACAAGTACAAAATGTACACTTAGCTATGATTTACCTTTTTATCATGTAACCATATCAAAAATATCATCAACCATGTTAAGGCCACATATATATACATACCAAAATATACCAAATCACAAGCCAACTCAAATGGCTATAAACATAACAAAACATATAGGCTATCATTAGCCTAAACAACCTATACATGCCATTATAACCGAAATTAAACAATTGAAAGTACCAAAAGAGCCGATGGATAGTGTGATATAGCTCTGACAAGCTTACAACCCGAATAAGCTTCCGATTCACTATAAAACACAAAAAATAAACATAGTAAGTAATTAAGCTTAGTAAGTTCGTATAACATAGAATTTAACTTACCATTTAGTCATAATTTAGGTAAGTAAACATAGCATATCCCAACTCAATTTGGCCAAATGCTTAAGCACATTTTCACCAACATGTTAGCCATGTAAAGTACATATAATATCCAATACACATGGATGAACTCAACCATTAATCAAATTTCATATACATTTATCATACATTTCATATATCATGTAACATTATTTCCATGTACTTCATATAAATACTTGTAGTAGTTAATATTGAACTCATATATTCTTATAATAGAATTTTGCCTGTTGAACCATTTAGAATATCGTTGGATACTCAGGTAGCACACACAAGGTGTATTGAATTGTAATCTATCAATTCCTGTACATATATGCTCATACGAGCTCTGAATCGGTATGCTCTTACGAGCTATAAATGGTAAGCTCCTCCAAGCTGAATAACGGTAAACTCATGCGAGCTGAATATCAGTAAGCTCTCTTGAGCTGAGAATTGGTAACCCTAATGACATGTCATTTGTATCCCACAAATTCCTAAGGCTCAAACGGGACTTAGAATTTGTCGTATGTTGTCGGATATGCGATCGGTATTCATTTATGGTGATTACACAATTCACAAACATATAATTCAATTTAAAATATATAAATGTACAATTTTAATTACACGAACTTACCTCGACAAGTATGATAAATACGAAGGCGATTAATTCGAGACTTTCTCTTTGCCCTGAGCTAACTCAGTACGAGGTCTAACTAGATCTATACGGATAAATTTAATTCAATTTAATATATAATTCATTCAATTTAATCTAAAACATATTATTGGTAATATTACCATTTGGCCCCTATACTTTTAATTTTTTTTGCAATTTAGTCCCTAGGCTCAGAAAACGAAATTCATGCAATTTTTCCTTTACCCAACCTAGCCAATTTCTATACATACTAATAGTATCCCATATATTTAAAAAAATTTACAATTTTACCACAATATTTTCCATTTTTCAATTTAACCCCTAATTTTAATTTTATAAAAATTCTTCTACAAAAATTGTTTATCTAACAACAACCATTCATTTTCTATCATCAAAATTCAAAACTGAAGCATGTTCATTAATGATAAAACCCTAACAATTTTAATAGTTTCACAAATTAGTTCCCAGGCTAGCTAGATTAAGCTACAATGATCTCGAAAATATAGAAATCATTAAAAATGGGACAAAAACACATACCTAATTGAAGGATTAAAGATTGACTGAATGAAGCTTCAACACTGGCTCTAGTTCTTTAACATTCAGTTGAAAAGAAAATAATAATAGAAGATGATAAAATTTTGTTTTATTTAATTTACCTTTAATTACCTTTTTACTAATATAACCTTTATAATATTTAATAATTACACAAAATGCCAAGCCATTAACATTCACTAACATATTAATGGTCTAATTGCCATATAAGGACCTCTATTTTAAATTCTTATAGCTATTTAATACCTCTAGCTATTAGAACTCAACTTTTGCACTTTACCCGTTTTAGTCCTTTTTTATCAAATTGAGCAAGCAAATGGTAAAATTTCTTAACGAAATTTTTATACAATAACACTATCATGCTGTAGACCATAAAATAATAATAAAATAAAATTTTTTGACCTAGAATTTGTGGTCCCGAAACCACTGCTCCGATTTCACTGAAAACGGGCTATTACAACTTTCCCCCTAAAAGGATTTTTTTCCCCGAAAATCTTACCAATAAAGAGCTTCGGATATTGTTTTCTCATAGTTTCCTCAGGTTCCCAGGTGGCTTCTTCTATTCCGTGTCGTTCCTAGAGAACTTTCACTAAAGCTATGTTTTTATTTTTCAATTCTTTCACCTCTCGTGCTAGAATTCTAATAGGTTCTTCACTATATGTCATATCAGACTGAATCTCAACATCCGTCGGGGAGATAACATGTGAAGGGTTAGATCGGTATTGTCACAAAATAGGAACGTGAAAGAAATTATGAATTCTTTCAAGTGCTGACGGTAAAGCTAATCGGTATGCAATAGGTCCAATCCTTTCAGTAATCTCGTACGGCCCGATAAATCGTGGACTCAATTTTCCTTTGCAACCAAACCGAAGAACTTTCTTCCAGGGCGATACTTTTAAAAATACTCTATCGCCGACTTGGAACTCTATATCTTTACGTTTAAGATCCACATATGATTTCTGACGATCTGAAGCTGTTTTCAAACTATCTTTGATCACTTTCACTTTTTCTTCAGTCTCAAAAATCAAATCAACCCTGTGTGTCTTTTTCTCACTAAGCTCGATCCAGTATAATGGAGTTCGATATTTATGACCATACAGAGCGTCATACAGTGCCATCTTTATGCTCGACTGAAAACTAATATTATATGCGAATTTGACTAACGGTAAGTATTTCTCCCAGTTGCCTTCAAACTCTAAAACACAACACCAAAGCATATCTTCAATAATTTGAATCACATGCTCGGACTGGCCATCGGTCTGAGGATGAAATGCAATGCTAAAATGCAACCGTGTACCAAGAGCTTTCTGTAATTTTCTCCAAAACCACGATGTAAACTACAGATCTCTATTCGAAATAATAGAGACTAGCACGCATTGTAATCTGACATTTTTAGAAACATATAACTCAACTAATCTGTCAAGGGAGAAATCTGTACGTACCGAAATAAAATGTGCAGACTTCGTCAGACGATCAACAATAACCCAGATAACATCTTTCTTTTTCGGAGATAAGGGTAACCCTGATACAAAATCCATAGTAACCCTATCCTATTTCCACTCTGATATCACCACTGGCTGTAGTAGTCCTGAAGGTACCAGATATTTAGCTTTAACTTGCTAATATATGAAACATCTAGATACAAAGTCAGAAATCTTGCGTTTCATTCTTGACCACTAGTACATCTGTATCAAATCGCTGTTCATTTTATTGCTTCCCAGATGAACAGACACCACAATGAGCTTCATGTAAAATTTTCTGTATAATCTTTGGATTTTTCAGTACATAAACTCTACCTCTGAACAACAAGCAATCATCGAGTCCTATTTGAAATTCTGAATCAGAAGTCGACTCACACTGTACCCGCTTAGTTAACAATTCACTATCATATTTCTGAGCTTCACAGATCTACTGTAAAAACATCTGTTTTTCTTTTAACTCGGCTAAGATCGAACCATCATCAGATAATGAAAGTCGAGTATTCATCACTCGCAGAGCAAACAAGGGATTTCTACTCAAAGTATCAGCAACTATATTTGCTTTACCCGGGTGATAATCAATGATCAATTCATAATCTTTCAACAGTTTGAGCCACCTGCGTCGTTTCAAATTCAGATTTTTCTACAACATTAAATACTTTAAACTTTTGTAATCGGTAAATATGTGACATTTTTTACCAAACAAATGATGTCGCCAAATTTTCAATGAAAAATACAATAGCTGCCAACTCTAAGTCATGTGTCAGATAGTTCTTTTTGTACAGCTTTAACTATTTGGAAGATAAGCTATTACTTTGCCTTCCTACATCAAAACACAACCTAAACCATTCAATGATGCATCATTGAAAATCACAAATATTTTATCCGATTCAAGTTGAACCAGAACTGGTGCTTCAGTCAACGATGCTTTCAATTGGTTAAAACTTTGCGGACATTTATCAAACTATTCAAACTTCACATTTTTCTATAATAACTGCGTCATCGGTGTAGCTATCATTGAGAACCCTTTTACGAATATCCAGTAGTAGCCAACTAATCCCAAAAAACTTCTTACTTCGGATACATTTCTCAGAGGTTTCCAGTCAATAACTGTTGAAATCTTACTCAGATCAACTGTGATGCCTTCAACCGATACTATGTGTCTCAGAAAATTGACTTCTCGGATCCATAACTCATATTTGCTAAATTTAGCAAACAATTGTTTATCTCGCAAAGTTTGTAAAACAATTCTCAGATGCTCGGCATGTTTAGACTTGTCTCGGGAATATATAAGAATATCATCAATAAATACCAAAACAAATCTGTCTAAATATGGCCTAAAGATTCTGTTCATCAAATCCATAAACACTGTATGTGCATTAGTTAAACCAAATGATATCACGATTTGACACATCCGAATCTTTCACCTGTAACTGATAGTAACTGGAATGGAGATCAATCTTCGAGAATATTGTGACACCTTTCAGCTGATCGAACAAATCGTCAATTTGAGGCAATGTATATTTGTTCTTGATTGTAACCTTGTTGAGCTGATGGTAGTCAATACATAATCTCATCAATCCGTCTTTTTTCTTAACAAACAGAACCGGTGCACCCCAATGTGGAAAACTAGGTCGAGCAAACCCCTATCTGTCAATTCTTGCAACTTTGTTTTCAACTCTTTTAACTCGGTAGGAGCTGTTCTGTAAGGTGCTATCGATATCAGTAATGTTCCAGGTACAAGTTCTATAGCAAACTCGACTTCTTTAATCAATGGTAATCCAGGTAACTCCTCTAGAAATACATCGGGATACTCGTAAACCACTGACACTAATTCAAGCTTCGATTCAGACACTTCAGTATCCAATACATAACCAAGGTAAGCATTACAACCTTTTCTCACATATTTCTACGCTGACATAGATGATATCAAAATAGGCAACCCACTCAAATTATCTAATTCAATACGAAGTGTCTCATCATTCTGACATTTTAATACAATAAGCTTTCGTTTACAGTTTACCACAACATCATGCAGAGTTAGCCAATCCATGCCCAAAATCATATCGAATTCATTAAATGGTAATAACATCAAATCAGCTAAAAAACTGTAACCGCGAGTCATCAAAGGACAATTCTTGCAGACTTTATCAACTAGCACATACTAGCCTAGGGGGTTCAACACTTTAACCACAAATTCAATGGACTTAACAAGTAAATTTTTACTAAATACTAAATTCATGCAAACATATGAATGGGTTGATCCCGGATCAATCAAAGAAGTAACATCAGTATCATAAATAGAGAAAGTATCGATAATCACATCTAGCACAGAAGCATCATCGCGAGTGCGAATAGCATAAGCCCTTGTTGCTCGTGCCTCAGATCTTACAGTAGTGTCTTTTGTCACGCCACGACTACCACTCACATTTCCAAGATTACGAGATGGTCTACCTCTCACAGCAGTATTGCTCAGCCTCGTGGTCTGAGCTTTCTCTTTCTTAGATTTCTATGGGCAATCTCTAAGATAATGATCTAAGGAACCACACCTAAAACATGCTCCACTCTTTACTCGACCCTCACCATAATGTGGCCTGTTATAGTGCTTATAGTCAGGTCTGGTATTTCTGACACTACCCACACTCACTACAAATGTAGCCTGAGGTTTAGGATTGGATCGTCGGGTACCTCTGTCTCTATTAGAACATCCAACAGAAGCAATAGAACGGTAGTGATGTTCTTTAGAATTCTTCGATGCTGACTGGTATGATTTTCCCTTCAATCTCTTTCTTGAACCTCTAGTTTCAAATTCAACGTGTCTTTTCTCTTTACTCAGCTTCTTGGCCATATGTGCTGTCAACTAAAATAAAGAATTCTTTCAACTTAAGGATCCCGACTAAAAGCTTTATATCCTCATTTAATCCATCTTCAAATTGCTAACACATTGCAGTCTCGGTCGGAATGCACTCTAGAGTATATTTACTCAATCAAACAAATTCTCGTTCATATTTAGGCACTATCATATGGCCCTACTTGTGCTCGAGAAATTCTTTACGTTTTTGATCCAGAAACCTCTAATTGATATATTTTTTTCAAAACTCGACTTGATAGAATTCCCAAGTGACCCGTTCTCTCGGCACTACAGAAGTCAATGTATTCCACCACTGATAAGCCAAATCTTTTAGTAGAGATACTGTACACTTTACACATTCAGTCGGGGTATAGGATAACTCGTCAAAAACCCTGATGGTATTCTCTAACCAGAATTCAGCTCTTTCAGGATCATCCTCTACAGTAGCTTGAAATTCATCAGCCCCGTACTTATGAATCTTATCAACAGGAGGCTTACTAACTTAGATAGGTTTCGTACCTTGAGGAATAACGGGAATCGGTTGGGGAGCAGGAGGGGTAGAGGTTGTCAAACAATCGAGTTCGTCCGTATGAACTCGTTGAACCATTCATTCATTATCTCGAAGAAGGCTTCCTTAGCCTCTCCTTCTCGACCTTTAGAAATGGGCCTCGTACCACTCGAAGCTACTCCGTGAACGGAGGCTTGAGCATTACTCTCTACTTCATCGGAATCAGCTCAGTTGGATATCATTGCTATATGAAAACATATTTTAAAACAGTCAGGAGATATCACACTAGCATAGGTTATATAATAGCATGTACAACTAGACTCGTACACACTATGTTCAGTCCAAGAATCGACTAAACCATAGCTCAGATACCAATAAATGTAACACCTCTAACCCGAATCTATCACCAGAACAGGGTTACGAATCATTACCAGAGTTTATAATTTAAACAGACAGAAAATTTAAACATTTCATATCATATAGCATTTGTAACACCCTTAACCCGTACCTGTCATCGAAACAGGGTTTCAAAGTATTACTAAAACATTCAGAACATTTTATAGATAATTCTTATAAATTACTATTTATTTACTGAGATCATTCAAAATGTCCCTTAAATTGGACCTTCGAGATCCAATACGAGCATTAGAATCAAGTCGGGACTTAATCACAAACTCATAAATTTTTTCACAACATTTCAAAAATTTTCCAAAGTTGCAGGGCTCACACGCCTGTGTAGTCTAGGGACACGCCTGTGTGGTCAGGTCGTATACTACATACGCCCGTGTCCCTAACCTGTGTAACTCTCTGACTTTTAAGGCATGAAGAAATTGAAGTCACACGGGCAAGTCACACGCCTGTGTTCTTGGCCGTGTGACGAATTTTATTTTCGAAATTTAAGTGCAGTTTTCACACGGCCGTGTAACACGCCCGTGTCCAAGGCCGTGTCAACCACACGGTTGACACGGCTGAGACACATGCCTTGTCTTTGCCCGTGTACCCAATTCTAAGCATTCTGTTTCTCATTTTTAAGATGCAGAGGACACACAGCCGGACCACATACCCATGGGACAAGCCGTGTGTCACACACAGCCAAGACACACACCCGTGTGTCTACCTTTGTGGACAAAATAAGACCATTTCCTAGCCTCATTTGTCACCCAAAACTTACCATTTTCCTGCACCAAAACTCACAAGCATATATCCACCAATCTAACATCATATTCACATAAAATTTGCCATCAATCATGTGGTATTATATCATGCATCAAAAGATATAAACTTACTCTTAACATAAACTTATATTCTAACATAATTCCAACAAACTAACACTTAATGAGCAATTATGTGATTACCAAAATATTATTTCAAAAATAACCAAACTTAGACCATCACTAGCCACTCCCAATGGCTAGATTACAAAACCACAATTACAAGCCATCATTGGCCAAATAAGCTTATACATGCCATTATACCAAAATGAGATAGTGGATAGTGTGATGACTGCTCCGACCGACTTCCAACCTTCGCGAACTTTAGGACTATGAAACAGAGAAAATTAAACGGAGTAAGCATTTTATGCTTAGTAAGTTCGTATAACGGAAAGTAAACTTACCGGTAATATTTATTAATACAAGCATACATAAATTTACATTCCATAAAGTAAACTTACCGGTCATATTTATTAATACAAGCATACATAAATTTACATTCCATCGATTTTGGGTAAGTTACCTAAACACATACACTTATTCAACAAGTTAGTCACATAATCTCATGTGAATATGAAGTAAACATAGATGAGCTCATCACATTACAAGCTTCCATTAATTTCACCTTTCCACACTTCAAGAATCTTTTCCGTCGAACTATTGAAATCTTGCTGGATGTTCGCGTAATATACACATGTACGAAAGTACCCATTAGGGTACGAAATAAAAAGGCACACTCTTAAGCCGTGCATTTTACAGTAGGATTACCAGTCTCGGCTAAATCCTATCCGTAACATATGTTCCAAAGAGCTTAATATGGATTACCTGTCCGGGCTAAATCTAATTTATAACCTAAACTCAAGAGGGTTTACATTAGAATTACCCGTCTGGCCTAAATTCTATTTGCAACATATGCACTATTATTCTTAACCCATCAAAATTCAACATTCGATCGGAACATGATAATTTTTCCATATTTCACAACTTAAAAACTATTTCATTATGTATATATCATCTCGCACATATCAACATAATCATACAATTCGATTCAAGCATATTAACATACATTTTTAAGTTGCACGAATTCACCTTGAAAATGGTTCATATTTGAATGTCAACTAATCTGAAACCTTTTGCTTTCCTCGATCTAGTTCCGTAGTTAGTCTTTTCGGATCTATATGGATAAATTTAACTATTAATCTATGGATAAATTTAACTATTAATCTATCACATTTCATTTACATTTGCATTCTATTACAACGTAGGCAAAATTACCATTTTGCCCCTATCTTTTTCAAAAATTTCTATTTCGTTCCTAGGCCCAAAAAATGAAATTCATGAAATTTTACCCTCTTTCCAAGCCTAGCTAAAATTTGTATATTACACTTACATCACATACATTTCACAAATTTTAGAATTTTCCATGGGCTTTATCATTTTTTCATTTTAGTCCCTAAATCAAGTTTTCATCAAAAATTATTTTGTAAAAGTTGTTTATCTATGAATAATTTTTCATTTTCTACCATAAATTTCTAATTTTCAGCATATTCATCCATGATCCAAATTTCATACATTGATAAGTTTTCAAATAAATCTCCTAAATAGAAAGATTAGACTATCCTGATTCCAAAAATATAGAAATTACTAAAAACGAGACTTGATTTCATACCTTATTAAGCTTGAAAAGTTTTCTTCCTCTGTCCTAGGGTTTTCATAGAAAAATTAGGGAAGATGATATCAAATTAGATGATTTTTTTCTTTTTAATTAATTATCATTTAATAATTTGATTGATTTCCAATTTAGTCTCTACCTTTTTCTAATTTTTCCATGGATGAGTCATTAAAATATCTACTAACTACCCTTCAATGGTCTAATTACCATATAAGGACCTTAAATTTTGAATTCCATAGCTATTTGATACCTATAGCTACTAGAACTCAACTTTTGCATTTTATGCAATTTAGTCTTTTCCCTAATTAAATACACAATCGGTAAAATTTTCGTACCAAAATTTGCATGTGACCTTCCTATCATGATACCAAACATAAAATAAAATAAAATAAAATAAATTTTTATTTTTGGCTGGATTTGTGGTCTCGAAACCACTATTTTGATCTCACCGAAAATGGGCTGTTACAACTCTCCCCCTTAGAAATTTTCATCCTCGAAAATTCATACCAAAAACGAGATTAGGGTATTGCTTTCTCATAGTATCCTCCTGCTCCCAGGTAGCTTCCTCTAATCCATGCCATTGCCAGAGGACTTTTACCAATGCTAGCTTTTTATTTCTTAGCTTTTTCGTCTCATATGCCAGTATTTAATCGGTTCCTCATTGGAAGTTATATCAGGCTGAATCTCAACTTCTGTTAGAGCAATAACGTGCAAAGGATCCGATCGATATCTTCATAGCATGGACACATGAAAAATACATTATGAATTTTATCAAGCTCCGGTGGTAATGCTAACCGATATGCAACAACCCGATTTGTTCAATGATCTCATATGGCCCGATGAATCATGGACTCAGTTTTCCTTTACGGATGAATCAAGAACTTTCTTCCAAGGTGACACTTTCAAGAATACTTTATCACCAAGCTGAAATTCTATCTTTTTGCACTTTAAATCGGCATATGACTTTTGACTATTTGAGGCCGCTTTTAAACTATCTCGAATTATCTTCACATTTTCTTTAATTTCCTAGATCAAGTCAACTTCGTGTATCTTTTTCTTACTTAAATCTGTCTAATACAATGGAGTTCTACATTTATGACCATATAGAGCCTCATACGGTGCCATTCTAATATTGGATTGATAACTGTTATTGTAAGCAAATTCAATCAAAGGCAAGTATTTTTCCCAGTTACCTCCAAATTCAAGTATACAACACCGAAGCATGTCTTCTAAAATCTGTATCACATGTTTAGATTGTCTTATTTGAGGATGGAATGCAATACTAAAGTGTAAACAAGTGCCCAATCTTGTTGCAACTTACTCCAAAATCGGAATGTAAATCGAGGATCTCTATATGAAACAATGGAGACGGGCACTCCATGTAATCTGAATATCTCAAAGACATATAATTCAGCCAATCTATCCAATGAAAAATTCATACGTACTGGAATACAGTGTGCAGAATTCGTTAAACAATCGAAAATTACCCTAATGGCATCTTTCTTTTTCAGTGATAAAGGTAATCTCGTTACATAGTCCATTGTAACTATTTCCCATTTTCATTCCGATATTGTAATTGGATGCAATAATCCCGAAGGTACTTGGTGTTCAGCCTTCACTTACTGATATATCAAACACTTCGATACAAATTTAGAAATATCTAGTTTCATTTCCTACCACCAGTACATCTTTTTCAAGTCATTATACATCTTATTACTACCAGGATGGATAGACATGTTACCATTATGAGCTTAATTCAAAATCTTCTGTACTAGTTTTGAACATTTCGGTACACATACTCTGCCTCTGAATAATAAACAACCATCAGTCCCAACCTGGAATTCTGAGTCAGAAGTCGGTTCACTTTGTATCCATTTTTCTTGCAACTTACTATCATTTTTTTGAGCTTCGGAGATCTATTGCAAAAACATCGGTCTAACTTTTAACTCAGCTATGAGTGAACCATCGTCAAATAAAGACATCTGGGTGTTCAATGCCCGTAAGGAAAATAAGGATTTTCAGCTCAAGGCATCTGCCACTACATTAGCCTGCCCCAGATGATAATCAATAACGAGGTCATAATCTTTCAATAATTCCAACCACTTACATTGTCTCAAATTCAGTTCTTTCTATGTCATTAAATGCTTCATATTTTTGTGATCTGTAAAGATGTGAAATTTTTCACCAAAAAGATAATGCCGCAATATTTTCAATGCAAAAAAAATAGTTGCTAATTCAAGATAATGTACTGAGTAATTTCTTTCATGCGATTTTAGCTGCCTAGATACATAAGCCACTACTTTACCATCTTGCATCAATACATATCCTAAACCATTTAATAAGGCATCACTGTAGATTATAAATTCCTTACCTGATTCAGGTTGGAATAATATGGGCGCTTCCGTTAATAAAGCTTTCAATCTATCAAAACTCTGCTGGCATTTATCAGTTCACTCGAATTTCACTTCTTTTTGTAACAATCGAGTCATCGAAGAAGCTATAATTGAAAACTCTTTAACAAACATTTGATAATATCCTACTAGTCCCAGAAAAATTCTGACTTCTGAAACATTCTTCGGAGGCTTCTAACTTACAATAGCTGAAATTTTGTTCAGATCCATCCGAATACCCTCTGCAGATGCAACATGTTCAAGGAAACTAACTCCCCATAGCCAGAATTCACATTTACTGAATTTAGCATATAACTTTTTCTCATGCAAAGTTTGCAATACAATTCTCAGATGCTCAGCATGCTCATTCATATCCCAAGAGTAAACTAAAATATCATGAATAAAAACAACCACGAACCTATCCAGGTATGGTCTGAAAATTATGTTCATTAAATCCATAAATAATGCCGGGGCATTAGTTAATCCGAATGGCATCACCAAAAACTCATAATGCCCATATCTGGTTCTGAAAGTTGTCTTCGACACATCTAAATCTTTTACTCGTAGTTGATAGTAACCAAATCGTAGACCAATTTTTGAAAATATAATGGCACCTCTTAATTGATCAAACAAGTCATCTATACGAGGCAACCAATACTTATTCTTTACTATGACTTTATTAAGCTACCTGTAATCGATGCATTTCTCAATGATCCATTTTTCTTCTTTACAAACTGTAACAACCCAATTTCTGTGAAATCGTAATAGTGGTCTTGGGACCACAAATTCGAGTCAAAAATAAAATTTATTTTTATTTTATCAAATATCCCGTATTATGATAGACATCTCATGTAAAAATTTTGATAAGAAAATTTTATCGATTAAGTGTTTAATTACGAGAAGGACTAAATCGCATAAAATGCAAAAGTTGAATTCTAGTAGCTAGAAGGATCAAATAGCTATGGAATTCAAAAATAGAGGTCCTTATATGGTAATTATACCATTAAAGAAAATATGTAGATATTTTGGTATGACTCATCCATGGAAAAATAATAAAAAGGCCAAGGACTAAATTGGAAAGATGAAAAGTTATTAAATGACAATTTAATTAAATGAAAAAGAAAAAATTTCATATCATCTTCCCCAAATATTTCCATGGAAACCCTAGGAGAGAGGAAGAAGACTTATCAAGCTTATTTGGGTAAGTAATTAAGCCCCGTTTTTAGTAATTTTGATATTTTTGAATTGAGATAACTTAATTTATCTATTTGGGGGATCAATTTGAGAAGTTATCAAAGTATGGAAAATGGGTCATGGATGTATATGCTGAAAATTGGAAATGTATGGTAGAAAATGAAAGGTTTCTGATAGATGAACAACTTTTACAAAGTGATTTTTGATGAAAACATGATTTAGGGACTAAAATGTAAACTTGTGAAATTGAAGAAAATTCTGAATTTTTATGAATACATGTGCTGTAAATTTTGTAATGAGATTTTGGTTAGGCTTGGAATAGGGAGTAATTTGCACAAGTTTCATTTTTCGAGCTTAGGGACGAAATCGAAATTTATGGAAAGTTAGTGGCAAAATGGTAATTTTGCCTAAGATAAAAATTGAGTCAACATGAATATAAAATATGGTAAATTGATGTCAAATTTACTCGTATAGATACGGATAGACCAAATTCAGAGCTAGAACAAGGAAAAGAGGAAAAAGTCGGATTAGTAGATTTTTAAGACACGAACATTTGTCGAGGTAAGTTCGTGTAACTAAACTGTATATGTTTTTATGCTTGAATTAAATGTTGTGTTTGTGAATTGTATAAATGCTATAAATATGTCAAATGATCACATATTCATTAAAGCCCGATAAATGAAAGTCTCCGATCAATTATAATGCCTGACAAACGATAAATGATAAAAATGTTAAATTTTATGCTTGAGTTGAATGTGAACATTTGAGTTGCTTAAATGCATGAATATATGAGATTGACTGCTTGCTTGATAATGCTTGAAAGATGCTAAATTCCATTTGAATAAATGGAAAATTGATGGATATGTGATTTCTCGAAATGAATGAGGTCATGCATTTGTTGTTGACGGGATTTAGCTCAGACGAGTAATCCTATTTACCTCATTATAGAAAGGATTTAACCCGGACAGGTAATCTTGATATAAGTCCTCTCGAGCATATGTTATGGATTGTATTTAGCCCGGATGGGTAATCTAGATTGAGCTCCTTAGAGCATATGTCATAAAAAGGATTTAGACTGGACTGGTAATCATGTTGTATACATGTGTGGCTCGAGAGTGTACTCTATGAAATAGTACCTTATGGGTACCATTGGACATGAATTGACGAATTTTGATTTGTACACCTCGAGTGTACTACCGTGTATCCATTGATATTTCAGATAAATTCAATAGGTAAAGGTTCTTAACATGAAAATATATGAATAAGAAATAAGTTATTACACATATCGGCTTGAAATACATGAAAATGATGATACGTGATACTTGATATATGGAAATATGTAATGATGATATTGTACATGAAATTTATTTGATGAGTGTGTACATCCTTGATTATAGACTTGTACACCTAGAGTGAACTTCCAAGTAATATGAATAAAATTCTGATATGAAATAATCTGAATGAACTATTATGAAATTATAATTGCAATATAAAGAGATGATTTATACATGTTAAATGAAGACATGTTGTGAAAATCATATGTGCATGGAAACTTGATTGTCCCATATATGTTTGATGATATTATGGAATATATGACTAATAAGGGCAATGAGAATATATGTGGGGCTTGAGGTCAAATTGATTGATTATGCCTTACATAGTTACTTCAAAAATATAATGAATGGTAAGTTAAATATCATGTTATATGAACTTACTAAGCATGTGACACCCCTTACCCGTACCCGAGACTGGGACAAGGTACGGGGCATTACTAGACACAAACATGACATTTTCGAAAAATCACAGGCTATAAAATTTCTTCCAAATTAAAACCAAACAAACATATTCATAGTGTCCCTATTATGGGCCTACAAGGCCCAAAACATGTATTAAGAATGGTCTGAGACTAAACCGAGAGCTTACGAAAATCTTAGGAAAATTCCTAGGTTTAAGCCTTACACGCCCGTGTGGAGGCAATGCACAAGCCCGTATGCATGGGACACGCCCGTGTCCCTTACCCCTGTGGAATTAATTGAATTTATTTTCCATTTCAAACCTACAAGGGTTTTCACAAAGCCAAGCACATGCCCGTTGATAAACCGTAATTTATACATGTTTTTATCCCATGCTTAGCACATTTATGGATGGTTTCTCCTTAGATTTGGTGAATTCGATGCTCCTAATTCTTTAATTTCATGTTTTATACTTAGGTGAGCATAGGAGAGTAAAAAGAGCGAGAAACGGGCCAAAAATGGAGAAAATAGACCTACATGGGAAATCAACACAGCCTGGACTTCCTCACATGAGCGTGTCACACAGCCGTGTCCTTTTGGCAGGATCGAAGCACGACTTGCAGGGGTAGACTACATGCCCGTGCCTATTCAACAGCCTTGACCACGAGCTGGAGTAATCGCACACAGCGTGTCCCTGCCGAGCCCAAGTATAACCCTATTCGGAAAAGGCTAATTTTGAGGGCTCTTAGGCATTCTAAAGCCTATTTAAACACCTGAGGAGGCACTTAGGAAGGGGGACGCAGAGTAGGAGGCAAGGAATTACTCAAGGAAAGCTGATTGGTCCATCTCAAAAGCTGGATTCATCATCAAGACTAAAGATGTCCCTTCAATTTCCATTTAGGGGTTTTGGGTTTTCTTTATGTTTTGTATTCATTATTCTTCTGAGATGTTTTCTTCTATAATTATGAACTAAACCCCCTAAATACCTAAGGGAAATGAAACCTAAGACGGATCTTGTTATTATTATCTGAATTGTATTATAAATATTTGACTTGTTCTTAATTATGTGTTCTTAATTCTTGTTTTAATATTCTAGGATATTGATTCGAGTTAATACTCTTATTCAGAGGAGGGATAGACCCTGTCTAAGAGTAAATTTGTCATAATTAAGCAGAGTTGATTGCACGCCTAGAGATAGGGTGATAAAATTTTGCCTGATTAGGGTAAAACCTAATAAGGGGATCCATAGATCGAGTTAATGCAACACTAGGTGTTAATTAGAAAGAGATTTCAATTAAGCAACCTATGGTTAGACGTTATTAGTCTCGAGAGAGATAATAATATAACTTAGGGATTTCTACGGATCAAGTCAAATGAATAAATCTTCTAATTCAGAAAGTGAAGTCTAGGTGGATTTTTCCTTGGGTATTGTCTTAATCAATCAAATTTTCCCAAAAGCTTTTCCCCAATTTATCTCTATGCACTCTTAGTTTAGTTAATTAATTTAGATAAACAAATCCCTTAATTTTTAGGCTAGATAATGAAAAGAAAGTAATTACTAGTACTTTTGGTTCCTTTGGATTCGACAATTCGGTCTTGCTAAAGCTATACTATTGTTCGATAGGTACACTTGCCTTCAACGTGATAATAGCTAGTTTCAAGAACGCTTAATTATAAATTTTTAAAACTTGTCGCGAATATCACGTATCACCCATATCTTTGGCCCCGTGTCCCTCACACGGCCTAGATATGCCCGTGTGGTCGCTCGTGTCCAAAAACCCGAACATTTTGTTTATGACATCATCACTTATTATGAGGGACACGACCAAGGCACACCCTCGTGTGGTAGGCCGTGTCCTCCACACGGTTGAGACACATGGCCATGTCTCTGCCCGTGTGTTTACTACCATGTAAACTGACCTAAAATTTTAGGTGCAGGGGATACACAGCCAGGCAACACGCCCATGGAGGCTGACCGTGTGTCACACACGGACTAGACACATGCCCATGTGTCTACCCGTGTGGACTTTTTTAGGGCTATTTTCCAAGCCTTTGGTCACCCTCTAACATCCACGCACACTTAAAGATTTCAACGGCGTTTAACATGTCCTAATTATACACTTAAGCAACCTTGGCATAACTCATTGCATGTTAACCTCATCTCATTGATTTAGTACATGGTGAATTATCCTTTTTTTTTATTAAGGATTACCATATCATCAAACACATTTAGACTTGGCTCATTTTATAACTCATTTCCAATTATGACCTAGCCTCCTCCAAGTGATTTGGCCACATTCCACATGTCCATTCATGACATACCACGTTTAAACATCTCATGAACGTTTAAACACCAACATGCACAATTAGTAGGTTATAACCTACATCAAAATGAGCCATTCATTATGGCCATATACAAAATGAATAGGTATATCAATCAAGCCCTTACATTGGCTAACCAATGAAACATATAACAAAATAACCAAGAACCTATACATGCCATTGTAACAAAGTAAAAGTATCTATATACCAAAGCAAGATAAGTTGATAGTGTTGACAATACTCCAATTGTCTTCCAATCTTCACGAGTCCACGAGCTCTGTAAAACAGGGAAAGAAAAGGGGGTAAGTATTAACATGCTTAGTAAGTTCGGATAACAGGAAGGTAAACTTACCGGTTATTTAGTATACGACCATAAAAGATATTCATACAAAACATGCATAGTATAAATCCCCTATCACATAAACTCAATCATCAAGTTAGTTTCATTGCAAGCAATATAACATTAATCTTAGGTGAGCTCATCAATTCAACATTTCCATTCTCGTTTTTCATTATAGTCCCATTGAATTTCTCAGAAATCTCAATGGGTATCCCGTTTACCATCAAGTCATGCAAGTGACCATTTTAAATACACACTCCCGTGAGCCTCACTCTTACGGCGAGATAACCAATCTAGGTTAACTCCCTCATAACATAAATTCAAGGAGTATTGTCAGGATTACCATTCCAGGCTAAATCCCTTACAATGATAATTACTCCAATACGCTCGGATCTGAAATCCCAGTCCAGGCTAATTTCAATCCTTAATTGTATTACCCATCTGGGCTAAATCCAAAATACACATATATTTATCGGGAGGTTCGATGACTTAAGGAACACCCGTCTGGGCTGGATCCTTACTATATTGAGATTATCAGATTACCCGTTTGTGCTAAATCCCTTTCTGCAACACATGCAGGATCTCATGTCATGTAAACAAAAATTTACCCATCGAATCTCCCTTTTTCATTCAACCGGGAAAATTGTCATTTTTTTCATTTTACACTACCACATTTTATGGATGATCATGCAATCAATATCTAAATTAACATACATTTAAGAATATGCATTTTCAAGTATATTTAAAGTTTACTTCGAGTTACACGAACATACTTGGTAATTATTTTGGTTTCGTATTTCGGTTATTTCGAAACCTTTTATTATCCACGGTCGACCTCCAAAATTGGTTCCTTGGGGTCTATATCAGAAAAAATAAATTATTAATACCTCATACTATTCATTTCGGACCTAAATTTTACCCTAGGCAAAATGACCAATTTGCCCATAACCTTTTACACTTTTACAATTTAGTCCTAAGGATCGTATAATGGAATGCATGAAATTCCTTGGTTACCCATGCCTAGCCGAATGTATCCTAAGCTCATATCAGCCCATATTTTCCTCTATTTCACATTTCTACCACGTATTTTACACTTTTTACAAAATGGTCCTTTAGGCCATTTCCATGAAAACCTACTTAGTAAAAGCTGTTTATCATCCTTTAAACTCTCATATTCCTCCATAAATCATCAAAACAAAAACATCTCATGTGTGGGTAAATTTCCAAACATGAACCCTAGCTTGAGATATGGGTGGAAATGGATAGAGCATGTTACGAGGATCTCAAAATTACAAAGAATATTGAAAATGGGGCTAAAGAGGACTTACTATTGAGCTTGAAATGTTGAAAACCCTAGCTTATGGAGCTCTAGGAATTTTGGCAGCTATGGGGAAGAAGATGACTGATTTTGGCTTTCTTTTTACCTTTTTATTAAGTTTATTGCCAAATGACCAAAATGCCCCTCCTTACAAAACTTTCAAAATTTTCTATGCATGTCTATTTTTGTCCAAAAACTTAAAAATTGGGCAAATTTCTATTTAAGACCTTCTAATTTATAATTCAAAGAAATTTCATGCAAATTGCTTCCAGAATCCAAGTTTTGTAATTTATTCAATTTGGTCCCTAATTTCCAAATGGACACCTTATACTTAGAATTTCTTCATGAAACTTTATCACATGCTTATTTTCATATACTAGAACTCATAATAATCATAAAACAAATATTTTAACATTGGATTTGTGGTCCCAAAACCACTATTCTGACTAGGCCCTATTTCAGGATGTTACATTTCTCCCCTTTAGGGGCTTTTGTCCTCGAAAGTCTTGCTAGTAAACAAGTTCGAATATTGACTTCTCATGGTTTCTTCAAGTTCCCATGTGGCCTCTTCTACTCCGTGTTTATGCCATAAAACTTTCACCAAGGCTATATTCTTGTTCCTCAACTGTTTAACTTCTGAAGCCAAAATCTTAACAGGTTCTTCACTTTAAGTCATATCCGGTCTAATCTTAATTTCCATCGGTGAAATCACATGAGAGGGTCTGATATTTATCTATGTAACATGGACACATGGAATAAATCGTGAATCTTTTCTAATTCAGATGGCAACGCTAATCGATAAGCTAATGGTCCAACTCTTTTGGTAATCTCATATGGTCTAATAAATCGCGGGCTCAATTTCCCTTTCTGGTCGAATCTCAAAACCTTTTTCCATGGAGATACTTTCAAGAACACTTTATCTCCAACTTGAAATTCAATCTCCTTTCTTTTCAAATCAGTATATGACTTCTGTCTATCCGATGCCACTTTCAAACAGTCGCGTATCACTTTAACCTTTTCTTCAATTTTCCTGACTAAATTAACTCCGTGAATCTGGCTTTCCTTAAGCTTTGTCCAATATAGTGGAGTCTGGCACTTCTGGCCATACAATGCCTCGTAAGGTGCCATCTTTAAACTCGTTTGAAAATTGTTGTAGGGGAATTCCACCAATGGTAAATATTTTTCCCAACTGCCTTGAAATTCAAGGACACAACACCTTAACATGTCCTCGAGAGTCTGACTCGTCCGCTCAGACTGACCATCAGTCTGTAGGTGGAATGCTATACTAAAACTCAACTTTGTACCCAAGGCTTCTTGTAACTTCTTTCAAAATCTCGAAGTGAATCTTGGATCCCTATCTGAAATGATCGACAATGGTACCCCGTGTTGTTTCACAATCTCAGATATGTACAAGTCGGCCAATTTGTCAAGAGAGAAATCTGTTCATACAGGAATAAAATGAGCCAACTTCTTTAGTCTATCAACTATAGCCCAAATGACATCTTTCTTCTTCGGTGTTAATGGAAATCCTGTCACAAAATCCATAGTATATTTCCATTCGGGGACCATCACGGGCTATAATAAACCTGAAGGCACTTGATGTTCAGCCCTGACCTGTTGACATATCAAGCATTTTTACATGAATTCAGAAACATCTCTTTTCATACCATTCCACCAGTACATGGTCTTTAAGTCATTGTACATCTTAGTGCTTCCCAGGTGATTAGACAGCATGTGCCTCTTGCAAAATTTTCCGAATAAGCTCATCATCTTTGGGTACACAGACCCTATCTCAAAACATCAAGTAACCTTAGAGTCAACCTAGAAATATGATTCAACGCCCGTCTCACATTGTGCTCTCTTGGCCTGCAAGTCACTATCATTGATCTGAGCTGCACAAAATTCTTGGAGAAATGTCAGTTTGGCTCTTAACTCAGCCAAAATCGAACCATCATTAGATAGTGCCAAATGCGTGTTCATAGCCCTCAATGCAAACAAGGACTATTACTCAAGGCATCGACGATTACGTTTGCCTTTCCCGGGTGGTAATCAATTATCAACTCGTCATCTTTAATCAATCTAACCATCTTCGTTGTCTTAGATTTAATTCCTTTTGAGTCAAAAAATACTTCAAACTCTTGTGATCTGTGAATATATGTCAAGTTTCACCATACAAATGGTGTCTCTAAATCTTCAAGGCAAATACAATGGCAGCTAGCTCCAAGTCGTATGTTGGATAATTTTTCTTGACCGGCTTTAGTCGCCTCGAAGCATATGCTATCTGATCGTGTGATTTGTAACAAGTAATAAATATTTATAATGAATATCAAACCTAAACTAACTATTATCATGACGAAAAGGAAAGCGCACCTATCGAACAATAGTATAGTAATGGCAAGACCGGGATATCATACCCAAGGGAACCAAAAGTACTAGTAATAACTATCTTTTTATTATTTAACCTAGAAATAAAGAGGGGTTGTTTATTAAACTAATTAACTAACTAAACTAAAGCAAAGAGAAAATTTGGAAAAAGACTTGAAGAAAAGTAATTGATAAAGACGACACCCAAGGAGGAATCCACCTAGATTTCACTTGTTATCTGACTCTGAACCAGATGATTTATTCACTTGACTTGATTCGTAAGACTCCCTAACCTATATTATTATCTCTTTTGAGACTAATAACACCTAAACCTCAGTTGAATTAATCGAAATTTCTTTATTATTTAAAACTCTAGGGAAGCAGTAAATCGATCTATGGACTCCTATATTAGGTTTCACCCTAATCCGGTAAAATCTCATTACCCTATTTCTAGGCGTTCGATCAACTCTTCTTAATTATGCCAAATCTACTCTTAGACAGGGACTTTTGCTCCTCTGCATAAGCACATCAAATCATGAATTAATACCCAGAATATTAACTCAAGCATTAATAACACATAATTAAGAACAAATCAAGTATTTATCATACAGTTCAGATAATAATAACAAGATCTATCATAAGTTTCAACCCCCTTAGGTATCTAAGGGGTTTAGTTCATAATAAAATAAGAGTACATCTCAAAAGTATGAAAATAACAAAACATAAAGAAAACTCTAAAACCCCTGAAGGAATTCTGAGAGAGATCTTCAGTCTTGGAGTAGCTCCGACTTTTGGGATGGATCATCTGACTTTCTTCAAGTAATTCCCGGCGTGTGGTTTTGTTCTCTAGGAAAGTTCTGGAGGGGAACAGCCCCTTTCTAAGTCATGCTTAGGGTGCTTATATAGGCTTTGGATTGGCTTTCTTCCTCCCTAAGTATCCTTTTCCGTGTAAAATACAACTCTTTAGAAAAGGGACACGCTCGTGTGACGTGATTGCTAGGCCATGTTCGATCTGTTAAATTGCACACGGCCGTGTGGTTCAATGGCCAGGTCGTGTGAATCGTGAAAACCTTGGTCGACACCCTCGAAAGACACGGGCGTGTGAGCTGCCCGTATGGCAAGGCTTAGGCCGTGTCATCTTCTCGATTTGGTCCATTTTGTCCCCTTTTTGGCTTGTTTTTGGCTCATTTTGACTCTTGGTGCTCTTCTTAGTACAAAGCATGAAATAATCGGATTAAGAGCACCAAAATCCATAAATCTAGTAATAAACATCCATAAATATGCTAGGTATTTGGGGTAAAAATATGTATAATTTGGCGTTTATCACTATCACTTTACCTTCTTGCATCAGTACGCATCCCATTCCATTCAAGGACGCATCACTATAAACCACAAATTCTTTTCTCAGCCCAGATTGCACTGAAACTGGAGCTTCGGTCAGCAATGTCTTCAATTTCTCAAAACTTTGCTGACACTTCTCTGACCACTCAAACTTAACATCTTTTTGCAGTAATCTCGTCAAATGATTCGTAATCATTGAAAACCGTTTTACGAAGAGTCGATAGTAACCGGTTAAACCCAAAAAGCTTCTGACCTCGGTTACGTTCTTTGATGGGTTCCACTCAACAATAGGAAATATCTTATTTGGATCAACTCAGATGCCATCACCTGACACAATGTAACCGAGGAATCCAACCTCTCAGAGCCAAAACTCACTTTTGCTAAATTTAGCATACAACCATTTGTCTCGTAAGATCTGTAAAACCATTCTCAGATGTTCCATATGCTCAGTCTCATCCTTGGAATAAATTAGGATGTCATCAACAAACACAACAATAAACTTGTCTGAGTATGGCTGAAATATCCTGTTCATTAAGTCCATAAATACAGCCGGTGCATTTGTCAACCCAAAAGGCATCACAAGAAATTCATAATGGCCATACCTCGTTCTAAAAGCATTCTTAGGTACATCTGACTTTTTTACTCGCAACTGGTAGTAGCCGGATCTCAGATCTATCTTAGAAAACACCGTGGCTCCCCTCAATTGATCAAACAAGTCATCGATTCTTGGCAACAAATACTTGTTCTTGATGGTTACCTTGTTAAGTTGTTGGTAATCTATACATAGTCTCATCGAACCAACTTTCTTCTTAACAAATAATACGGAGCACCCTACGGAGAAAAGCTTGGTCTTGCAAACCCTTTATCGGTCAGTTCTTGCAACTGTGCTTTTAACTCTTTCAACTCAGTTGGTGCCATCCTATATGGGGCAATAGAAATGAGTGTTGTTCCCGACGCTAGTTCAATACCAAATTCTACCTCTCTAACAGGAGGTAATCTAGGTAGCTCTTCTGAGAACACATCCAGATACTCGCGTACTATCGGTACCGATTCCAACTTCAACTCAGATTCCTTAGAGTTCAATACAAGAGCAAGGTAAGCTTCATACCCTTTTCTTATATACCTTCGAGCCTTCATTGAAGAAATCACATCCAGTGGTGTATTCAACTCGCTTGAATCAACTCGGTGAACTTCACCATTTGAACATTTCAATTCAATATACTTATTACTATAATTTATTATCACATCGTAGAGGGTCAACCAATCCATGCCAAGTATTACGTCAAATTCATCGAAGGGCAAAAGCATAAGATTAGCTGGAAAACAATGACCTTGGATCGTCAAAAGACAATGCTTACAAACCTTATCTACTAAGACAGACTTTCCTAGAGGGTTCAACACCTTAATCACAAACTCCGTAGGTTCTACAGACATATTCATGCTAGACGCCAATTTCATGCAAATATACGAATGGGTCAATCCTAGGTCAATCAAGGCAATAACATGTACATCATGAAGAGAGAATGTACCCGTAATGACATCAGGAGCAGAGGCTTCCTTTCTAGCGCGCATTGCGTAAGTCCTCACCGGGGCCCGAGTATCTACTTTTGTAGTTGTGTCCTTGGCAACATTTTGACTGCTACTTGCACTTCCAGGATGTCAGGGTGGTCTACCTCGGGAATTAGGAGCATTAGACTTTGAGGCTAGATCCACCTCTTTATCAAATCGTTCCGGCTAGTTTTTAAGGAAGTGGTCAAGAGAACCACATCTGTAGCATGCACCGCTCCTCTTTTGACACTCATCAAAGTGAAATTTGTTGCAACTTTCACACCTCAGCTTTTGATCATCCACACTTCCCACACTAGTTACCTTGAGGGAGGAAGACTTTGGGTTGTGACACTTAGAGCTTCTTGTTTTGCTCGAATATCCCATCGATGCAGTGGAGCGCTCTTGTTGACTCTTTGATTTCTTTGTGGGAAAAGAGTGTGTTCTACCACTAGATCTCTTATTTGAAATTCGAGCCTCTCTCTGTGCTTACTTTCTTTCATTATTTAGCTCTTTGGCCCTCTTGGACCGATTAGCAAGTGTTGCAAATTCTCGTATCTCAAGGATCCCGATCAACAACTTAATTTCCTCATTTAAGCCTTCCTCGAAGCGCTTACACATTTTCGTCTTCGATTGGACCCACTCCGTGGCATATTGACTTAACCTTACGAATTCCCTCTCATACTCTAACACGGACTTATTTCCTTGCCTGAGTTCTAGGAATTTTTTCACTTCGTGTCTAAAAATCTTTGATTGATGTATTTCTTTTTAAACTCAACTTGGAAGAACTCCTATGTAATATCTTCCTTCGGTACCACTGAAGATACAGTCTTCCACCACTGATATGCAGTATCTTTTAGAAGAGATGCAACACACTTTAAACACTCCTCAAGTGTACATGATAACTCGTCCAAAACTCGTATAGTGTTCTCGAGCTAGAACTCAGCTTGTTCAGCATCATCATCAACCTTAGCTCTAAACTCTTTAGCCCCATATTTTCTAAGTTTGTCTGTAACGCCTCGTACCCGAGACCATTTCCGGAGTCGAACACGAGGTGTTAACGGACTTAATTCGTTTACTTACACAGTTCATTTTTTTTAAATTTCCAGAAAAGCTGGATAACTGCATCATGGTCACTTTAAAAATCATATCTCGAGTTCCGAAGCTCGAAAACCGATTCTGTAAATTTTTCCTGAAACTAGACTCATACATCTATCTTAAAATTTTTTTCTAGAATTTTTTGTCAGGCCAATTAGTACAGTTTATTAGTTAAAGTCCCCCTGTTTCAGGGTTCAACTACTATGACCTTCATGCATTACAACTTAGATATCTCCCTGTACAGGGCTTCAATACTTATGCCGTTTGTTTCTAAAGAAACTAGACTCGAAAAGGAATCTGTACATATAGGGAATGACTTCTAATTATCTCTGGTTAATTTATAGTGAATTTCCAAATTCAGAATAGGGGATCTAGAAATCACTCTGGCCCTGTTTCACGAAAATTTAAACATCTCATAAAATACGGCTCATATGATCATTTCGTTACTTTCATATGAAAATAGATTCATCAAGGTTAAATTTCATAATTTATTCACTATTTAATTCCATTCGTATTATTTTTAGTGATTTTTCAAATCCACATCACTACTGCTGTCAGCATCTATTTTTAAGGTAAACTTTACCTATTTCATGGTTTTCCATGGATCCACTAGAATTTGTCATACATAGCACCAAAATGATCGTGATTAACCATCCCAATGGCTAATCGTTACCAAACATTTCCATACCACTCAATGAACAACATACAAAATGATTATAATGCTATGCTCAAAATATATATAAGCCATTTTCGCATGGCCATCCAAATATATACATGACCAAAGTACTTGACTAACAACAAAGGGCAATCCTATACATGCCATTATCAGAGTTCAACTAAAAGAGTACCAAAAGGGCTTTGATAGTGTGGGTGTCTTCGACTTTGACACTCCCGAGTCCGATAGCTGACGAACCAAAATCTATAAAACAGAGAATCAAAGAAACGGAATAAGCATTTAATGCTTAGTAAGTTTTGAGTAATGAAATTAGTTTCGACTAAAGTATAACATTCATATGGCTAAATGAATAACTTCATATATGCACATTCTCATAATCATACTTACTTCACGCTTCAACCAATATTTTCATGCACAGGGTATCAAACCTAACTAAAGGCCGGAAGTTCATTAATCAATTGAACGAATACTATTTAAAACGAATCGATTTTTCCGATGCATATACGAAACATACCTTATCGTTTGGATTTTATGAGCGTATTAATTGAAATTATTACAGCAAGATCGCTCACTTCCAAACCCAAGTATCTTCGGGATTTAGCCGGATATAACAACTTGCACAAATGCCTTCGGGTCTTAGCCCGGATATAGTCACTATCATAAATGCCTTTGGGACTTAGCCCGGATATAGTCGCTAGCACAAATGCCTTCGGATCTTAGTCCGGATATAGTCACTAGCACAAAAGCCTTCGGGAATTAGCCCGGATATCATTCGAATAACCATGCACATATATCAATAAATCATGACACATCCATATTTCATTTTCATTACTAAAGCTCAAACACAAGACACTTATCACACTTACCAATTTCGGCTCAATAGCCACATACAAAGAGCATGATTTTGATTGGCTTTATAACATGATCTCTATACACATTCCGCTACCCGTCATAGGCATAAACTAATCACCTCAATATATAATTCAAGTAGAATCATTATATCACCGTTTATTTGTTATGCTTGTATGTCATGACTTAATCAAATCATAAACTAAGTTTCATTACTCGACGACTTACCTCGGATGTTGTCGAATGATTTCAACGGCTATTCGATCACTTTTTCCTTTCCCTTATCCAACTTTGATCCTCCAAGCTCTTGAGCTTAAGTTCAACAAATTTTAACTAGTCATTAATCGACTATTCAAGCATTACTTTCAGAATATAATACATATGGATTCAACTTTCACACATATAGTTTATAGTAAGCTTTATAAAATCAATAATTAATTCATTAGCAAATTTTCATTAATGTTTACAATATAATTACAATTTCCTTATAAGCTGACTTCCTGAACAACAGTCACTAAAGTTTTTATAATTGGAGCTATGAAACTCCAAAATTTTTCTTGACAGAAGACTCATTTATCTATTATCCATAAAATTTTCAAAATTTTTAGTTTAGCCCAACAATACCAGATTTTTCTTAAATCTCACCTTGTTTCACTGTTTGACTAAACTGACTACTCTTCACTACGAATCAAATTTCTCATTGTACAGAATTCAAAATATGTTCTAGTTTATTTCATTTGAAACTAGACTCATTAAGGAGTCTAAGCATATAAATTTTATCTTAGGGCCATTTTTGTACAATTTATACTGATTTTATAAAAACAGAACAGGGAATCTAGTAGTCATTTTGACTCAGCCCTACAATACTTCAAATATCTCAAGATCGGTAACTCTTTTGTTTTTATGGTTTCTTTTCTAAGAAACTAGACTCTTCAAGCTTTAATGACATAATTCATTCAGCCTCTAACTCAACTCCTACAATTTATGGCGATTTTCCAAAATCACCTTAATAGCTAGCTTAGCAAACCTTAATTTAACATATAATTGTTCATAACACAATTAAAGCATCCTCTCCATTCCTTCAATTCAAAGCACATACATTGCCCAATAATATCCAAAATCATATCCTCTCCATCTAACTACCAATTTTTTTCATCCAAATAACATGAACAACAACCATATTTCTCTTCTACTTCCTACCATGGCCGAATGCTCAAGACACCCTACCATTTCAAGTTTGGTCATGGGTTAAGCAAAGAGCTTAATGACTAACTCAAAAAAAATGCTAGAAATCCAAGAATCATCCTTGAACTTACCTTGATTTAGCTAACCACCATAGCTGAATTTTTTCCAAGCTTTTTCTCTTCTAGTCATGGCAATGAGGAGCAAAGATGACAACTTTTGTTTCTCCTCCCATTACTACATGTTTTATTATTCTTAATTCCTTATTTTATTTTGTAAACTAATAATGCTAATAGAAAATACATATTATCATTCATGACCCATACCATGGCCGGCCACTAGCTATTATAAATGGAAATTTGACATGCAAACCCCTCATTTATATAACATGCATTAATAGGTCCTTATAGATTAACCTATCACCTTTTAAAAGTGCCACACATAAGTCCTATTAATTAAATTCACATGCAATCGACTAAATCGAAGCTTAAAACTTTCACACATTCATATCCACATATTTTAGACAATAAATATCATATTCAAATACTTCGGTGACTCGGTTTAGCAGTCCCGAAACCACTTTCTGACTAGGGTCAATTTAGGGCTGTCACATTGTCCACTAGGGCTTTACCAATTCTCATAGGTGCCATACCTTGTGGCACTTCTCCCTCTGGCTGAGCAGGGGGCGGAGGAGGTCGTGGTATATTAGGGTGGTTTCTCAAGTAATCCCCAAACCATTCATCCATCATTTTGAAGAAGGCAACTCTTGCCTCTTTCTGGCCTTCAGACATAGGCCGTCTACTTCTACTAGTAGTAGCTCACTGAACGGAAGCTGGAGCAAGGCTTTCGGCTCCCTCAGACTCATCTTGAGCTTGATTGGAAGACATTTACTATATTCAAATACAATTAAAAATGGTTAGGAGATGTCACACTATCAAAAAATGTATAATGGCATGTATAGCTATACTCAATACATGCTACGTTAGTCCAAGAACCAACTAAACCGTAGCTCAAATACCACTAAATGTGACACCCCTTACCCATACTCGAGACTGGGACAAGGTACGGGGCACTACCGTACACAAACATGACATTTCCAGAAAATCATGGGCTATAAAAATTTGTTCCAAATTAAAACCAATCAAACATATTCATAGTGTCCCTATTATAGGCCTACGAGGCCCAAAACATGCATTAAGAATGGTCCAAGACTAAGCCAAGAGCTTAAGAAAATCTTAGGAAAATTCCTAAATTTAAGCCTCACACGCCCGTGTGGTTGGGACATGCCCGTGTCCCATACCCGTGTGGAATTAATTGAATTTATTTTCCATTTCGAACCTACAAGGGTTTTCACAAGGCCAAGCACACGCCCGTGTCCCTCACACGACCTAGACACGCCTGTGTGGTCACCCGTGTCAAAAAACCTAGACATTCTGTTTATGACGTCATCACTAATTATGAGGCACACGGCCAAGGCACAAGCCCATGTTCTAGGCTGTGTCCTCCACACGGTTGAGACACACGACCGTGTCTCTGCCCGTGTGTTTACTACCATGTAAACTGACCTAAAATTTTAGGTGCAGGGGACACACGGCCAGGCAACACGCCCATAGGGGCTGACTGTGTGTCACATACGACCTAGACACATGCCCGTATGTCTACCCATGTATTAAATTATCCTTTTTGTATTAACCTTATCTCATCGGTTTAGTATATGCTAAATTATCCTTTTTGTATTAAAGATTACCATATCATCAAACACATTTAGACTTGGCTCATTTTATAACTCATTGCCAATTATGATCTAGTCATTTCCAAGTGATTTGGCCACATTCCATATGTCCATTCATGATATACCATGTTTAACCATCTCATGAACGTTTAAACACCAACATGCACAATTAGGAGGTTACAACCTACATCAAAATTAGCCATGCCTTATGGCCATATACGAAATGAATAGGTATATCAATCAAGCCCTTACATTGGCTAACCAATGACACATATAATAAAATAACCAAGAACCTATAAATGCCATTGTAACAAAGTAAAAGTATCTATATACCAAAGAAAGATAAGCTGATAGTGTTGACAATACTCCAATCATCTTCCAATCTTCACGAGTCCACGAGCTCTTAAAATAGGAAAAGAAAAGGGAGTAAGCATAAACATGCTTAGTAAGTTCGAATAACAGGAAGGTAAACTTACTGGTTATTTAGTATACGACCATAAAAGATATTCATGCCAAACATGCATAGTATAAATCCCCTATCACATACACTCAATCATGAAGTTAGTTTCATTTCAAGCAATATTGCATTAATCTTAGGTGAGCTCATCAATTCAACATTTCCATTCTCCTTTCTCATTATAGTCCTATTGAATTTCTCAGAAATCTCGATAGGTATCTCATTTACCGTCAAGTCATGCTAATGACCGTTTTAAATTCACACTCCAGTGAGCCTCACTCTTACGACGAGATTACCAATCCAAGTTAAATCCCTCATAACATAAATTCAAGGAGTATTGTCAAGATTACCATTCCAGGCTAAATCCCTTACAACGATAATTACTCTAATACGCTCGGATTTGAAATGCCAGTCCAGGCTAATTTCAGTCCTTAATCGTATTACCCATTCATGCTGAATCTACATTGCACATATATTCATAGGGAGGTTTAATGACTTAAGGAACACCCGTTCGGGTTGGATCCTTACTATACTGAGATCATCAGATTACCCGTTTGGGCTAAATCCCTTTCTGCAACACATGCAAGATCTCATGTCATGCAAACAAAAATTTACCCATCGAATCTCCCTTTTTCATTTAACGGGGACGATTGTTATCTTTTTCATTTTACACTACCACATTTCATGGATGATCATGCAATCAATATATAAATTAACATACATTTAAGAATATGCATTTTCAAGTATATTTAAACTTTACTTCGAGTTACACGAACTTACCTGGTAATTGTTTCGGTTTCGTATTTCGGTTATGCCGAAACCTTTTGTTTTCCATGGTCGACCTCCAGAATTGGTTCCTCAGGGTCTATATAAGTAAAATTAAAATTTTAATATCTCATACTATTCATTTCAGACCTAAATTTTACCCCTGAGCAAAATGACCAATTTGCCCCTAACCTTTTACACTTTTACAATTTAGTCCTAAGGCTCGTATAACGGAATGCATGAAATTCCTTGGTTACCCGTGCCTAGCCGAATGTATCCTAAGCTCATACCAGCCCATATTTTCCTCTATTTCACATTCTACCACATATTTTATACTTTTTACAAAATGGTTTTTTAGGCCATTTCCATGAAAATCTACCTAGAAAAAGTTGTTTATCATCCTTTAAACTCTCATATTCCTCCATAAATCATCAAAAAACAAGCATATCATGCATGGGTAAATTTCCAAACATGAATCGTAGCTTGAGAAGTGGGTAGAAATGGATAGAGCATGTTATGAGGATCTTGAACATTAAAAATGGGGCTAGGGAGCACTTACTATTGAGCTTGAAATGTTGAAAACCCTAGCTTATGGATCTCTAGGAATTTTGGCAGCTATGGGGAAGAAGATGGCTGATTTTGGCTTCCTTTTTCCATTTTTATTAAGTTTATTACCAAATGACCAAAATGCCCCTCCTTACAAAACTTCCAAATTTTTCTATGCATGCCCATTTTTAATTTATAATTACTATTTAAGACCTTCTAATTTATATTTCGAAGTAATTTCAGGCAAATTACTTCTAGAACCCAAGTTTTGTAATTTATTCAATTTGGTCCCTAATTTCGAATTGGACACGTTATACTTAGAATTTCTTCATGAAACTTCAACACATGCTTATTTTCACATAGTAGAACTCATAATAATCATAAAAAAATATTTTAACATCAGATTTGTGGTCTCAAAACCACTATTCCGACTAGGCCCTATTTCAGGATGTTACAAAGCATTTTATGCTAACTTACTTTTATTTTCCTATTTTAGAGTAAATCAGAAGCTCGTTGGATTGGAAGCTTGGTGGAGATCACTAACACTATCCATCGACCCATGTCGGTACAATATGGAAAAACAATTATGCTTACAATGGCATGTATAGGATATATTGGCCATATTGGCATGTAAATGTAAATGATACTTGTAATCTAGCCATTGGAATGGCTAGTAATGGTTTGTTTTAATATACTTGTAATGTCAAACTATGGTAGCTACATATATGCTAAGTAGTTGATCAAATTATGTCTAACTTGAGGACTTAACTAAGGTATGATTATGTACATGTATGCATGAAATGATATGCCATGATGAATGATGGAATTTGCTCAATTTGAATGCTGAAATGGTTGGTATTCGGATGTATGATTCAAATGCAGGCTAAGGGAGTGATTTTGGGTGAGAAATGAAGCTAATAATGGCTTTATTTTGTCCACATAGGCAGATACACGGGCGTGTGTCTAGACCGTGTGTGACACACATCTTGGAACATGGGCATATGGTTAGGCCGTGTGTCCCTTGCACCTTAGCTTTGAAAAACAGAATGCTCAGAATTGAGCACATGGGTAGAGACACGGGCGTGTGTCTCGGCCTTGTGAAACCTGCACCTAATTTTGAATTGGATTAATTAACCACATGGCCTAGCACACGGGCGTGTGGCATGGCCGTGTGCACAAGTAAAATAGTTACACGGGGTCGAACACGGCCTCCAGTATGGGGGTGTCCTAGGGTCACACAGGCATGTTCCTTGGACCACACGGACGTGTGAGCTCTGCACCTTGGAAAATTTTTAAAATTTCGTGAAAAATTCTTAGAGGTTTCGTTTAAGTCCCGACTCGATTCTAATGCTCGTATTGTACCTCGAGGGTCCATCTAAGTGATATTACGAATGATTTCAAAATTTGAATAGTAACTTGAATGATTTATCTGTAAACATTTCTAAAAGTTCTGGTAATACTTTGAAATCCTATTCCAATAACGGATACGGGTTAGAGGTGTTACGCAAACAATACAAGTGCACCCCATGGTCAAAAGTTGGATCAGGCAAATCCTCTATCAATCAAATTTTGCAGCTGTACCTTTAGCTCTTTCAATTCAGCAAGAGCCATTCTATATGGTGCTACAGATATCGACGTCGTCCCTGTCACAAGGTCTATGGAAAATTCCACCTCTCTAACTAGAGGAAAACTAGGTAGTTCTTCTGGAAATACCTCAGGAAACTCACAAACAACTAGCATCAACTAGATTTTTAACTTTGTTACTTTGGTATCCAGTAAAATAGCAAGATAAGCCTCATACCCCTTTTTAGTATATCTCTGTGCTAATATTGTTGAAATCACATTAGACAACCCATCCAGTTTCTCAGCTTCAACCCGGAGTAACTCACCCATTTCAATACAATGTCTTTATGCTTACAATTTACCACTTCATCATGTTGGGTTAACCAATCCATTCCCAAAATTACATCAAATTCATCAAATGGTAACAACATCAAATTAACCGGAAAATAATAACCCTGTAATAGCCCGATTTTAGCTAAATCAAAATAGTGGCTTTGAAACCACAAATTTGACGTCAAAAAATTATTTTAATATTATTTTATGTGTTTATAGCATGATAGCATGTATGTGTAAAATTTTTGTAAAGAAATTTTACTATTTGAATGCTTAATTCGGTAAAAAGGACTAAATCGTGTAAAATGCAAAAGTTGCATACTATTTGTTTAAAGTGCTTAATTTCTATGATTAATTAAATTAAAGGTCTTTATCATTTTATTAGTCCATGATTAGTGTAAGTGGACAATTATGGCCATCCATTATATGTTTTTATATGTTTATAATAAAGGTTAATATGGTAAATTAGTAATTAAGTTATAATATAATAAAACAAAGACAAAAGGTTAATAAGGTTCGACACACTCCTAGCTTGATTAAGGTACGGTTTTAGCTCGATTTTTGATGATTTCTATGTTTTTATAATCGTTGCAGCTCAATCTAGCTAGCCTGTACCTTTAATTTTGAAATTGTTAAAGATTTTGAGAGTTTCCATTGTTGAATCTATGTGTCCTTTGATGTTTAATGTTGAAATATGAAAGCTTGATGATAGATTTTCATGTTTTCTAAAGTGATTTTTGATGAAAATGCATAATAGGGATTTAATTGTGAAATGTACAAATTGTGTGGTTGAAAAGTGAAATAAATAGAGGTTTTGGGATGCTAGGGATCTATAATAATTCGGCCAAGCATGGGTTTATTGAAATTATGTGAATTTTGTGTTTTGTGAAATAATGATTAAATTGTTAAAAGTGTGAAAGTTTAGGGGCTAATGTGCAAATAGGCCTAAATGTATGTGTTGGACTAAATTGAATGAATGGTTGATTAAATAAGTTAATTTTGAATTCATATAGATCAAGAAAGAAAGAATTCAGGTTAATTTTGAATTCATATAGATTAAGAAAGAAAGAATTTAGATCTAGATTAGGGGAAAAGCAAGGTTATCAAGTAGTCGACCCAATCCGTCAATTTTGAATACGAGGTAAGTTCATATGTGACGATTATATTATAAATGTATGTTAAAATATTTAAATATTGCATAAATTATTAAAACAGGATTATGGATATTGAATGAAGTGTGAAAATGACTCTACGAGTGCATTCAATGATAGAAACGAAAAGTATGAAAGCCTGGTTGAACTATAAGAATAGTTTTGGATACTATTGACATGTCAGTAAGTGATATGTTGAGTTGGCTTCGGGCCATGATACTAGCACTTCGGGTGCGTATTTTACCGATTTGGCTTTGGGACATGCATATCGGATTATTTAGCTTCGGGCCATGATAATTGTTCTTCGGATAAGTTACCTTGATTTGGTTACGGGCCATGGTATAGGTACTTATCGTACAAGACTCCTGAGTATCCGATTTCTATTCCAACTGGTTCAACGGGTGAACGACTGATGTGGTTGAGGAAGAGGTTAGTACGAGGCGATATAGGTATGTACAGAACCTATTTGAGTATTAAATAGTGAAAGTTCGATGAGATGGTATTTGATAATGTTTTGAGACATGAGAAAGGTTTGTAGTTAATGTGTATATGGTTTTGTCATGTGAAATTGGTTGATTTGCATTATTCGATGAATTAAGTTATTCACATACGAGCTTACTAAGCTATGAAGCTTACTTCGTGTTATTTTTCTATGTTTTATAGTGAATCAAGGCTAGCTCGGATCCGAGAGTCGTTAGGAACATCATCGCACTATCAACATCTAAGTTGGTACTTTTGAATTATGCATTTATGGTACATGGCATGTATAGGCTAGATGTGGTATTTTGGTTGTGATTATAGTTATGAGATTTGGCTTGTAAATGATGTTAATATTGATGTGTGTTTGGCTATTAGAAATGGTTTGTAAAAGTATATGTTTTGTTTTGTATACATATAACCATGAGTGATGGCTTATTTTGGTTTGTTTTGGCATGGTTGTAACCAAGACATTTTGGAAGTTAAAATGGTTATGTGAATTATGATAAATGAACCATATTGTTTGATATTGTTTTGGTATGTATTTGGCTAAGTAAATGGTAGTGATTTGAGAATTGGAATAGATGAAATTATAATGGTATGAATTGTACATTTGGTTGATGATTTTTGTTGCCTAATTGTATAATGAAATGGTATCATTTTGCCTTGTGTGGGAACATTAAAGTTAGGGTGGCAAATTGACCTTGCGAATGGCCTATTTTTGTCCACATCGGCAGAGACACGGGCGTGTGTCTCAGTCGTGTCTGGCACATGGTCATGTTACACGGTTGTGTGTCCTCTGGTGCTTAAATTGAATTGAAGTCAGTATGCTCCATACGGTCTCACACACGGGCGTGTGACTAGCCGTGTGGTACAAGTCAGTATACCCCCTAATTGGCTCACGGCTTAGTTCACGTGTAACTCCCAAAAATCTAAGCATTTAAATCTGTATGTTATGTTGTATTCATGCTTGCTTACTTTAGTGGTTAAGTGCCTGAGAAGTGTGGGAAGTCCTGGGTTTAAACCTGGGCTTTAGCAAAATTTTTGTTAAATTTGAATAAAACCTTGGATTCTGGATAGTGAGTTTTTAAACAAGTGTGGGAATATCAAGTCATAACAACCTTGCTGGTCCAAGGGATCATGGCGTGTTACTAATGCTAAGGGACTTGAGTTCCAGTCCTACTACGCGTAACGGGTGTCTTTTTGCTGCTGTGCCGTGTAGGAAGTTGCGTATCAGTAGTTCTCTGAAGCTAGTGAGCGGTTGGAGTGTTTGAGGGGGAGGGGAGTGTGTGGCCGAATTTTAAGAGGAGTTTAAAAGGGGTTTGAATTGGTTGGTTGAGGGATTAGAGGAGAGATTTGGGGAGATATTTGAAGAGTGGATCAAAGATTAGGGGTTGGTGGTACCGAAGTGGGATCCTCCTCAACCATTCGGCTTATTGTGGATCCCCATTAGGCAAATTCGGTCATAGATTCTTACTGCCGAAATTGTGTGGTTTTGCTCTCCTTTCTGCTCTTTTTCTTTCTTTGGGTTGAGGTTTTGTTTGGCAGCTGAATTCTGAGTGTGACCATTCGGGTATTTTTCCTCCTGTATTGTTTTCAGTTTTGCTTCCCCTTTTTGACCATTTCTCTACTGTTAGTCATTTCTTTTTCATCTACTATTCTACCGAATGTGTTCATCCTTGTAACCTAACCGAGTACCATTCATCCCCTCTCAATTGGTTCTATGCCATCATCATCATCTTCTTTTTTGTAGTGGCTGAACATTCTTTTCTCTTCTCTTTCGTTTTCTTCGGCTTTTATCGAGTGCCTGGTGTTGATTAAAACCGAATACTCTTCCTCTCTTCCTCTCAACATTTTTCCTTTCACCTTGTTACCTAGGCTGTATACCTCATCATCTCTCTCCATTTTTCTTTGTTTTGATTTTAGGTAAGTGCTCTTGATTTCTTTCTTCCCCTTATTTCTTTCTTCCGGCTTTCTTCTCTTTTCACTTTTTAGGGTTTGCTGAATATTCCATTTCAAGTTTAAGTGTACAGTTGTTGTTTTCTTTGTTCTCTGTCAAATAGCTTTCCCCTCTAACAATTTCAATTCTCTGTCGTTTACTGTCAGGGGTGTTTGCACCATCTCGTACCTCGATTTTAGGGTGTACTTTTGTAGACCAATTACTGCTACCCTCTGCTATTAGTTCTGCATTTTGGTAAGTTGCTCACTTGGTTCAAGTTATTTACATTTAGGCTTTTGGTTAACGAGAGTAAGTTGTAATACAGATCTTTTCCATGGTTCTTAAAGTCAATCTTGGTCAGCGATTTGAGTGGGTTAAATCGCATTTGTTCAATCAAGGCAGGTAATAAATATCATGTTGGGATTAAGTGTTAGTAAGAGGGTGTTTAACCCTAGTGATTAAAAGACTAATCGAATGCCTTGAATGAATGTAGGCTTTGTGCTCGTAGACTTTTAGCACTATTCGCAAATAGGTGTGTAACCACATTGCTATAAACGTAGATCAGCAAAAGCCAAAAAAGTCTGACTGTAGACGCTGCACTAGTGTGTGCTCGCTCGTGTGGTAATCTGAGTGCGTAAAACTTGGGCATTGATCGTAGAGGCCACCATGAGCTATTTTTTGGGTTTAGGCTATTTTGGGCCATGTCGGGCCAAAATGGGCTGTGTGGGCCCTACGGCTCGTGGGCCCCACTCGGGTAAGCCAGACGGACGTCTGGAGATTATTGGGCCAAGCTGTGTAGTCCACACGACCAAGGCCATTTTTGGGCTATATGGGCCACACGGGCGTGTGGGCCCACATGGGTCACATTATGGGCTATGGGCCCATTATTACTGTTTGACTGTTAAAGTTGCACGGGTTGCCCGAGATGACTGTGGACCTACTACTAGGTCGGTAAGTATACCTAGACTCCAATTTAATGAAATGATCGTTATACCCCTATGAGGTAAATGACTGAAATACCCTTTTGATATATATGACTGTAATAGAGCATGACATGATTTGCATTCACGTATGATATTATGACATGACATGTTGCATGGGGTTGGGTTATTATATTTGGAGGAAGTGTACTGTATTGGCAACTCTGCTGCAACCACTATTTAGTGCCCCAATCGGTGCTATATTTTGGAGTGTCGGGATGGGTGGGTTGATTTTATCCCCACAAGGAGTGTAGAGCTAGATGAAGTGGAGTGTAGAGGATGGATTGGTAGGATTTTTGATTGCATTACTTTTACTGTTACTGTTACTGTATGGGGCTAGGGCCCACACTGATACTGATACTATAGTGGGCTACGGCCCTAACGGATACTGGACTGTCACTGAATCGGGCTTAGGCCCAAACTGTATTTGCCTACGGTTTGACTGATTTTTGTAAAGCAATTACACACTGAGTTTTTCATAAACTCACCCTTCTGCTTTCCTGTGCAGGTAATCCTTAGGTGGGTCGGTGCTGCGAGGGACTCGATGGAAGCCACACAATAGCTTTTGCTACTGTTTTAAACTTTTAATCTTTAAGCTATTTGATTTGGGCATTGTTATGTAATAAGGCCTTTTTAAATTTTTATTTTAATTTGGGGTTTTCTTATTCTGAGTTATATCTGCTCGTAATAGGTCATGAATTTTCAAAAAGATAAATGTTTTCAAAACACCACGCTATTACAACATATTTCAAAAGCTCCCGCAACAAACATTGTTTTTAAAGTGTAATAACAATCTTAAACGATTAAACTTTTGCTAAACCTACTTGAGTTTTAACAACGATCAAGATACTTAGACGTTTTGTAAAGGATCACTATGAGGGTTTTAATATAGTATGGACGTTTGAAACAAAATGATGGGATTCAAAACACACTTCAATGTGACATCGCAGATTCGGCCATAATGTCTAGGCCGGGTTTAGGGTGTTACAACATGGGCATGTGACTTAGCCGTGTTGCATAAGTAAGTATACCCTACAAGTTTGGCACGGCTTAGCACACAGGCGTGTGTGGCCACTTCAAAGGGCAAACGGGCTGGACACACGGACTTGTGGTTGGCCGTGTGACCTAAGTTAGTATGTATGCCCTATTTTCACACAGTCAGAGACACGGGCGTATCTGGAGCCGTTTGAGGCACACGGTCTGTTCACATAGGCGTGTGATCCCTGTATGGTTGAAATTTATTTTCTAAGTTTCCAAAATTTTCATATGTTATCAGTTTAGTCCCGAATCATTTTTAAAGCATGTTTAAGGCCTCGTAGGCCCTTATAAGGGACAATGTGGTCGTGTTGAATAATTTATGAGAATGAATGCATTATGTTTGATAAATGTATGTTATATGTTGTGAATTGATCGGTAATACCTTGTAACCCTTCTCCGGTGATGGATAGGATGAGGGGTGTTACATTTTATTGGTATAAGAGCTACGGTTTAGTCGATTCTAGGACTAACGTAGCGTATGTGAGTCTAGCTATACATACCATATATACAAACTGAGATAGTGTGATGACTCCTGATGTTTTAAATAATGTTTTCATATAGTAATGGATCCTAATCGAGCTATAGCCAATGAGGTTGAGAGTAATGCGCCTGCTCCCACGTAAGGGACAGATCCATCTGATTCTAGACCCGTGACGGGCAGTTAGGGAGGAGAGGCTAAAGAAGCCTTCTTCCAAATGATGAATGAATGGTGCACTCAATACATTCGTACGAACCCATCTGCTCAGCAACCTCCACCCCCACCTATTTCTCAATAAATCCCTATTGTTCCTCAAGTTACAGATCTGATACGGTTGAACAAGTTGCTAGTAGATAAGATTTGGAAATACAGGGCTAAAGAGTTTTGGGCTACTGCTGATGATGATACTGAGGGAGCTGAGTTTTGGCTCAAAAATACAATTCAAGTATTTGATAAGTTGTCTTGTACTCTTAATGAATGTATCAAATATACTGTATATTTGTTGAGAGACACCGTGTACCAATGGTGGAACACGTTGTTATATGTGGTTCCAAAAAAACGGGTTACTTAGGAGTTTTTTCAATCTGAATCCTGAAAGAAATACATCAGTCAAAGATTTCTCGATCAAAAGCACAAAGAGTTTCTAAAATTAAAACAAGGCCGAATGACTGTAACCGAGAATGAAAGAGAATTTGTAGGGTTGAGTAAGTATGCCAGGGAATATGTGTCTACCGAAGAGATATATGTGTAAGCGATTCGTTGACGAGTTGAACGAAGATATAAAACTACTAGTCGGAATTCTAGAGTTGAAAGAATTTATCGTTCTAGTTGAAAGGGCTTGTAAAGTCGAGGATCTTAACAAAGAAAAGAGAAAAGCAGATTCAGAAGCTAGAGACACGAGAAAAAGATTGATGAGTAAGCCGTATCAATCTTTATCAAATAAATCTAGAGATTCGTACGCTGGTCAAAATGCTTCAAGCAAATATTTGAACAAAGATTGTAGAAAATAATATTTAGGTTCTAAAGCTCAAACTACATTAGTATCAAGTGTTGGCACTGTGAGAGACAACAAACATGAGTGTCAGCAGTATGGGGGACGACATTTGGGAGAATGCTAGAATAAAAGTAATAAAGCTTGTTACAAATGTGGTTCGCTAGATCACTTCATTCGAGATTGCCCTGAGCTGGATGGGAAAGATAAAGTTCAGAATGTGAGTCCAAGTAACACATCAAATAGAGGTAGACTACCTAGAATTTTCGAAAATGTAAGTGGTAGTAGAGGGGCAACAAAGGATTCAGCTGTGAGATTTGAGGCCAGAGCACCTGTTAGAGCCTACGCTATTCGCACTCGCGAAGAAGCGTTATCTCCAGATGTTATCACCGGTACTTTCACTCTCTATGTTACTAATGTGATTGCATTGATAGATCCAAGATCAGCTCATTCTTATATATGCATGAATTTAGTATCTAGTAAGACTTTGCCTATAGAGTCTACTAAGTTTGTGATTAGAGTATTGAACCCCTTAGGCAAATGTGTTTTGGTTGACAAAGTCTGCAAGAATTTTCCGTTAATGAATCGAGATTTCTCTTTTCTGGCTAACCTGATGTTGTTGCCATTCGATGAATTTGATGTGATTTTGGGTATGGATTGGCTAAGGATGCATGATGCTATAGTGAATTGTAGACTAAAGACAATTAACTGAAATGTCAGAATAATGAGACTATTAGAATTGAATCTGATGATCTGAATAGTTTGCCAGTTGTGATCTCGTCTATGTTAGCTCAGAGACTTGTGAGAAAGGGGTGTGAAACTTATCTTACTTATGTACTTGATACGAAAGTGACAGAAACAAAGATTGAATTAATACTAGTTGTGTGTGAGTATCCAGATGTATTTCCTGAAGAGTTACTAGGTTTACCACCTATCAGAGAGGTTGAGTTTGATATTGAATTAGTACCGGGAACAATGCCGATATCGATAGCTCCGTACAGAATGGCTTAGACAGGGTTAAAAGAATTGAAAGCTCAGTTGCAAGAGTTGACAGATATAGGTTTTACTAGACCAAGTTTCTCTCCCTGGGGTGCAATGGTGTTATTTGTGAAAATGAAAGATGGCATAATGAGAATGTGTATAGACTATGGACAACTCAACAAAGTGATGATTAAGAGTAAATACCCTTTCCCACGAATAGATGGTTTGTTTGATCAGTTAAAAGGGGCAATAGTATTTTGGAAAATTGAATTGAGATCGGGTTATTACCAGTTGCGAGTTAAAGACTCAGATATGCCAAAGATTGCATTTAGAACAAGGTAAGGACACTACGAATTTCTTGTTATGCCTTTCAGACTAACAAATGCACCTGCTATTTTTATGGACTTGATGATCCAAATTTTCAAGCCTTACATAGACCGATTCGTAGTTGTGTTCAGTGATGACATTTTCATTTACTCTCATAATGAATCTGAGCATGTCGAGCATTTGAGAACCGTGTTACAAACTTTGAGAGATAAACAGTTGTTTGCAAAGTTCAACAAATGTGATTTTTTGTTAGAGAGGTTGGTTTTCTGGGAAATATAGTTTCAGCCGCGAGTATTCGAGTTGGCCCGAGCAAAATTTCTATGATTATAGATTGGAAGCCTTTGAGAAATGTATCCGAAGTATGTAGTTTTCTGGGACTAGCCTACTATTATAGATGATTTGTGAAAGGCTTCTTGATGATTGCAACTCCGATGACATGATTTCTTCAAAAAGATATTAAATTTGAGTGGTCAGAAAACTATCAGCAAAGCTTCGAGTAGTTGAAAGCATTATTGACAGAGGCACTAGTGTTAGTTCAGCTTGAGTCGGGTAAAGAATTTGTAGTTTTTAGTGATGCATCATTAAATAGCCTTGGTTGTGTTTTGATGCAGGAAGACAGAGTTGTAGCTTATGCCTTGAGACAGTTGAAGCCACACAAAAAGAATTATCTAACACACGATCTAGAGTTAGCCGCGATAGTTTTTGCATTGAAAATTTGGCATCGTTACTTGTTTGATGAGAAATGCCATATTTATACCGACCACAAAAGCTTGAAATATCTAATGACTCAGAAAGATTTGAATTTGCGACAGCGGAGATGGTTAGAATTGCTAAAAGACTATGAATTAGTGATTGACTATCATCTGGGGAAAGTGAATGTAGTTGCTGATGCTTTGAGTTGAAAGTTGTTATTTGCTTTGTGTGCTTTGAACACAAAATTAGCTTTGTTTGACGATGGTTCGATAGTACCCAAGTTGAAAGGGAGATCGTTATTTCTACAGCAGATTTGTAAGGCTAAAAAATTTGATAATGAATTGCAAGCAAAACAAGCTCAGTGTGAGTCGACTTCTAATTTAGAGTTTCAAATAGGGCCTGATGACTGTTTGATGTTTCGTGATAGAATACGTGTACCAAGAAATTCTGAGCTCATTCAAAAGATTCTAAATGAAGCACATAGTAGTTGTTTATCAGTACATCTGGAAAGCACGAAAATGTATAATGATTTGAAATAGCTTTATTGGTGGCACAGCATGAAACGATATATCTTAGAATTTGTTTCGAAATGTTTGATTTGTCAGCGAGTCAAAGCTGAGCATCAAGTGCCTTCAAGTTTATTACAGCCTATTATGATTCCTAAGTGGAAGTGGTATAGAGTAACAATGGATTTCGTATTGGGTTTGCCCTTATCTCTGAAAAAGAAAGATGTGATCTGGGTTGTTGTTGACAGATTGATGAAGTCAACTCATTTTATTTCGGTACGTACAAATTTCTTGCTTGATAAATTAGTTGAGTTGTATATTTCCAAAATTGTGAGATTACATGGTGTTCCCCTGTCTATTGTTTCGGATAGAGATCCAAGATTTACTTATCGATTTTGGAAGAAATTATAAGAAGCTTTGGGTTCAAAACTACATTTTAGCACTATATTTCACCCGCAAATGGATGGTCAATCGAAACGAGTTATTCAGATACTTGAGGATATGTTGCGTTGTTGCATTCTTGAGTTTGAAGGTAGCTAGGAGAAATATTTACCGCTGATTGAATTTTCTTACAATAATAGCTTGCGATCGAGTATAAAGATGGCACCGTATAATGCTCTATACGGTTATAAATGTCGAACACCATTGTATTGGAGTGAGCTCAACGAAAATAAGATTTATGGGGTTGATTTGATCAAAGAGACTGAAGAAAAAGTGAAAGTAATTCGCGATAGTTTGAAAGCAGCTTCAGATCAATAGAAATCATACGCAGACTTGAAACAGAAAGATATTGAGTTCCAGGTCGAAGATAAAGTGTTTTTGAAAGTTCACTGTGGAAAAAGATATTGCGGTTTGGTCGGAAAGGGAAATTGAGTCCGCGATTCATCGGACCGTTTCAGATTACTGAGCGAGGTAGACCAGTGGCATATCGTCTATATTTACCGCCTAAGTTAGAGAAAATACATAATGTGTTTCATGTGTCGATGCTTCGACGATACCAATCCGACCCTTCACATGTCATTTCCTCGACCGAGGTTGAAATGCAGTCTGATATGTCATATGATGAAGAACCGATTAGAATTTTAGCTCGTGAGATCAAAAAGTCGAGAAAGAAGAGAATCACAATAGTGAAAGTTTTATGGCATCAACACGGGCTTAAAGAAGCTACATGGGAACCCAAGGATGCTATGAGAAAACAATACCTGAACCTATTCATTGGTAAGATTTTTGGGGACGAAAATCCTTAAAGGGAGGAGAGTTGTTACAACCCGGTTTTAGCTAAATCAGAATTGTGGTTTTGAAACCACAAATCCGATGTTAGAAAATTATTGTAATATTATTTTATGTGTTTACAGCATGGTAGCATGTATCTTGGAAAGTTTCGTAAAGAAGTTTTACTGTTTGAATGCTTAATTCGGTAGAAAGGACTAAATCACGTAAACTACAAAAGTTGCATACTATTTGTTTAAAGTGCTTAATTGCTATGATTAATTAAATTAAAGGTCCTTATAATGTTATTAGTCCATGATTAGTGTGAGTGGACAATTATGGCCATCCATTATTTGTTTTTATATGTTAATAACAAAGGTTAATATGGTAAATTAGTAATTAAGTTATACTATAATAAAACAAAGCCAAAATGCATTTTCTTTCATCCTTTAGCAACCGAAAATAGAAAAGAAAGAAATGGTTTGAAGCTTTCTAAGGTTCGACACACTCCTAGCTTGATTAAGGTACGATTTGAGCTTGGTTTTTGATGATTTCTACGTTTTTGTAATCGTTGTAGCTCAATCTAGCTAGCCCGTACCTTTAATTTCGAAACTTTTAAATATTTTGAGAGTTGCCATTATTGAATCTATGTGTTCTTTGATGTTTAATGTTGAAATATGAAACGTGATGATAGATTTTCATGTTTTGTAAAGTGATTTTTGATGAAAATGCATAATAGTGATTTAATTGTAAAATGTGCAAATTGTGTGATTAAAAAGTGAAATAAAATGAAGTTTTGGGCTGCTAGGGATCTATAAATAATTCAGCCAAGCTTGGGTTTATTGAAATTATGTGAATTTTGTATTTAGTGAAATAAGGATTAAATTGTTAAAAGTGTGAAAGTTTAGGGGCTAATGTGTAAATAGGCCTAAATGTATGTTTTGGACTAAATTGAATGAATGGTTGATTAAATAAGTTAATTTTGAATTCATATAGATCAAGAAAGAAAGAATTCGCATTTAGATCAGGGGAAAAACAAGGTTATCGAGTATTCGACCCGACCCGTCAATTCTGAATACGAGGTAAGTTCGTATGTGACGATTACATTATAAATGTATGTTAAAATGCTTTAGTATTTCATAAATTGTTAAAACGAGATTATGGATAATGTATGAAGTGTGAAAATGACTCTACGAGTGCATTCAATGGTAGAAACGAAAAGTATGAAAGCCCGGTTGAACCGTAAGAATAGTTTTGGATACTATTGACATGTCAGTAAGTGATACGTTGAGTTGGCTTCAGGCCATGATATTAGCATTTCAGGTGCGTATTTTACCAATTTGTCTTCGTGCCATGCATATCGAATGATTTAGCTTAAGGCCATGGAAATAGTTCTTCGGATAAGTTACCTTGAGTTGGTTACTGGCAATGGTATAGGTTCTTATCGTACAAGACTTTTGAGTATCCGATTTCTATTCCAAATGGTTCAACGGGTGAATGAATGATATGGTTGAGGAAGAGGTTAGTACGAGGCGATACAGGTATGTACAGAACCTATTCGAGTATTAAATAGTGAAAATTCAATGAGATGGTATTTGATCATGTTTTGAGACATGAGAAAGGTTTGTAGTTAATGTGTATGGTTTTGTTATGTGTAATGTAACACCCTTCACCCGTACCCAATGCCGGGACAGGGTTCGAGGTGTTAACGGGCTTACACATTCATAAACACACTAAATCGAGTCACCTAATTTCACCCAAAATTAAAACTTTTCAAACACATGCATATTGTCCCTTATACAGGCCTTCGAGACCTAAAACATACATCGGGGCGGTTTGGGACAAAATCGAGAACATTCGATAAACTTTGAGCAACTTGTTAAATTTCCTTGCTTTAGTGAGTCAGACGCCCGTGTGGGTGGGGCCGTGTGGTCGTACATGCCCGTGTGGCTTGGGACACGCCCGTGCCCTCAGCCTGTGTAACTTTCTGTTTATGACGTCAGCATATGCACACGACCAAGACACACGCCCGTGTGTCTAGCCCTTGCTCGACACTGACTTAAAATTTTAGGTGTAGGGGACGCACGACCATACCACATGCCCTTGGGGGTAATCCGTTTGTCACACACGGCCTGACACATGCCCACGTGTCTACTCGTGTGGACCTTGTTAGGCTGTTTTCTAAGCCTTTGGTCACCCTCTATCAACCAATCACACTTATAGGTTACCTTAATACATAATAAGGCCAGATTATATACTTACATATATCCTTGATAAACCTCATTGCATGTAAACCTCATATCATCAATTTTATACATGCTAGGTTATTTCCTTTGTATTAAGGATTTTCCATGCCTCATTATCACCTTTAAGATTGGCTCATTATTGTAACTCATTGCCAATTATGAGCAAGCCACTCCATGTAAACATAAAGATGCATCGATTTTTAGGTCATAGCCTACTTCGAAATAAGCCAATTTCCATGGCCAAATACAAGAAGATATGTAAACTTTTACAAGCTTTCATATGGGCAATTCAAATGACACATATCTGGTAAACCGTAATTTATAAATATTTCTATCCCATGCTTAGCACATTTTATGGATGATTTTTCCTTAAAATTGGTGGATTCAATGCTCTTAATACCTTAATTTCATGTTTTATACTTAGGTGAGCATAGGAGAGTGAAATGAACGAGAAATAGGGCAAAAATGGAGAAAATGGGCCAACGTACGAAATCAACACGGCCTGGACCTCCTTACACGGGCAGACCACACGATCGTGTCAATTTGGCAGAATCGAAGCATGACTCACACGGGTGGACCACACGCCCATGGCTATTTAATAGGCTTGACCACAGCCTGAAGTAATCGTACACGGGCGTGTGCTTGCCGAGCCCAAGTTTAGTCCAATTCGAAAAAAGGCCAATTTTGAGGGTTATTAGGCATTCTAAAGCCTATAAATACACCCTAGAGGAGGAGGAAAAGGGGGACGCAGAGAAGGAAGTAGGGAACTGCTCAAGGAAAGTCGATTGATCCATCTCAGAAGCCGGATTCATCACCAGGACTGAAGATCTCCCCTCAATTTCCCTTCAGGAGTTTTGGGTTTTCTTTATGTTTTGTATTCATTATTCTTCTGAGATGTTTACCTTTTTAGTTATGAACTAAAACCCCTAAATACCTAAGGGGAATGAAACCTAAGATAGATCTTGTTATTATTATCTGAATTGTATGATAAATATTTGACTTGTTCTTAATTATGTGTTCTTAATTCTTGTCTTGATATTCCAGGATATTGATTCAAGTTAAGCTCTTATTCAGAGGAGGAATAGACCCTGCCTAAGAGTACATTTTTCATATTTAAGCGGAGTTGAGTGTGCGCCTAGAGATAGTATGACAAGATTTTGCCGGATTAGGGTGAAACCTAATAAGGGGATCCATAGATCGAGTTAATGCAACCTTAGGGAGTTAATTAGAAAGAGATTTCAATTATTCAACCTAGGGTTAGACGTTGTTAGTCTCGAGAGGGATAATAATATAACTTGCCTTCATCGTGATAATAGTTAGTTTCAAGAATGATTCATTATAAATATTTAAAACCTTTCACGAATATCACGTATCAAGTTTTTGGCGCCGTTGCTGAGGAACTAAGATATTAGGAACACTCGATTTTTATTACTTTAGGCATTTACTTTTACTGCAATTTAAATTTTATTCTAATTTTTATTACTAATTCTTATTTTTCCCTTTTTCTGGCAGGTTCTTATAGTTTATGACAAGAAGTAACCCGTCAGGACCATTACTTTTTAACAGTGAGATCGATCGCACAGTTCGCAGAAACCAAAGAGAAATAAGGCTAAGCCTAAGATACACAGAGAACGAGCAATAGGACAATATTCAAATCACAACTGAGGGGATGGCTGAAAACCAAGAAAATTCGCTACCTCCTGCAATTGCTGTTAATCAAAATCCTACTCCGTGCACTATGTATGATTATGCTAAACCTAATTTAACAGGAACTGGGTCAAGTATAGTTAGACCTGCTATTGCTGCAAATAATTTTGAACTGAAACCTAACACAATTCCAATGATACAATAGTTTGTTTTGTTTGATGGCTTGCAGGACGAGGATCCCAACGCTTACTTGGCAAATTTCCTAGAACTTTGCAATACCTTTAAAATTAATGGCGTTTCTAATGATGCCATTCACCTTCGGTTGTTTTCCTTTTCGTTAAGGAATAAGGCTAAACAATGGTTGCACTCGTTACCACGAGGGTCAATCACTACTTAGGAACAAATGACCAAAAAGTTTCTATTAAAATACTTTCTGCAGGCTATAATGGCTAAATTGCATAATGATATCTCTTCTTTTGTGCAGATGGATTTAGAGACACTCTACGATGCATGGGAGAGATACAAGGACCTTTTGCGAAGATGCCCGCACCATGGGTTACCACTTTGGCTACAGGTTCAAACGTTCCATAATGGCCTGAATCCTTCGACTCAGCAGATGATTGATGCAGCCTCTGGAGGAACTATCAATAATAAGACACCTGAGGCAGCTTACGAATTTATAGAGGAGATGTCACTGAATAACTATCAGTGGCAAGTTCTGAGAACACAGTCGGCGAAAGCAACCAATGTTTTCAACCTCTACGCGGTTACTATGCTATCTAACCAAGTAGAACTCTTAAATAAAAAAGATTGACGGTTTGTGTGGTTCTACTCAGGTACATCTAGTGATGAGGTGCAATTCGAATGGAGGAGGAGCATGCACAGAATATCAACCCTTCAACCCTAGCATCGAGGAGGAACAAGTCCAATATATGGGCAACAATAACTCTAGATTCCAAAATAGCCCATATAGTAACACTTATAATGAAGGTTGGAGGAACCATCCCAATTTCTCGTGGGGCGGTCAAGGAAATCAAAGGCCACAACATCCTCCGGTTTTTCAACAACCACCCTACCAATAGGAAAAGAAGTCAAACCTTGAAGAGATGCTCTCAAAGTTTATATTAGTGTCAGAAACTCATTTTCAGAATACCGACACAGCACTTAAGTATCAACAAGCATCGATCCAAGGGCTCAAAACTCAGATTGAATAGCTTGCCAAGTTGATTTCTGAACGACCACAAGGTAGCTTGCCAAGCAACACAGAATCTAACCCAAGGGAGCAACTCAATGCGATTACTAGCCAAGATGAGGAAGGGTTAGTCACACCTGAACCAGAACCAAGGCAAGAAACTAAGATAAGAAAAGGTAAAGATGAGGTCGGCCAAAATAACCCAAAGTCGGTAAGTACAGAATACAAACCTCGTATGCCATACCCCAATGCGACAAGGAAAGACCGCTTAGATGAACAATTTGGTAAATTCCTTAAACTCTCAAAAAAATTACATATTAACTTACCGTTTATTGAAGCTCTATCACAGATGCCAAATGCAATGAAATTTTTAAAGGAGCTTTTAGCAAATAAGCAGAAGTTGGACGAGGCTTTGCATGTGAAGCTAAACGCAGTTTACTCAGCTATTCTACAGAATAAACTACCCAACAAATTGAAAGATCCAGGGAATTTTACAATTCCTTGCTTAATTGGTAGTTTAGATGTTAATAAGCATTAGCTGATTTAGGGGCTAGTATTAACGTCATGCCTTACAAAATGTTTAAACAATTAGATCTTGAGAAACCCAAACAGACTAGGATGAGCATTCAATTCGTAGATAAAACTATAAGATTTCCTAGGGATATTATTGAAGATGTGCTAGTTAAAATCGATAAGTTTATATTTCCTATTGACTTCGTTGTTTTAGACATAGAGGAGGATAGCAACACTCTTTTGATTTTAGGAAGGCCCTTTTTAGCAACTGTTAGAACGATTATTGATGTTGGCTCAGGTGAGCTCACACTTTGTGTGGGAGACAAAACAATCACCCTTCAAGCTCGCAATTTTGGCAACATATCGAAAATTGAAGGTGATTGTTTAAACCATTCTACTAAAATTGACAATATGGTGCAACCTAATTTGCGAGAAATGATTTTGAAGGAAGTACATGAGCCATTTTCAAGCAAGAGTAGAGGACCTATTCATGAAGAACGAAGGCTACAAATTGAGGAGCGAGATGAATGACAGACACATAAATCGAGAACACACGATAAACCAAAACTACGCCAGAACAAACTCAATACCTTTCCAAATAAACTTAAGGTTGGAGATAAAGTTTTATTAGATGCCGCAGATCCCCACATTTTCACTGACAAACCGAATGAAGAAATCCCTCTTACAATACTTAGTATTTTCCCATTCGGTACAATTGAGGTAAGTCATTCCAAGTTTGGCACTTTTAAGGTAAATAATACCCGCCTTAAACATTATTTTGATGAGATTCACAACAGGAATGAGGAGTATAAACTCCTTGAACCACCATGACCATTCAATGGAAAGGTAAGTCGAGCTTAGGCTATAAATAAGCGCTTCTCGGGAGGCAACCCAAGCACTAACTGTATTAACTTCTTCAAATTTTAGTGTTTAACACCTAACTTACTAACGGAGCTCTTGAATATAGGTTTACCACACAGACACGGCCAGGCACACGGGCGTGCTTAGGACCGTGTGGAAACAGGGTAAAGATTTCCCCTGCACAGGCTACGATAAATCGCCACAGCCGTGTGACATGGCAGTGGGCGAACCTGCCAAAACAACACAGGCGTGGGAGAAGCGAACAAAGACAGACTCGGCGTGTACACCCACACGCCCAAGGAACATGGGCATGGGCCAAGTGTCAGATGTGCCCAAATTCAAAATTCACGAATCACACGGGCAAAAATTGGGGAACATTGGCGTGTTCCCTGGCCGTGTGTCCCAAAATCTATAAATAACCTTCACTATTCATCATCGCCTTCACCCAAAATCCCTAACCCCAGCCTCTGCAAGTCCACACGGCCTCCCTACCACGCTCGTGCGCCGCTTCCAACCCTATTTTTAACGCTCATTCTCCTCTTTCTAGCGTTTGTTTACTCTTTTCTCTTTTATTTTACTGATTTCTAATGCTATTTATCATAGTAATCTGCACTTTTCATGTTATTTTCATCTTTCTATCACTCAAATTTCGTATCTAGAGTAGTTATCATCTTTTTCCTATTGAAGTTCTTACTCATTGCATGATCTATCTGCTCCATTTGACTAGTTTAAAGTGAATATTTATGGTTAGGATAATAGAAATACTCATACCTCTTGGTTGCCATTTTCCATCAATAAAATATGCTACATAGAATTAGTTTCCATTTTTTATGAAACTCATACTATTATCATGCTAATGATACACCATAAAATTAATTGTTTTTGATTAAGTTTGTTAGTAGTTGTGCCTGAGATTATTAGTTTTAATTTATGACTTTTTCCTTTTTAAATTTGTTTTCGTCTTACCTTGAAAATTCATCACGATAAAATAATAGTTTTGCTTGTAGGTATACCATGTCGTCTTCATAAGGAAAGAAAGCCATTCCGAATGGTTCAACGGGCAATGATAAGTTGTGATTGAATATGTAAATCGAACTAAATGATCAAGTATGTGATAGTTGATTACCTATTTAAAAATAAGGTAAGTTGGTTATTTGATATGTGATGCAAAATATACATGATGCTAATGTAAATATATGTGTAATTATGAAGTATATTCAGCCACATGTTATGTATAAGTATGTGATATTAAAGTTTGATTCATGAGTATATGCATACGAGTGTATAAATATACAGTTATATATTGATAATTTGACTTTGAAAGTGTATGATACTTTGATAATAGATATATGTATATTCAGCCAAGATAAAGTTCATCTATGAAAGTATATGTTGTATATAAAACTGTAAGCTTGAAATTAAATGTGATTATGTTATTATAAATAGGCTTGATTAAGTTGAGTTGATTATGTCATTGAGTTATTTATTTGCTTATGACTTACTAAGCTATGAAAGCTTACTATGTGTGTATGTTTGCCTTTGTTTTACAGATTTTGGAGTCAAGTTATGAGCTTAGGGATCGTCAGCGAAGTTTATCACACTATCGACTGTTTCGGTATTTTTATAAAGTTGAACTTAAACCTATGGCATGTATAGACTAGCATATGTTTATGTTTGATTTTGGGTTATGTAAATATGAGCCATGCGAAAATGGCTTATTCATTATGTTAAGTTTGGTTTTGATGTTTCAGCCATTAAATATTTATAAATGAATCATGGTTGATATATTTGCTAACGGTGATGAAGTTATGTCAAAGTATATGTGCATGGTATATTTGGTATGATGTGAAATTGTGGTTGGATATTTATGTTGAGTGATATACATGATATATAAGTGGGGTGTTTTAGGTAAATGACTATGATTTGAAGTATTGGTAACTGGTTATGTGATGAAGTAAATATGGATAATGATTATAAGTTTTTGATCATTGGTTGTAAATGATGTGCATTTATATTCGGCTAATGATAGATAAATTAAATATGTATGCATATGACTTGTTTGGTTGCGGTTTGATATTTAAAGTGACAAGTTGACATTTGTATTCGGTTATGCAATGGTAAATTTTAACTTAAGATTGAATGGTGGAATTGGTATGACTTTAATGGTTAATTTTGATAGCTGAATAGGTGAGCAAATGAATTGGTTGTGTATTTGTAATTTTGTCATGATGCTAGCATATAAATTTTGGTATGTTTTGATTTGGTGATTACGTTTAGAAATGGTTCATAGATTGTCTGAATATATGATGGTTAGACATGTTATTTAGCTTGCAAATTAGGTGATATTATCATGTTTAAATTCGGCTTTGATATTTTATAGCATGTTTGTTATGTTATATGTATAAATACAAATTTGAGATGTGTTTGATGTGAAATGAAAATTATGATTGACATATTGGTTTGGTTATATGAAATGTTACATGCGTGTAAAGTAAATGAGTAAAACGAAAATAGACATTGAATAAAGCATATGTATTTAGCATGTTTTAATATTCGGTTATTGTATTGGAAATTGACCATATGATAGTAACTCATGCTATAAGATAACAAAATGGTTATATACGAATTTAATAAAATTGTTTTATGCTTGTGCGTATTAATGATTTAAGAATTCTTAATCTAAAGTTACAAATGTATAACTTTGAATATGATCTGAGTGATTGTGTGAATGTATGAAAGTTGTATATTTTTCGGTAATGCCTGTAACCCCATTCCGGCGATGGATACGGGTTAGGGGTGTTACAATCAGCAACAAGGATTGGATTCAGATTATTACAGGCTATGTATTCTCTTGGCTTTTGATACATTTCTTTGAATTGACTTTGGGCTAATCACTCATTTCTTCTTTGCCTCAAGGCATGTTAAATTTCTGGGTCACTTGGGAATAGATCGATAATTTGGTCTATGTTCATAAACCTTGAAAAATCATGAAAAATAAATAAGCTAAAATAAAAATAAAAATAAACCAAACTAAAAATAAATATCTTCACAAATAATGACAAACACAGTCTCCGATAATGGTGCCAAAAACTTGTCGTCGCGTGATTTCGTACAAGTAATAAGTGAGTAAAAAAGTATCGTCTTCACAAAGACTGTTGAGTTAATTTGTCATTAAATAAAATAAAGAAAGAATATTGTTGAAGAAGTCGCAATTGTAAGTAAATAATGTAATCAGTCGTCAAATACCCACAAAATAAAACAATATGCCTTGCATGAAATAAACACAAGGGATAATATAATACAACATGAATAGACTAAAATAAAATATTTCACTTTAACAAGAATTTATTATTATTCATAAAAACAATATTACGAATGCTTCGTGGCAATATGAAAATTCATTAAAGCCATTTAATTAAAGCATAGGCTCTTCCCAAAGTCCTATTTTGTTCCTAAGTTAATTAGCATATTCCTGTGTCAAAAAAATAACTTGGAAATCACCCTCTTGGGCATTTATATAGTTTATACATATAGTAATTGTCTTCCGAAATTGACATGATATGCACCACTTAGGTCTTACGTCAATTAACTATTACCACTTCCTAGATTAAGTAGTTAATTCAATTTACCTACAAATGTTGGCCAAATATTCACAAGTATAAACATGAATTAAACCTAAATGAATGAAATAACCATTTTCACAGAATATTAAAAAAACTAATACCAATGAACTCAAATCAAGATTCATATCCATTTTGAATAAATAAAATTAAGTCATGTCATATTAAACTGAGAATATAAAGATGAGATACAATATTGTCTCCCGACATTGAAAACAATAATTTAACAATAAAGAGAATGGTAAGAATGAGTAGCCGAGTGGGGCTATCTACGGCCATTTCACAATGCGAAGAGTAAACAGCTGTGTAACACCCCAAACCCTGCCTGGACATTATGGCCGAATCTGGCGATGTCACATTGAAGTGTTTTTCATCAAGTGTGAAATTGTTTGAAAAGCCTAATGTTTATTTAGCCCCTTTGTGTGAACTAGAAAATGATTTTAAAATTTGTGTCACTATAAAAAGTATTCACTTTAAAACTTATTAATTCAAAAATTTTGTTTATCGCGAAAGCTTTCGAAACAGTTTTATGTATTTGTGGTATTTTGGTAAATCATGCATATCTTTTGAAAAATCGCATCTTACTACTAGCAGATATAAATCACAAATAAATAAACCCAAAAAAAATTAAAAAATTATAGAGGCCTTATTACATAATGAAACCCAAAATAAAATCTTAATTATAATATTAAAAGAAACTTCGACGAATGGCCACCTCTAAGTCCTTCGTCGCCTCGATCTGTCTAATCGTGGGGATTTCCTGCACAGTTAATAGATGGGTGAGTTTACGAAAACTTAGTGTGTGAAATCCTATAAAAGCATACAATCAGAGTAAAAATAATTTGGGCCTAAGCCCTCAGTTTCAGTTAGGGGCCTTAGCCCCTCTTTTAGTAGCAGTAACAGTCTGGGCCTGAGCCCATTTTAGTATCAGTGGCAGTCTGGGTCTTAGCCCATTTTAGTATAGTATGTAAACATAGTATCCTACCCAATCGATCCGCTACACACCATCTCTGTACCAGCCCTACACACCGTATAGGGATAAAATCAACCCACCCAACCCTACCCACCAAGTCGTATCAGTTACGATACTAAAATAGTATTTACAGGAGAGCTGCCAGTAATAAGCTTATAGCCTTTCAGTATACTTCCTCCAAAATCATATATCCACCCTAGGCAATGCAACATGATATAAATGTACATACAGTAAAAATGGCATGCTTAAACAGTTATACATCACATAGGCGTAAAACAGTCATCTAACCAAAAAAAGGGTCCAGGTACACTTACTGGCCCAACAGTAGGTCTACAGTTGTCTTGGGCGACCCGTGCAACCTTAACAGTCAATCGATGATAATGGGCCCACGACCCCTATTGCGGGCCCATGTATGGCCCACATAGCCCAAATTGGCCTTAGTCGTATGGTTTACGCAGCCTATTCCAATAGTAACCACACTTTTATGTGATTGATTCCGTGTGTGGCCCACAGGCCCATTGGGCCTACATGGACCAGTTCAGCCCAAAATGGACCAATATCGTTTCGGCCCATGAAGACGCTCATAGCCATCTCGTCAACAACACGACCATGTTTTGTCACACGGCCTGCCATATGGGCTCCCACACGCCCGTGCAGTGTCATCAACCCACTTTTCTGGCTTTTCAGCTTTTCGGCGTTTCGACTTTTCAGCCTTTGCAGTTTCACATCCAATGGAAGTGTTACACACACCTGTTATGGGGTTGTAACTGAAACGCTTCCAAGATCAATGCACCTATGATTAACAACAATCCCTCATTAGCCTAAAACCATCGTTAACCCATACCACAATATCGAAAATGATTCGTTCGATCCACTGTCACTTACCAAACCAACAATCCCAGATCCTTACTGACTTAACACCCACGTACCACTCCAAAACTTTGAACTTCATAAGAAACATTTGATCAATTCATAAGTATTTAAAGTCCAATAAAAACACATCTCATTTAAAGCGCTAAACCCAAAAGTGAATAGACCGCTTGTAATGATAAGAATAATCGGCCTGAACTTCCACAATAGAATCCACACTCCTAGCAAGATTAGACAGATCATAAGATGTTTAGATGAAAAGCATACATTCGGCCCCAAAGAGAAAGAGAAGGGGAAAGCCAAAACTTGGCAATAGAGCTAACAGAGATTCGACTAGAAAAGTAATAATGAAGTGACTGTACTTATTTTTACCAATAACTCAAATGACTTTTGGCAATAGTCAATCAAGGAGATTCGACCGGAGCAAGAAGAAAAAAAAGATTTGAGAGAGGAAGAAAAAATGTATTCGATCAAAGAGGTGATCAATTGAGTGAGGGAGAAGAAGGAGAGATTCAATCAAGACTAAGACTAAAAATCGAAAGGGTTAGAGAGAGAAAAGAAAGGAGGTTATTCGACTACAAAAGGTATCAAGGGAAAACAGTTGTCAAAGAGTAGAAGGAGAAGAACAACAACCAATATAGTCCCAAAATGAAAGTACCCGAAAGCACTAGCCAGAAATGATCGATACCGAAAGACTTCCTAGAACAAATCGGCTTCAGAAAAGAAAGAGTGAGCAAAACCACAATTTGGCGAAATCCTGAAATGAAATGACCAATTACCAATACATAGCTGAATTTTACTCCAAAAGAACTCCCCAATTTCGTTCAGCCTTCCACACACTAAACACCTCCCTCAACATCCCTACACAACCAAACACTAATCGCCAAAGTTCAAACGCGACAAGACTCTTTTCCAAATTCAAACTTACTTGATTTTCTATTTAATCTTCTCCCATCCATCTCTTCAAATTCGGCTAACAAAAACCCCATTCAAATCTGTTCAAACTCTTGGTGTTTCGGTCAAACACAACTTCCTCCCAAGGCCACCAGCAAAAATAATCTCATTTGCACAAGTAGGGATTTGAACCTCAGACTACTAGCACAATCCACACGCCACTATCCACTAGACCAGTAGGCATATTCTGTCATATTTTTACCAAAATAAACTTATAACCCTACTGGCCAAAGATAGTGGTTTTATTCTTAAAAAGCAAAATTTTGTGGAAGCCAAGGCTTGAACCCATGACTTCCCAGACACTTCCCAGAACACACAACCACTAAGCCAAAATGCATTTGTGTCACTTTCTTGCACAACTAAATATTTATGTGTGGTCTCCTAACTGCACCCACACTCAAGACCTAATACTTCTAGGCCCAAAGTTCGGGGCGTTACAAGCTGAATGTAGGGGGCTATCTACGGTTGCTCCTTACGGTTTCCCATGGTGGCTTTCCTCTTCATATTTAAGTTAAAATCACCTAAACATCTTCAATTAAACCTCTTAGTTTCTCTCATTTTGGCAAGTGATTGCCTTATTTTGTGGAATCAAATTGTTCAGCAAGTAATGAGTAGTGTAACAACCCGTTTTCGATCAAATCAGAGCAGTGGTTTTGGAACCGTAAGTCTGAGGTCAAAATATTTATTTTATTATTATTTTAATTTCTATGGAATGATAGTATGATTGTGTGAAAATTTTGTTAAGAAATTTTATCGTTGGAATGCTCAATTTGATAAAGAGGACTAAATCGTGTAAATTGCAAAACTTGAGTTCTATTAACTAAAGGTGTCTAATAGCTATAGAACCTTAAAGTGGAGGTCCTTAACTGGTAATTAGACCATTAGTATGTTAGTGGACATTTATGAGATTGGTATTGTTGAAATTTGATTTAAATTAAAAAGTTAATTTAGTAAATTGATAATTAATTAAATGTTTAGTAAAGAACAAAGAAAAGAAAATGGCTATCATCTTTCTCATTTCATCTTTCCACAACTGAAATAGCCATTTTAGAAGAAGGGAGCTTCAGTTTTTCATTTTGCTACATGCATGGTATGTTTTAAATCCCGTTTTTAATGATTTCTATGTTTTTGATATCATTGCAACTTAATTTAGCTAGCCCAGGGACTAATTTGCAAAACTTTTAAAATTTTAGGATTTTTCCATTGATGAATGTATGTGTATTTTGATGTTTGATGATAGTAAATGTATGGTTGTTGTTAGATAAACAACATTTGTAAAGTGATTTTTGGTAAAATTGTCAATAATGGATTAAATTGAAAAATGTGAAAATTGTGGTAGAAATGTGAAACAAATGAAAAATATGAGCTGCTATGTTAATAAGGGAAATTCAGCTAGCATGGGTAGGGACCTAATTGCATGAATTTGTATTTTTATGAACTAAGGACTAAATTGTAAAGATGTTAAATTATTAAGGGAAAAATGTAATTTTACCATAATGTGATTTTTGGGCTAAATTGAATAGAATATCAATTAAATAAGTTAAGTTTGATTACATATAGATCAGGAAAAGTGAAGTTCGGATCTAGATCGGAGAAAAAATAAAGTATTGGACTAGTCGATCCATTTCGTCGTTTTTGCGATCAAAGTAAGTTCGTATGTTAATTGGCATTTATATAATTGTGTTTTAAATGCTTTATTATTGAATTAATTATGTATGTGACCTTACGGATATGTTCAACGAAGATTCAGCAATGTGAAATCTCGGTTGAACCTTAGGAATAGGTTAGGATACAAATGACATGTCATTAGGGGTTATGTGTTTGGGAGCTGGTCCGTACATCCTACCGGTGGCTGAGTTATTCGGCATGTGTTTGTGGGTTCTCGTCAGCTTCTGTGAGCAACACTATATAGCTACGTCTTGACTGTCAACTTGTGTGAGCAAACTTATTGATAGCTCAAGAGTGAGCATTATATGAGATATGAGGTTGAGATAGCTTCGGCTATGTATTTGGCACCTAGGGTGTGAGATTCTCATGTATCCGATATTATTCCAAATGGTTCAATGGGTAAATCAAGGATATGGATAAGTATGAGATTGATACGAGTTGGTACAGGTATGTACATGAACCGTAGAAGCATTAAATCGAAGAAACTTGTGAATTTCATATTTAACCTTGTGAATGAATATGTGATAGTTTGTGGATCAATATGAGATATATTATGATATGTTTAATTGTTTAAATTGTGCATGTATGGTAAGTTGAGTTTATTACTATACGAACTTACTAAGCTTTATAGCTTACTTTATTTACTTTTCCATGTTTTGTAGTGTTATCAAAGCTTGCTCGGATTTGGGAGTCGTCGGATATTTCATCACACTATCCGCTGTCATTTTGGTACTTTTGAACTTATGTATTTGGTTATATGACATGTATATGAATTATGGTCATTTTGGTATGAATGTTAATAATAGAGTTAGCCATTTGATTTGGCTTGTAAATGATAAATGTTTGGTTATGTGTATAGCCATGTAAATTGGCTTATTTTGGCATGCTTGATGATATATATATCTAGGTGCAAATGACCTATTATTATGCGGTTGGTAATGGTTATGTGATGTTTATTATGAATTGATAATTTGCGCACCATATGGTTGAAAATTTGAGATTTGGTATACATATGATTTTGGGTAAGAAAGTGCATATATGAGGTTAATTAGTTAAGTGATGTGTGAATGTGATTTTGGTATGATTCAAATTGGAAAAATATGATATGATGAGTCATATAGTTCTTGGTATGGAAATACCATGAATTAGGCTTGGTTGAGATTGTTTTGAATGCCTATTTATGCCATGTTATATGCCTTTTGGTTTGGTGTAGGTGAATGCAATTTGGGTGAGAAAGATGGCTTGGTAAATACCCTATTTTTGTCCATACTGGAAGAGACACGGGCGTGTGTCTCAGCCCTGTGTGAGACACATTCAGGTGACATGGCCATGTGTCCCTTAGTGTTTAATTAGAACTCAAGTCAGTAAACTCCATGCGGCCCAGCACATGGGCGTGTGACTTGGCCGTGCGGCATAGGTCAGTATACCTTACAGGTTTGGCACGGCCTAGCACACGGCCTAGCATATGAGCGTGGGAGGCCATTTCAAAGGGCACAAAGGCTAGTCATATGGGTGTGGTTTTTGGCCGTGTGACCTAGGTCAGAGAGTTAGACGGGGTCAGGCATGGGCTAGGACATGACCATGTGATTCCGTTTCAAATGTCCTCACAGCCTATGACATGGGCGTGTCTTTGGCTATGTGATACACACGGCTGGGCCATACGGGTGCGTGTCAACTGTATTTTGAAAAATTTTCTAAGTTTTCCAAAAATTTCTTAAGTTATTGGTTTTGTCCTGAACCACTCCTAATGCATGATTTGGGCCTCATAGATTTATTTTAAGGACAATGTGATTGATCATGAATGACTTGTATTTGAAATTGATAATTATATGAGAAATGTATGTTCGTTTAAATAATAAGTTCAGTAATGCTTCGTAACCCTATTCCGGCAATGGATATGGGTCAGAGGTGTTACAAGTAGGGCAAGAAGAATTTAAGAAAGAATATGTCAAAAAAAAATTCGAGTAGAAATTTATGCCTCTTAATGAATGAATGAATGTCCTTTTCATAGTAGATGATCCCATGCCAAATATAGTAAACAATATCTCCCCATTACCTACTTGATCATGCCATCCCTTGTATGGTGGAAGAGTAAGTCTTCCTTGCTAAATTTAGCAAGGAAGTTACCTTAATTCCCTCTCATAGTTGTTGTTGTCCCTTAGTGTGAGGAAGAATGAGTCTTCCTTGCAATTTTTAAAAATGAAGTTTCCTTTATTCTCTCCTTGTGTGGCTAACCAATGAGTGGTCAAAAGGTTGTGGTTTTCAATTGCTATTTTTAGCAATAAGGTGGGTGGTTAAGGCTTCTTTCAAGGAGTAAATGTGCTGATTTTTTTACTTAGTAAATCTTGGGTCAAATGTGTGGATTTGGACATTGAATGGGTAGTTAGGGACCGCTAAGTTTGGTAGTGAATTTTTCCAATTTATTTTCTTGTAAAATTGGGTAAATGGATGTGGTTTTGGGACTCCAATTTAAGCAATAGTGGGCCTCATTGGAATTCATTCTAGATTACCACCAATTGAAGTCCATGTGACTACATTATGAATCTTTCAACATGTACCTATTAAAGACCCATATACAATCAAAATAACATGCATTCTAATGGGAAAAAAATCATGAAGTTAAGTTTAAACCATAGAAAGTGTTTGCTAGCTTGAGTGCAATGTTTACAAGCTTGAGTTTGGTTAATCTGAGTGCAATGTTTGCTAGCTTGAGTCTGGTTAATGATGGAGGTTTTCTTAAAGAGTTGCAAGATAAACCCACATTGGTTAGTGAGATCAAGGAAAAATAATCTCTAGATGTTTCTTTGTTACCTAGGGTTAAGCAAGTTAAGAATGGATCAACAATAGACTTTGCCTTTAATTATGATGGTATTCTGTGCTTCCGAGGGAGATTCTGTGTATCGAGTGATAAGGGACTGAGACATGTTATACTTCAAGAAGTGCATAGTATCCCTTATGCTATGCATCTTGGAAGGAATAAGATGTACTGAGATCTAACAGAACTATATCAGTGGTTTGGTTTGAAGCGAAATGTATCAGATTTCGTGGCTAAATGTCTGATGTGCCAGCAGGTGAAAGCTGGACACTGATTTCTTTCTGGATTACTGTAGCAGGTTAAGATTCCTCAATAGAAGTGCGAGTGAGTGACTATGGATTTCATTAGTGGGTTACTATTGACACCCACGAAGAAGGATTCGATTTGGGTGATTGTGGACATATTGGCTAAGTCAACTCATTTCTTGCCTGTTTGTACAATTACTCGTTGCAGAAGCTGGCTAAGTTGTATATTTTTTAGATTGTGAGACTACATGGGGTGCATGTTTTGATAATTTCTAATTGTGATCCTTGCTTTATGTCTCGATTTTGAAAAAAGCTGTATGAAGTACTGGGTACTAGATTGGATTTTGGTACGACTTTCCATCTGCAGACTGATGGTTAATTGGAATAGGTTATTCAGATTTTGGAGGATAAGTTGAGGGGTTTTATTATTGATTTCAAAGGAAGTTGGGAGGAGAATTTACCATTGGCTAAATTTGCGTACAATATTAGTTTCGAGTCGAGAATACAAATGACACTTTATGAAGCTTTGTATGGTCGTAAGTGTCGGACACCACTGTGTTGGACTAGGTGAAAGGAAAGTTCTGGTATACAATTCTAAAGGGAAAAATTGATTGATACAAGATAGATTGAGAGCAGCCTCAAATTGACAAAAATCTTATACGGATCTGAAGAGGAAGGATATACAATATAGTATAAGCGATCAGGTTTTCCTAAAAGTGTCTCTGTGGAGGAAGGTATTAAGGTTTAGGCGGAAGGGAAAGTTGAGCCTGAGGTTTATTGGGCCGCATAAAATCCTTAAGAGGATTGGTTCAGTGACATAGCAGTTGGAATTGTCTCCTGAGATAAATCGTATTCATAATGCATTCCATGTTTCTATTCTACAGAGATACCAATCTGACCCGTCACATGTTGTTTCAATTGAAGAGATTGATGTGATGAAAAAGTTCTAAGAAGAAAGCAAATTCTATTAGTTAAGGTGTTGTGACAAAATCATGGTACTGAAGATGCTACATAAGAGTCAGAATACTCAATGAGGCGATAATATCCTTATCTTTTTAGACCAGGTAAATTTCGGGGAAAAAATTTCTTTTAAGGAGGGGAGAATTGTCACGCCCTAAAGTGAGGGTAAAATCTTTAGGATTTAAATTGATAAATTTTGAAATAGTTTTTTTTTTACTATTTAGTCATCTTATTGGGCATCTATTTGAAACTGTTAGGATAGGCTTTTGAAACACTAAATTCCTCCTAATTTATTTTTGTCATGTGCCACTCATGTTAAAGTTAAAACTTTAAGGTGTTGTGAACTCTAGATATAAGTACATATTTTTCTTTGGTTGGCCATTCTTTTCTTTCCCTTGTTTCTTATTGCTACCCCCATTTTCTTTAGTCTTTTATTTCTCTCTTCTTCTCCCTTACACCACATTCCTTCTTTTCTCCTTCATCCTTTGTTTTTTTATTTTCATTTTTCTCTTACTGTCGAACCTACCATCTCCCTTGGATTTCAATTTCCTTTATTGTCTAATCCCCATCTTACTCGTCGAATTTTGTTAGTGTTAGATTTGTTCTTCATTTCTTTCATTACGTATTGTTATAGATTGGTAAATTCTTTATTCATTTAAATCTGATAATAATACGCAATTGAGTGTAAGATCTACACTTCCCTTTCGTCTGTTATTCTTAATTAGTTTATTTTGGATCTTGTTGAAATCCTTATTACCGAATGTTAATATGTTGTGTGTTTGTTGTTTGAAGGACTAGATCTAGTTGAATTGGATCAAATCTGAACATGTGGAATGCAGAACAGACTTGTGGTGAAAGGTGTGTGTCATTACCATGGGAATAGGTGGCAAACCGTGTGAAATCTATGGGTCACACGACCTACCACACGGGTGTGTGACCCACACGATTGGTCGAGACGGCCATGTGCTACTGAAACTTTAGGGTATTTTCATTGTCACACAGCCATAACTAGTTTCATTGCCTAGTCACACAGCCATGTAACTATCGTCAGAGAGTTTTGCTTTCTAATTACATGGTTTGAACACACGGCCGTGTACTTCTGTATCACATGGCATCAGTCTTTCAAACAGCCTGGCCATATAGTCGTGTGACCTTTATTTTATAGTTTTTCCTGAATTTTTGTGTAATGTTTCAGGTTAGTCCTCGTACAGTCCCAAACTTGTTCAAAGTTCTCATAATCTCAATTGAGACCCTTTTTCTATATTTGTTTTGAAATTTATGGTTTGTTTGACTATGTGTTATATCTAAATTGCTATTGATGTATATTCACTGCTACTGTTAAAACTATAACTGCTATTGTTTGCACGATAAACTCATGATCGTACTGTTATCATTACTATTTTACTCAGCAATAAAAGCATGACATACTGTTACATTAGGATTGAGTTTTGAAGGAGGAAGTGCTATTGGCGGTTTAGCCGCATATCTACTAACAGGTCATCCTCAAATCTATTGGCAATTTATCTACAAATCTACTGGTGGTTCATCTACATATCTACTGGTGATATATCCAAATAAGATTATGCTCTTACTATTATGGTGTGTAGGGTTTGACGAGTTCTAGGGAACTCTTACTATGGAGTATAGTGGATGGATGGTGACTTAATGTCAAATGTAGTAGTTTTCAGGTCATTTATGCATTTGACAAGTTTGTTTTCTAGCACGTTTATAATTAATTACTGTGTTTTTAATTTTAGTATACTAGAAACTAAATATTAATAAAAGAAGCATTTTTACGTTCTTTCGCCATTTCGATGACCCATAAGGCCAGCTCAGGCCTCGTGAGTGACTAATGGATTGTTTAAGTGTGTTGGATGTCAACTCAGACTACACTTGTTTCACTTCAGTTCTCATTGATTGCATCTCTCCCTTAATTCAATCCAATTTTTAACCACATACAGTATAGTCATTTGGATTGGCCCTTTCCTAAGGTTTTGGTAGATATGAAGGTTTGTAATTAATGTTTTGGTTGATAGAGTTAAAACTGTTACCTCCTTCCAGATTGTCATCCCATATTAGATTTGGGTGATCTCTCCAGCCGGAATTATATGTATCTAAATAGGGAATTATATGTATTTGAATAGGGATTTCTTCCCCTATTCTTGACCCTATTCATGTTCTCGGTTAGGTTCTCAGGATATTGACCAATATGTCTATCTCTGCCGTATATCAAAGATCCACTAGATGTTTACTCTATCAGGTTGAGTCTATCCAAGATCTGTTGGTATTTATCGTCCTTCTAAACAACTTTCATCACGGATGGTCTCTGGCCATAAATAAATTGTTCATTTGTCCTTTACAGGAATTAATTGCCAAGTTTTCTATTATATCATACGTATCCTCGTATGTTCGGTTTATCAAGGCTCTTCTTACGACCCTATCTAGTTATGATCTTGCATTTCCATCTAACCTATTGTAGAACATCTGCAATCGTAACCAATCGAGCAAAGCATCGTGTGGGTATCTTTAGACCAACATCTAAAATCATTCCCAGCCTTCGTGAAAACTTTCTCCTTCTAGTTGTTTGAATGTTGCAGTCTCCCTCTTGAGTTGGACCGTCTTACTAATAGGAAAGAACTTGTAGAAATTTCTCTGCAAGTTCATTCCATGTCGTGATAGATCCTGTTACCTACGAATCTAACCAAGAGAAAGTGTTATTTATTAAGGAGAAGGGAAACAACCAAAGATGAATTGCATCATTGATGACCCCATTAAATTTAAAAGTGTCACAAAGTTGGAGAAATCGCTTTAGATGTGATTTGGGTCCTCCGTCATTGTCCTTCTGAAATGTGGATTATTTTGTATAATCTGAATCATGGCTAGTTTGATCTTAAAATTATTTGCCATGATGGCTGGCCTAGCAATACTGCCACGTATTGATCTTAAAATCTCCAATGGATTTCCTATTTACTTTTACGGATTGTCTCAAGGGACTATCTATAGAAATATCACTAACGATTTCTCATTCCCAAATTCTCAATTTCACAAACACACAATTAACAACAAACATTTATGTAAAACCAAATTTTCAATCGATGCACGGTACGACTAGAATGGATCGTAAAAGTACCTTCATTGACACTAGATGCGTCTCGATCTTCTCGACACTGATAACTCTTGAAAAGAGTTATATTTTATGCCTTTAGATCTACCTAATTTCTTGCATTTAGTTGTATTTGAGGACATTCCATTAGTATTTTTCTTGCTATAGCATTACATTAGGAGCTTGGACTATACTTACATATTAGTTATTTTTAATTGCTTGTGGAAGGGTTGTGTGTGGTGGTGGATTGGCAACTGCAGGATGAGGAAGAAGAAGTAAATGAGTGAAGGTTTGTTGGGGAAAAGGGTTGGACAATTTGTCCACCTAAATGCCGTAGTAATATCGGGAAGATGTCCAGTCAGCATTCAAATCGTACTGGTCTTAGGCCCAGTTGAACTTGTACCATATATATCTACCTGAAAAAATGGAAGAAAATCATAGACTGTTGGATTTACCCTAGGAAAAACCATTATAAGAGCAAAAGGAAGAAACCCTAAAGGGGCTGGAAAAACAAACTTAGGCAAAAAATATAGGGAGCGGTTGAGTAGAGATGGGAAGAGGAAGACGAATGTAGCCCCTCTTAGTCACCACAGGACACTGCATTGCTGGAGTGTGGGTTGGATAAGCGAAAGCTATCTTCTCGAAGTTCTTCCATTATTTCTTAATTACTCTTCGTGAATTGATTTGATGAAAACGATGTTGAATGATACTTTGAATTTGAATTTTAATTGCCAACACATGAGCTAAATCTCATAGGGTTGGGATTACTTTATGAAACTCTTATTTTTTTTAATGACTGAAGTGTAGATTTGCTTTAGTACACTGTTTCATTCAATTTTTTTTTACAAAATTGCATGTTTGTAAACTCTAGACATAGATTGATGTACAACATGTTTATTAAATTAATCTAACTTTGACAAGGTTAGGTTAATGAGATCAAAATTTAATGGTATGAATAAGTGTTCGGCTGGATGCTTGTAGGAGCCTTTGGACATATAGTAGTGTTCATAAGGAAAGAAAACAAAATAGTGTAAGGTATTGTGCTAAAGGCCTATAGACATATATCGCTTAAGGCAAGGTAACTTTAGGTCTTGTTTTCAAAAGAAGCAGACCATTTTAGAAGTCTTCTAAGCAGTAGATTGAGTATGGTTTTGTCGAGGCATTACTGTCAGTAAGGGTAGATTCTTAGTAATCCCAACCTACCAAATCAACATCATAGACCCTCTATCCTTTTTCCTAGTATCTTTGCCATAGCATTTTTAGAGGTTTACTTGTTTGCTAGCATATTAGTCACTTAATTATTCTCAAATTTTCCATTACATTCTTAATCTTGACTTGTCATAGCATTTTCCATTATTTATCAGTTACACATTGCGTACATCATTATTCCCTCAAATTACAACTACATTCTTATCATTATTTTTGTCATAACATTAATCATACTCGTTATAATAACTCAACCATTTTATATCTAACCGATCCCTATGGAGACGATCTCACCTATCATTTTATTACTTGATTCGATGTGTATACTTGCACAATTCACATATCATTTCACATGGGACAGACACCTAGCAATATTAACAAGACTCTCATTCCATTTCTGAATCGAAGCTTACATTTAAATAGGATGACGTCATGGAGAATCCATAACATAATCCTCCACGGACCCACTTCTCAGGTATGTTCCTGAATTTTTCCAACACTCGCTCGAATGGCACTTATTATAATACTTGCAAACAAATTTTCTCGTTGATCTAATAGAACTTCCTGTATTAACTTTTACAACATTTTCTTGTGGTCTATCCTCTCTAGCCCGCTTCAAAGGTCGTGAATTTGAGCTAGTAGGACTAGACTTCCTCTTATTCTGTACTTTGTTCTTTTCCTTTCTCTCGTGTTCCAATCTCTTCCTTATAATTTTTGTCCTTCTCAACTTTAGTCTGAAAAATCCTTTCTAAAACTTTCAACATTGTTTGAGATATTGCCTCATCCCTAATCTCTTTATTTCTACCTTTAATGATAGACACATTAACGATTCCATTTGTCTTAGGGACAGATACAAGTCTTTAAAAAGCTAACGACTAATCTCGAGCTACTCGACATTACGCTCCTCGAAAATCACATACCACGAGTTCACATACCTCCAGCTTTCATATTCCTTCAGTTCTAACTCCGCGAGTACTCACTTTAAGTTTTTATGAAATTTCTATAAATAGAGGTAAGTTTTTATGTTATCACTTGAATATTTTTAATTGAAGTTTCATTTCAATTCACACTTGTCTCACTATCTATCATTTTCACTAGCTAGAGTTTTCACAGTCTATAGTTGTCTCAGTATATAGTTTTTCACAGTCTATAGTTGTCTCAATCTATAGTTTTTAATAGTCTATAGTTTCAAATCTATAGAACACTTAACTCGAATCGGCTTCGAGAGCCTCAGATTGTTTTTACCATAATTTTAACATATGGCATGTTTTTCCCAAAATACCTCTTTCTAATGCATGTAGTTTTTTCAAAAATACTTTACCCATAGTTCGAGTTTTGAACCGACTCTGATACCACTAAATGTAACACCCCAAACCCGGCCTAGTCATTACAGCTAAATTCGGAAAGCTACATTGTCTACTGGAATCGCTAAGAAAAACTTTCTTTATTTCGAACATACTTATTTGAAAACCATTTGCGCAGTTCATTCAAAACTAGTAAAATTGAATGTTCAACTTTATTTTCAATATCATTTCAAAAACCTTTTGTCCACAAAAATGACCAAAATAAACTTTCGAAATTTTGAAAAAAATATTTTAAAACTATTGGCTTATCAATTCAAAACAAATGAAATAAAGCGTTTATTTTAATTTCATAAACACCGTTCAAATTTTAGGAATCGAAATAAATAATATCTTAATGTTAAACATTCAATCATTTATTCAAAAGTATTTCGGGTTTTCAATTATACTTCTAAATCAACTGTCTTTTTATTCAAAATTGGAAAACTTGGTTATCCGTCATTATTTCAGAAATAAAAACATAATAACTTTATAAATCAAATGTCTTTAGAAAACACATTTGTAAGCATTAATAATTTTAAAAAATAAGTCTAATTTTATCAAAAATTCTTTTTTCAGAAACGCAGCGAAAAAATGTGTTATTGAGAGATTTTATTTTAGAAACTGAGTTTCAAGAGAAATCTTATCAAATACTAATTTATGCAGTTTTTAAAACTTAATGTCATGAAAGGAATTTATGCAAATTAAAATAAAAAATCCCAAAATAAAGTCCCATAAAGTTATTAAAATGAACCCAAATCAAATTCCATAAAAATTCATAAAATGATATAAAGTCAATTTACTAAAAAGTTCACTTTCGAGAGCATCACCAAAAATCCACATTCGAGTCCTAATTATGAGGATTACCTGAAACATACACATAAGATGGGTGAGCTTATAAGCCTAATATGAGATCATCACAAATATAATAACACACAAATCAAAATATCAATCTCAACATATAAATCATCATAATAATCACAAGTTCTATTACTGATACTTATGGATGAACATGTCGACGTATATTTTAAAACGATGCACATTTTATAAAATATCCTAGCCATCTTCACTACATATCAATATCGAGTTCCCCAAAACCTAACCATCCAATAACTCCATTTGTGGACAAGCCACCACATAATTGCCAATAAACGACCACATAACACATTGTGGACAAACTGATAACTCTTGAAAAGAGTTATATTTCATGGCTTTAGACTTCGTTAATTTCCTGTACTTAGGTAAGTTTAGTTGCATTTTAGGATTTTCCATTAGTGTTTTTAGGACATTGCATTAAAAGGTTTGGACTATGCTTAAATGTTATTACATGTTACTTCTAATTGTTAGCAGAAATGATTTGTTTGTTAAGTGGTAGGTGCAAAATGAGGAAAAGAAGTAAAGAAGTGAAGGTTTGTCGTGGTAAAAGGTTGGACAGTTTACCAACACTAATGTTGTCACAATGTCAGGAAGCTACCCAATTAAAACTTAACCATTATTAGCCCTGTTGTATGTGTACCAAAACAATCAGCCCAAAAAAGAGGAAAAAGATCATGGGATGATGGGATGATGGGTCTACCCTAAAGGAGGAAATATAAAACCCAAAAATAAAAATTGAAAAGGGGGTAGGTAGTGAGGGAGTCATTTTTGGAAGGAGAAATCCCTTAGATGAAAATAGAGGGTAGCGGTTGTGACAAGGATAGAAACACAAAAGGGGAAGACAAAGGTAGTCCCTTCTGGTCACCAGAAGACATTTCGTAGTTGGAGTTGTGGGCTGGATAGGCGAAAGATATCTTCTTGAGTTCTACTCTTAATTCTTTATTTTATGTTCTGTAATATAATTTAAGGAAACAATGTTGATTACTATTTTGAATTTTGGTTCTATTCACCAACCCATAAGCTAAATCTCATATGGTTGAGATTACTTGATGAAACTTTTATTTCCATTATCGGTCATGACTTAGATTAGTTATAATTTACTGTTTCATTCAACGGTATTTATGAATAGTGTGAGTGTAAACTCTAGACATAGGTGAATATGCAACATGTTTATAAATTAATCTAATTCTGACAAGGTTAGGTTTGTTCGATCGAAATTGAGTGATATGAGTGAGTACTTGAAAGAATGCTCGTAACAGATTCTAGACATAGAGCAGCATTCTATATGGAAAGGAGAAGAATAATAGTAGGAACCAAACTCAAAGCCTATAGACATATAGTGCCCTGGGTTAGGTAACCCAAGGCCTATCTCTCGAAATAAGCAGAACAAGGTGGAACTATTCCGAGTAGTTGTAAACTGAAAAATATATTGGAGTTTTCCTATGTAATTTATCACCTTTTTACTTAAATTCGTTGTTAAAACTAAGTAGTTATTTAATAAATTAATGAAATATGTGAAAATATGAAATTAGGACATAGAAATTATTAAAATGTGATTTTATGCTTTATTATATAATTTTCATGCATAAAATGGCTTATTTTATATTGATTTGAACAGATTACATTTTTTAAGACATAAAATGGGCCATGATTAAATTAAATAATAAAATATAAAATTATATTTAATAAATCATTTTAATTATTTCAATAATAATTTGGGTTGTAATTAATTATTTAAATTGGATAAATTTTATTCTTTGGTCCTTTAACTTATTGATTTATTTTGGATAGGTTTGATAGCTTTGTTGGATTACAAAACCGTCCATATTGAAGACCAAGTCAACCCAAATTCGGCTACACATGGCTGTCCTCTTAAACCAATTTTTGGTTTAATTACACAAGGTCCTTGCATTGTTGAAGAAAATAGAGATTTGCTCAAAGATTTACATTTGGCCGAGTCTCAGTCCTGAGTTATTATGGCATTTAAATTGTTTAAAAATCAAGCAAAATTGAACTCAAATTCCACTAACTGTGGCCGACCACTCATGGAAGAAGTTTGAAGAGACTAAACCTAGCTATTTTTAGCAAACTACCCACCTCTCTTCACCTATAAATAAGACCCCTTCATTCCTTCATTCATAATCCCTCATCCATCATCATTCTCTCTTCTCTCAATATTCCCTTAGCATTTCCTTTCCCCTGCCTAGCATCATCTCTTCATAGAGATTTTAGCAATTAAGCCTCTTAAAGAGCCCTTGGTCGGCCACCTTAGAGAGCCATCAGCAAAGGAGCAAAGTGAAAGAGTGAAGGAGCCTCGTCGGTCAGAGTCTTGGGTGACAACCACTCTGATTTGGGTTTAATCTTTCTTTTCTTTAATTTAATTTAAAAATTTTTGCTATGTGTTCTTTGTTCTTGTTTACAACAATGTTAGTTTAATTTTATTTAGGATGATTGCTTTGATTAAATAATATTTATTTGATTCATGCTTATAATGTTTGTGCCTCAATCGATCATGTTTTCACTTAAAATCAAGTCTGTATTTCATTCATACGTGATTGAAATGCACCTAAATTAGCTGAGCGATCCTAACCAGATGACAAATAGTGGACACATAATTGAAATGTGCATTCTCAATTTAGATCCGAACCTGATTAAATCGTAGGTTACATAACAACTCTAATAAATTTCTATTATCTGCATAGTTTTTAGATTTGTGTGATTAAACTGTTTCAAACCTAGCATGTCCTATTACCTCACACGAATGCTAAGAAACCCTTTGTAAATAAGGATAAGTAAAATGTGTATTTACTAAGTAAAGGATTCCGAAAGGACCTAATGTGGTTTCCAAACTCATGAAAGATCTAGTTGCCATGGAATGTTTTTCCGAATGTTATTAAACATGTTGATAATAAATTGATTTTAATTAATGTAATCGTCCTAGTTTATTTATGTTATAATATTTGCAAATTGTGTTTAATTTTGCTAAAATCTATTTCATTCATATAGTTTGAATACTTAGGATAATTTACATTAGGGATCATTGCATTTAGTTTAATAAATTTAATTTTAATCATCACTTCTCAACCATATTGTGTTTTTATTTACCAAGTTGTATTATAATTTTACAATTAAGTGATTTAACACAAATACAATCCCTGTGGAAATGATAACTCGATACTTACTTATTACTTGATAAAGACTGTGTACACTTGCACAAACCTATGCGTTACAAGTTTTTGGCGCCATTGTCAGGGATTGTTAACTGTTTCCATAGTCATTTTTTTGAAGTTATTTACTTCCAATTTGGTTTATTTCTAACATTACTAACTTATTCTTTTTAATTTTTATTTTCCTTTTAGGTGTTTATAAGCATAGATTGAATTATCGATTTACTCCCTATAGACCCTGCAATTGAGTGAACTTTCAAACAAAGAAGACATGAATGAATAGCTCAAAGACAAGTCGAGATGGACCTTGGAAACCAGAATTAAGACCAAGGTAATGAAGTCGATCATGTACGAAATCCCATCCTCATTGTTGTAACACCCCTAACCCGTATCCGTCGCCGGACTAGGGTTAAAGGCATTACCGGACGAATCAAAACATTTTACGAACAATTCATAAACTTCAACCAAAATTGTAGTCATACATCATAATAGAATCCCTTATATAGGTCATCGAGACCTTAAACATGCATTAGAAAGGGGTCGGGACTAAATTGAGCTCATACAAAATTTTTCGATAACAGAAACATTTTTTTCAAAGTTGTACAGGTCACACACTAGTGTGAATAGGCAGTGTGTCTCTGATCACGTGATTTCGTGATAGGTTTTAAATATTTATAATTAATTGTTCTGGAAACTAACTATTATCGCGATGTAGGAAAGTGTACCTATTGAATAGTACTAAAGTTTTAGCAAGACCAGATTATCGAACCCAAAGGAACTAAAAGTACTAGTAATGACTGTCTTTTTATTATCTAGCCTAGGAATAAAGAGGTTTTTTAAATAACTAATTATCTAAATTAAGAACTCGCAGAGAATAGAATTGGGGAATTTCTTTTGGGAAAATCGATTGAATTAAGACAATACCTAAGGAAAAATACACCTAGACTGCACTTGTTATTTTGGCTCCGAATCAAATGATTTATTCATTTAACTTATTCCGTGAAGATCCCTAAGTTATGTTATTATCCCTATTCAAGACTAATAACGTCTAATCCCTAGATTGAATAATTGAGACCTTTCTCTAATTAACACCCTAGGGTTGCATTAACTCGATCTATGGATCCCCTTATTAGGTTTCACCCTAATCCGGCAAAATCTTGTCACCCTATGTCTAAGCGCGCAAACAACTTCGCTTAATTATGAAAAATGTACTCTTAGACAGGGTCTATTCCTCTTCTGAATAAGAGCTTATCTTGAATCAGTATCCTGGGATATCAAAACAAGAATTAAGAACACATAATTAAGAACAAGTTAAATATTTATCATACAATTTAGAAAATAATAACAAGATTCGTCTTAGGTTTCATTCCCCTTAGGTATTGAGGGGATTTAGTTCATAACTAAATAAGAAAACATCTCAGAAAAGTAAAGAATACAAAACATAGAGAAAACCCAAAACTCCTAAAGGGGAAATTGAGGAGAGATCTATGCTGTTTCTATCTTTTTTTCTAGCAGCATCCGCTTTTCCAGAACACTAAAAAATGCTGACACCTCGTGGTGTCTCCCGACAAAATGCACTGCTAAGCGGTCGAACTGTTCCATCCTTCTCGTGTGATCCGGCATCAGGGGTTGCTCGAGAATCGGGACGAGAATAGCCTGTGCTATTTCAGGATCAGTGAGGGGCCTCAGGAGCGCGCGGTTGGACCGCTTGATGGAAATCTGCTGCGCCAGACGGGGAACCACTTCTTACGTCGCACATGGCTATCTCCAGGAGGGGCCCTGACTGATTATTCCAACGATAGATAGAATAAGACCCAGAAGTTGGATGGGACTACCATGAATCCGACTTCTGAGATGGATCAATCGGCTTCCTTGGAGTAATTCTTTACTCCCTATTTTGTGTGTCCCCTTTCTTCCTCCTCTAGGGTGTATTTATAGGCTTTAGGATGCCTAAGAGCCCTCAAAAGTGGCCTTTTGCGAATTGGACCCAACTTGGGCTCGGTAGGGACATGGCCGTGTGACACCCCCGTGTACGATTATTTCATGTCGTGTTTGAGCCTGTTAGAAAGGCAAGGGCGTGTGTCTACCCATGTGAGTTGTGCTTCGATTCTGCCAAATTGACATGACCGTGTGGGTTGCCTGTGTGAGGAAATCCAGGCTGTGTTGATTTCATACTTTGGCCCATTTTCTCCGTTTTTTGCCCGTTTCTCATTCATTTCATTCTCCTATGCTCTCCTAAGTATAAAACATGAAATTAAAGCATTAGGAGAATCAAATTCACCAATTCTAATGGGAAATCATCCATAAAATGCGTTAAACATGGGGTAAAAATATGTATAAATTACGGTTTATCAAATACTCCCATACTTAAGCATTTGTTTGTCCTCAAGCAAAATTCTCAACTTATAATCAAAATATATTCTTCTCAACTGATAATTTCTATTGATAATATCTCAAATTAATCCATAGGTAATCATACATTGAGAATTCAACTAAAAGAACATAAAAGTTTCAAACATTCCAAGTTGAGTTTTTAATCATGTAAAGATAGGTGTCTTCTCTCATCTAAGTAATTACCTTTGATTTAGAATATCACAAAGTTTGACATACTCACTAAAGATTCACTCAAAGTACTCGAGGTGTTTAAGGACAATACATGAAGCACTCAATAGTCAATGATGAAAAGTCATTACCATAGGCTTGCATGACAATCAAATCTCCACAACTATAAATTAAGATGAAACATCAATCAAAAGGTCTTTAGAAGGTTGTAACGAGGCTTGGTTAGGGGGTGTGGTCACAAGCTGAAAGAAAGGGTTAGAATCGAGATTGAATTGAAAAATTGCCTAACTAGAAAAAGGGTTAATCATTACTTGCGTACAACAGGGCTTCTTCTTAGAATATAGAATTACTACTGTGTATACATTTTTTTAAGAACATGTTAAATAACATAGACTAACTATTAAGAAAAAGACATAGCTAAGTAATTTCTTCAACCTAAATCTCGACAAAAATAGGGATTAATTTAGTGGATTTTAACAATAATGGGTTAAGGGTTAATATTAAGGGTAATACAAGAAATGGCTTGTTAGGCTCAAGAGGGTTTACTAGGGGTTAATCGTGGAGGTAGACTTTTCATCGCATGAGTGGGTTAATCCTAAGTGCCTTAATCATTTTGACATATCAAATCAATTGGTGTGGTTTTGACATGTATAATCAAGTAAGTTTTAGAATAATAGTTCGATATTGATGCACTCAAAGCAATAATAAAAGTGAGCATGACAGAATTAATAGATGCTCAAAAGGCTCAAAAATCTCACAAAAATTATGGGTTTTTGATGTTTAAAACTTGTGAATTCTAACCCAAAGTAATACCTAACTTTAGGGAAACAACCTAAAATTTTAAATTCTTAAAAATCAACTTATCATGCTTGATTCTCTAATGTCATAAAGTTTAAACAATCAATTCATAAATCCTTATGTTTTAGTTCAAGATATATCAATCAAAATCATAAATCAATCAAAATTTATCCTAAATAAGATATGAGAGCTTTCCAAGAGAACAAGGCAGTCATGCAGGGATTTTTCTGATAATGAAATAAATATCCCCTCACACTTAAGATGTACATTGCCCTCAATGTACAAAGCTAGATATTAGAATATAAAAATAAGATAGGAAGAGAAGTGAAACTTCCTGTATGATGAATTCCTCGAACTGGAGCTTTGAAGAGTAATCGATGCGAGAGTGGAGGAGGATACTCTGGCGAGGGTAGAGGTTCATTAGTCCATAACTCCTGTACCAAAAGAATATTATATCTAGTGGTAGTTATGGTCGTGGTCGATCAGGACATGGCAGTCGTGGAGAACCTTTCCCAATGGAGTTTTTAGTTCCTATGCGATGATGAGCTTAAGAGCTCTATATAACAGTGATAAGATCAGGAACTTTTTAGGGGATATTAGGAAGAATAATTACTCATAAAGAAATAACCGAAATTGATAATTAAAAATAAAATTCTAAAATCTAATAAAAATAAAAAGTAGCTTTAATAAAAATTAAAAACATAAAATAATAATTAAATATTTTTAAACATCTCCATCGTTGGATGGTTCGCGAGGTGAGATTGGCGATGAGATGTGGAGCTGCTGACAAATCTACTGTAGAGTGGCATCAATGTTGTCAAATCATTGAAAACACTGCTGCTTGAACCGAGTGAGGCGTTCAGAGATGTTAGCATATAAAGACACTACATGAACTGGACGAGAGGGTGGTGGTGGCTGGGATGGTGGGTCCTCGTGCTACGGAGGGACATCATCAGGAATGTCCTCGTAGGCCTCCTCCTCGATAGATTGGGCGAGACGATATTGAGAAGGGTAGGTTCCTCAGTGCTTTTTGATCATCCTTATGCTAAGCATGCTCGAGATGCCTTGTGGAGACATCTGGCCAACGAGGGTTAAGGATAATTCTTGGGCTGCAGTGCTGAGGAGCCCGAAGTGTCAAGCCAACCGAGTAACATAGGGGCCAATGGAGATGACCCACTTCCTATGCCACTCCGTATGGTGCTGAATCTTGAGGGCGATGAAATAGGTAAGGTCGATGACTTGCCATGCGACATGCACTATAAAAAGTAGACGTCGTGAGTGTTGATGACACCAGTGCTCTCTCGCCTTCCTGTAATCGTGTGAGCCAAAATGGCGTGTAAGTACCTCAGGGATGGTGGGAGAATTGATTCCTTGGAGCGGCTAGGATTGTAGGATGCAACGCCAGGGGCCAAAGTGTGCCAGCACTTTGAATGAGAGAAGTGTGTGTGGCGAGCGAGAGCATGTAGTTCGTTCTCCTCCTTGAACTGTTTCATATATAAGCCAAGTGCAACACTGAACTCTAGGACGCTTAGCTGGTGGATTAATCTGCCTAGGAAAAATTGGACTGTGCCGGGATCATCGTAGTTTGTCATTACAGTCTGAAGATGGAACGTTGAGCATAGTTCCATCGTGAGCTAGAGGTATGTTGGCTCGATGATCCCAAAGAATAGCTCCTTGGGGTCAGTGGTTAGTAGGGCCTGAATCGCATCAGCCAACTGAACTTGTTCTACGATAGCCTAGTCGATGCAGCGGCCCGTAATTAAAGGTCGAGCCCGAAGTATTTGGAAAAGTTCTTCTTGGGGCCCTCGGGGGAACTACAGGAAAGGGTGACGAATTTTCATGGTTGGACCCGCGGAAGATGATACTCCCTTCCTCTTCTTTGAAGCAGGTACGACGGTTTTCTTTCCTCGTGAAGACGACATGGTACCTGCAATCAAAACCATTAATTCATCTTGAGGGATGATAAACTTAAAATGAAGACAAATTTCAAATAAAAATCAGAATTTCAGCCACAACTATTAATATTAACCAAAAATAACCAGCATAATTTCGTGACATTATCATTGTAATGGCATGAGAATGGGCATAGTAATGGCATGTGTATGAAAAAAGAGTGAGGCTTTAACAACTCGATTTAACATGAAATGTATGATAAATAATCTAATAATGCAGAAATAATGAACAAAATGGAAATAGTAAGAGAAAAATAAAGATTATTTTAAAAATAAAAATTAAATGTAAGTAGAATAGAGGTGAAAAGAGTAAACAAACACTAAGGAAGAGAAATCAGGAGTCAAAAATAGAGTTGGAGGCAGCGCACGGGCGTGGCAGGGAGGCTTTGTAACTTGCAACGGCTAGGGTTAGGGTTTTTGAATGGGGAAAAAAGTGAATAGTGCAGGGTATTTATAGATTTTGGGGTACACGGCAAGGGCACACGCCCGTGTTCCCCATTTTTTGCCCGTGTGTTTCACGTTTTTCCTATTTGATTGCGTCTGAAATTTGCCCCAAGCCTGTGTACCTTGGGCATTTGGGTGCACACGACCGTGTCGTACGACCGTGTCTAGCTTCGTTCGCTTCTCCTACGCCCGTGTTAACTTAACAGGTTCGACCACGGGTACTAGACACGGGCGTGTCGCACGCCCGTATTGTTTTAATAGGTTCACCCAATGTGCTTTCACACGGGCGTGTCGCGCGCCCGTGTTGTTTTGGCAGGTTCGACCACAGCGATGTCGCACGGCCGTGGCATTTTATCGTAGCCCGTGTTGGGGAAATCTTTTTCCCTATTTTCATACAGCCCTAAGCACGCCCATGTGCTTGGCAGTGTCTTTATGGAAAACCTGTTATTTAAGAGCTCTTTAGTAAGTTAGGTGTTGAAGACTAAATTTTAAAGAAGTTAATACAGTTAGTGCTCGGGTTGCCCCCCGAGAAGCGCTTATTTATAGTCTAAGCTCGACTTACCTCTTCGCTGAATGATCATGGTTGTTTGAGGAGTTTATACTCCTCATTCCTGCTATCAATCTCATCAAAATAAGGTTTTAAACGGGTGTTGTTTACCTTAAAAGTGCCGAACTTGGGATGACTCACCTCTACCGTATCGAATGGGAAAATGCTTAGTACCGTAAGAGGGATTTCTTCATTCGGTGTGGTAGCGACAATGTGGGGATATGCAGCATCCAATAAGACTTTATCTCCAACCTTAAGTTGATTTGGAAAAGTATTGAGCTCGTTCTGTTGTAGATTCGGTTTGTCGGGTGTTCTCAATTTATGCGTCCGCCATTCATCTAGCTCCTCGATTTGCAGCCTTCAATCTTCATGAATAGGTCCTCTACTATTGCTTGAGAATGGCTCATGTACTTCCTTCAGACTCATTTCCTGCAAATACGGTTGCACCATATTGTCAGTTTTAGTAGAATGGTTTAGATGATCACCTTCAATTTCCAATGTGTTGTCGGAATTGCTAGCTTGAAGGGTGATTGTTTCGTCTCCCACATGGAGTGTGAATTCACCTATGCCAACATCAATAATTGTTTTAGCAGTTGCTAAAAAGGGCCTTCCTAGAATTAAAGGAGTGTTGCTATCTTCCTCTATGTCTGGAATAATGAAGTCAACGGGAAATATAAATTTATCGATTTTAACTAGCACATCTTCAATATACCCCTAAGGAATCTTATAGTTTTATCGACTAATTGAATGCTCATCCTAGTCTATTTGGGTTTCCCGAGACCTAGTTGCTTAAACATTTTGTAAGGCATGATGTTGATACCAGCCTCTAAATCAGCTAATGCATTATTAACATCTAAACTACCAATTAAGCAAGGAGTCGTAAAACTACCTGGATCTTTTAATTTGTTCGGTAGCTTATTTTGAAGAATAGCTGAGCACACTGTGTTTAGCTCCACATGTGATGCCTCATCCAACTTCCGCTTATTTGCTAAAAGCTCCTTTAAAAATTTCATTACGTTTGGCATCTGCGATAGAGCTTCAATAAACGGTAAGTTAATGTGTAATTTTTTAAGAGTTTAAGGAATTTACCAAATTGTTCATCTGAGCGGTCTTTCCTTGTCACGTTGGGGTATGGCACACGAGGTTTATATTCGACAGTCACTGGTGTGTTTTTATTATAATCTACCTCACCTTTACCTTTGCTTACCATCATTTCTTGCCTCGATTCTGGCTCAGGCTCAACAAATCCTTCTTCATTTTGAACATTAATCACGTTGAGCTATTCCCTTGGGTTAGGTTCAGTATTACTTGGCAAGCTACTTGGTGGTCGTTCGGAGATTAGTTTAGAAAGGTGGCCTATCTGAGTTTTGAGCCCTTGGATTGACACTTGTTGATTTTTAAGTGCCGTTTCGGTGTTCTAAAAATGGGTTTCTGATACTGAGATAAACTTTGTGAGCATCTCTTCAAGGTTCGGTTTCTTTTCCTGTTGATAGGGTGGCTATTGGTGGCCCGAAGGTGGTCGCTGATTTCCTTGGCCTCCCCATGAGAAATTTGGGTGGTGTTTCCAACCTGCATTATAAGTGTTACTATATGGATTGTTTTGAGGTCGAGGATTATTACCCATGTAATTTAATTACTCGTTATCCATGTTGTGGCCATAAGGTTGGTATTCCGAATACCTTGTTCCACCTCCACTTGCTTCGCACTTCATTACTGGATCAACCTATGAAGAACTAAGAAAACCATCAATTTTTTTATTCAAGAGTTCTACCTGATTAGAGAGAATGGTGACTGAATTTACGTTATAAACACCGGCTATTTTCATTGGCTTTGTCCTCATGACTTGTAACTGATAGTTATTCAATGACATCTCCTCTATGAACTCATAAGCATTTTCAAGTGTTTATTATTGATGGTTCCGCTAGTAACTGCGTCAACCATTTGCCGAGTCGAAAGATTCAGGCTATTATAGAATGTTTGAACTTGAAGCCAAAGCGGTAACCCATGGTGAAGGCACATTCTCAAAAGGTCCTTGTATCTCTCCCATGCATCGTAGAGTGTTTCTAAATCCATCTGCAGAAAAGAAGAGATATCATTACGTAATTTAGCCGTTTTAGCCGGCGAAAAATATTTCAGTAAAAATTTCTCGGTCATTTGTTCCCAAGTAGTAATTGACCCTCGTGGTAACGAGTTCAACCACTGTTTAGCTTTGTTCCTCAATGAGAAAGAGAATGACTGAAGACGAATGTCATCGTCAGAAATGCCATTAATTTTAAATGTATCACATAGTTCCAAGAAGTTTGCTAAGTGAGCGTTTGGATCTTCATCCGGCAAACCATCAAACTGAACAAACTATTGTATCATTTGAATTGTGTTATGTTTCAATTCAAAAGTATTTGTAGCTACAGCAGGTCTAACTATGCTTGATTCAGTTCCAGTTAAAGAAGGTTTAGCATAATCATACATAGTGCGTGGAGCAGGATTTTGATTAGCCGTAATTGCAGGAGGTAGCTGATTGTCTTGGTTTTCATCATCTCTTCGGTTGGGGGTTGAGTATCGTCTTCTTACTCATTCTATGTGTATCTTAGGCTTTGCCTTATTTCTCTTTGGTTTCTGTGAGCTGTGCGGTCGATCTCACAGTCAAAAAGTAGTGGTCCTGACGGGTTTTTTCTAGTTATAAACTATAAAAACTTGCCAGAAGAAGGAAAAAGAAAATTAGTAAATTAGAATAAAATTAAAAATAAAATTAGATTGCAAGAAATAAATGGCTAAAGTAATAAAAATTGAGTGTTCCTAATATTTTAGTTCCCCGGAAGTGGCGCCAAAAACTTGATCGCGTGATTTCGTGATAGGTTTTAAATATTTATAATTAATCGTTCTTGAAACTAACTATTATCACGATGTAGGCAAGTGTACCTATCGAACAATAGTAAAGTTTTAGCAAGACCGAATTGTCGAACCCAAAGGAACTAAAAGTACTAGTAATGACTATCTTTTTATTATCTAGCCTAGGAATAAAAAGGTTTTGTTTTAACTAACTAATTATCTAAACTAAGAACTCACAGAGAATAGAATTAGGGAATTGCTTTTGGGAAAATTGATTGAATTAAGACAATACCTAAGGAAAAATCCACCTAGACTGCACTTGTTATTCTGGCTCTGAATCAAATTATTTATTCATTTAACTTATTCCGTAGAGATCCCTAAGTCATGTTATTATCCCTATTCAAGACTAATAACGTCTAATCCCTAGATTGAATAATTGAGACCTTTCTCTAATTAACACCCTAGGGTTGCATTAACTCAATCTATGGATCCCTTTATTAGGTTTCACCCTAATCCGGCAAAATCTTGCACCCTATGTCTAGGCGCGCAAACAACTCCGCTTAATTATGACAAATGTACTCTTAGATAGGGTCTATTCCTCCCTTGAATAAGAGCTTATCTTGAATCAGTATCCTGGGATATCAAAACAAGAATTAAGAACACATAATTAAGAACAAGTTAAATATTTATCATACAATTCAAAAAATAATAACAATATTTGTGTTAGGTTTCATTCCCCTTAGGTATTTAGGGGATTTAGTTCATAACTAAATAAGAAAACATCTCAGAAAAATAAAGAATACAAAACATAAAGAAAACCCAAAACTCCTGAAGGGGAAATTGAGGAGAGATCTTCAGTCTTGATGATGACTATGTATGACTATGCTAAACCTTCTTTAACAGGAAATGAGTCAAGTATAGTTAGACCTGCTATTGTTGTGAATAATTTCGGACTGAAACCTAACACAATTCAGATGATACAGTAGTTTGTTCAGTTTGATGGTTTGTAGGATGAGGATCCCAACACTCACTTGGCGAATTTTCTGGAATTTTACGACACTTTCAAAATTAATGGCATTTCTGATGATGCCATTCGCCTTCAGTTATTCCCTTTTTCACTGAGAAACAAAGCTAAATAGTGATTGAACTCGTTACCACGAGGGTCTATCACTACTTGGGAACAAATGACCGAAAAATTTTTACTAAAATATTTTCCGCCGGCTAAAACGGCTAAGTTACGTAACCATATATCTTCTTTTGTGCTGGTGGACTTAGAAACACTTTACAATGCATGAGAGGGATACAAGGATCTATTGCGAATTTCCCTCACCATGGGTTACCTCTATGGCTGCAAATTCAAACGTTCTACAATGGTGTGAATCCCTCGACAAGATAGATGATTGACGCAGCTGCTGGAGGAACCATCAACAACAAAACACCTGAAGAGGCTTATGAACTTATTGAAGAAATGTCACTAAATAGCTATCAATGGCAAGTCATGAGGACTAAGCCAACAAAAACAGCAGGTGTTTATAACGTCGACTCAGTTACTATGCTGTCAAATCAAGTAGAACTTTTCAATAAAAAGATTGATGGTTTACTTGGTTCTACGCAGGTACTTCCAGTAATAAGGTGTGACACAAGTGGAGGAGGTGTGCATACAGAATATCAATCCTTCAATCCTACAACCGAAGAGGAACAAGTCAACTATATGGGTAACAATAACTTTAGATCTCAAAATAACCCATATAGTAATGCAGGTTGGAGGAACCACCCAAATTTCTCCTGGGGTGGTCAAGGGAATCGAAAGCCACAAAATCCTCAGGGTCTTCAACAGCCACCTTATCAACAAGAGAAGAAACCTAACCTTGAGGAGATGCTCTCTAAATTCATCTTGGTGTTAGAAACCCGTTTCCAAAATACCGAGACAGTACTTAAAAATCAACAACCATCGATCCAAGGACTCGAAACTCAGATAGGCTAGCTATCCAAACTAATCTCCGAACGACCACAAGGTAGCTTACCAAGTAACACTGAACCTAACCCAAGGGAACACCTCAACGCAATTAGTACTTAAGATAAGGAAGGATTCATTGCACTTGAGCCAGAATTGATACAAGAAACTGTGGTGAGCAAAGGTAAAAGTGAGGTAAGTCATAAATAAACGGTGAATGAAGAACATAAACCTCGTGTCCCATACCCTAACGCAACAAGGAAAGACCCCTCGGATGAACAATTCAGTAAATTCCTTCAACTTTTGAAAAAATTACATATTAACTTACTGTTTATTGATGCTCTGTCGCAGATGCCGAATGCAATGAAATTTTTAAAAAAGCTTTTAGTATATAAGCGGAAGTTGGATGAAGCGTCGCATATAGAGCTAAATGCAGTCTGTTCGGCTATTCTACAGAATAAGCTACCCCACAAATTAAAAGATCCAGGGAGTTTTATAATTCCTTGCTTAATTGGTAGTTTAGATATAAATCATGCATTAGCTGATTTAGGGGCTAGTATTAACGTCATGCCTTACAAAATGTTGAAGCAACTAGGTCTTGGGAAACCTAAACAAACTAGGATGAGCATTCAATTGACAGATAAAACTATAAGATTTCCTAGGGGTATTATTGAAGATGTACTAGTGAAAGTAGATAAGTTCATATTTCCCATTGACTTTATTGTTCTAGACATAGAAGAGGATAATAACACCCCTTTGATTTGAGGGAGCCCATTTTAGCAACTACTAAAACAATTATTGATGTTGGCACAGGTGAGCTTACACTTTTTGTGGGAGACGAAACGATCACCCTTCAAACTCGTAATTCTGGCATCACATCGAACATTGAAGGTACTGGTCCACACCAGTCTACTAAAGCTGACAATATGACAGAACCTACTTTGCAGAAGTTGAGTTTCAAAGAAGTTCACGAGCCATGTTCTAGCAATGATAGAGGACACATTCATGAAGAATGAAGGCTACGGATAGAGGAGCTAGACGAATGGCGAACACATAAACCAAAAACATATGATAAACCAAAATTACGCCAGAAGGAGTTCAATACCTTTCCAAATCAACTTAAGGTTGGTGATAAGGTCTTATTAGATGCCGTAGATCCCCACATTGTCACTACCACACCGAATGAGGAAATCCCTCTTATGGTACTCAGTATTTTTCCATTCGGTACGGTGGAGGTGAGTCATCCCAAGTTCGACACTTTTAAGGTAAACAATACCCAATTAAAACCTTATTTTGATGAGATTGATAGCAGGAATGAGGAGTATAAACTCCTCAAACCACCATGACCATTCGCTGAAGAGGTAAGTCGAGCTTAGACTATAAATAAGCGCTTCTTGGGAGGCAACCAGAGTACTAACATTTTTAATTTCTTTAAATTTTGGTATTTAACTCCTAACCTACTAATAGAAATCTTGAATACAAGTGTTTCCATAGACACACGACCAAGCACATGGGCGTGCCTAAGGCCGTGTGAAAACAGGGGAAAAGAATTCCCCAACATGGGCGGCGATAAAACGGCACGTCCGTGTGACATGGCCGTGGTCGAGCCTGCCAAAATAACACGGGCGTGTGACACTCCCGTATGGATGAACCGTGTACGGACTTATTAAAACAACACGGGCATATGACACGCTCGTGTCTAACACCCGTGGTCGAACCTATTAAATGAACACGGGTGTGGGTCTTGCACACACGGGCATGAGAGAAGCGAACGAAGCTAGACACAGTCGTGTGACACGACCATGTAAACCCACACGCCCGAGGAACATGGGCGTGTACTAAATATCAGACGTGCCCAAATTTGAAATTCGCGAATCACACGGGCTGAAATTGGGGAACATGGGCGTGTGTCATGGCCGTGTACCCCAAAGTCTATAAATACCCTGCACTATTCACTTTCTTCTCCATTCAAAAACCCTAACCCTAGCCACTGCAACTCCACATGGTCCCCCCTACCACGCCCGTGCGCTGCTTCCAACTTTGTTTTTAAAGCACAATCTCTCTCCCTTAGCGTTTGTTTACTACTTTCACTTCTATTTTACTTATTACTAATGCTTATTATTACAATAATCTCCATTACTTTTGAATTAGTTTTCATTTTTTTTCATTACTTTATCATTTAGTTTGCATTTTTAGGTTCTTTATTATACATTTCGAATTAAATCAAGTTGTTAGGCACACCTTATATCCATGACATTACTATGCTTATTTTCATGCTATTATCATGCCAATGTTTATCATTTAAATTGCATTCCTAGGTTAGTTACCATACGATTTATGTTAAATTGAGACTAGGAAAACCTTATACGCATTACATTTCTATTCTCATTCTCATTATTATTGTGGTTAAGTTTGCTTCATATTAGTAGTCTTGGCTGAAATAGTTTACTTCCCCTTCAAATATGTTTAACTATTATTATTCTTTATATTACAGGCTTTCAATGTCATCTTCAAGAGGAAAGAAAACCACCATACCAGCCTCGAAGAAGATAAAGGGAGCGTCATCTTCCGCGGGTCCAACCGCGGAAATTTGTCACCCTCTCCTACAGTTTCCACGAAGGCCCCAAGAAGAGCTCTTCCAAATGCTTCGAGCCTGACCCTTAATTGCGGCCTGCTACATCGACTGGGCTGTCATAGAACAAGTCTAGATGGTTGATGCGATTCAGGCTCTTCTAACCATCGACCCTTAGGAGCTGTTCTTCAGGATTATTGAGCCGATATACCTGGAGCTCACGATGGAACTATGCTCAATGTTCCATCTTCAGACCGTAATGATGTGGTACGATGATCTTCGCATGGTCCAGTTTCACCTATGCGGATTAATCCGCCAGCTAAGCGTCCGAAAGTTTGGTGCTGCACTAGGCTTATACACAAAGGAGTTCAGGGAGGAGAAATGAACTACATGCTCTCAGTCGCCACATACATTCTCTCCCTCGAAGTGCTAGCACACTTTGGCCCCTAGCACGACTTCCTACAATCCTAGCCACTCCAACGCATCAGTTCTCCCACCATTCCTGAGGTATTTACATGCTATTTTAGCTCACACGATTACAGGGAGGCGAGAGAGCACTGGCGTCGTCAACACCCACGGCGTCTACTTATTATGGTGCATGTCGCAAGGGCACGTCATCGACCTTGCCTATTTCATCACCCTAGCGATTTAGCACCAGACGGAGCGGCAGCGAAAGGGGGTCATCTCCATTGGCCCCTACATGACTAGGCTGGCGCGACACTTCAGGCTCCTCAACACCGCGGCCCAAGAATCATCCCTTACCCTCATCGGCCAGATGTCTCCATAAGGAATCTTGAGCATGCTTAGCATGAGGATGATCGAGAGGCGCCGAGGAACCTACCCTCCCTAGTATCGTCTCGCCCAATCTACTGAGGAGGAGGCCTACGAGGACATTCCTGATAATATCTCCCCACAGCACGAGGACCCACCGACTCAGCCACCACCACCCTCTCATCCAGTTCATGCGGCGTCTTCATATGCTGACATCTCTGAGTGCCTCACCCGATTCGAGCATCAATGTGTTCAACAATTTGACAACATTGATGCTACTGTACAACAAATTTGTCAGCACCTCCACATCTCATCGCCAGTCCCACCTTGCGAACCATCCAACAATGAAGATGTTTAGAAATATTTATTTTATTATTTTATGTTTTTAATTTTTATTCAAACTACTTTTTATTTTTTATTTTTATTTTTTAGCAGATTTTAGAATTTTATTATAAATTTTGGTTTTTCTTTATGAGTAATTATTCTTCCTAATATCCCCTAAAAAGTTCCTGATTTTATCACAATTATATAGAGCTCTTAAGCTCATCATCACGTAGGAACTAAAACTCCACTGGGAAAGGTTCTCCACGACTGCCATGTCTTGCTCGACCACGACTATAGCTACCATTAGATATAGTATTCTTTTGGCGTAGGACTTATGGCTTAATGAACCTCTACGACCGCCGGAGTATCCTCCTCCACTCTCGAACCGATCACTCCCCAAAACTCCAGTTCCAGGATTTCATCATACCGGAAGTTTCACTTCTCTCCCTATCTTATTTTTATACTCTAATATCTATCTTTGTACATTGAAGGCAATGTACATCTTAAGTGTGGGGGGTATTTATTTAATTATCAGAAAAATCCCTGAATAATTACCTTGTTCTCTTGAAAATCTCTCATATCATATTTAGGATAAATTTTAATTGATTTATGATTTTGATTAATATATCTTGAATTAAAACATAGGCATTTATGCATTGATTGTTTAAACTTTAATACATTAGAGAATCAAGCATGATGAGTTGATTTTTAAGAATTTAAAATTATAGGTTGTTTCCCCAAGTCTAGGTATTACTTTGAATTGGAATTCACGAGTCTAAACATCAAAAAGCCAAAATTTTTGTGAGATTTTTGAGCATCTATTAATCCTTTCATGCTCACTTTTATTATTGCTTTGAGTGCGTCAGTATTGAACTGTTATTCTAGAACTTGCTTGATTATGCATGTCGAGACCACACCATTTGATTTGATATATCAAAATGATTAAGGCACTTAGGATTAACCCACTCATGCCATGAAAAGCCTACCTCCACGATTAACCCCTAGTAAAACCCCTTGAGCCTAACAAGCCATTTCTTGTATTACCCTTAATATTAACCTTTAACCCATTATTGTTGAAATCCCCTAAATTAATCCTTATTTTTGTCGAGATTTGAGTTGAATGGATTGCTTAGCTATGTTTTGTTCTTAATAGTTAGTTTATATTTATTAACTTGTTCTTAAAAAAAAAACTATGTATACATATTTGTAATTTCATATTCTGAGAAGAAGCTCTGTTGTACGCAAGTGAAGATTAACTCTTTTTCTAGTTAGGCAAATTTTCAATTCAATCTCGATTCTAACCCTTTCTACAACCCTCTAAAGATCCTTTGATTGATGTATCATCTTAAATTATAGTGGTGGTAGAGGTTCATTAGTCCATAAGTCCTGTGCCGTTGGAGTTTTTAGTTCCTATTTGATGATGAGCTTTAGAGCTCTTTATGGCTGTGATAAAATCAAGAACTCTTTAGGAAATATAATAAAGCATATTTACTCGAAATGAAATAGCCGAAAATAAAAATTGTAAAAACTCAAGATAAAATATATTATCAGGAAATAAAAAGTAATTTCAAAATATAAATATAAAGCTAAAATAGATAGTAGTTGTTTATAGAGAAATTGGGGAACACGGCCGTGGGGCACGGCCGTGGGGCACTCTTATGTGCCTTCATTTCAGCCTGTACATTTTGTTGTTTTTGAAATTGGGCGCATTGGTGTACACGATCATGTTGACGGCCGTGTCAATCTTCGATCGCTTCTCCTACGCCCGTGTATGCAGGCACACACTCGTGTTATTGTGACAGTGTTGTCCACGGAGCTGGGCACGGGCGTGTCAAATGCCCGTGCTAAATTGACAGGTTTGCCCATGGTTTTAAAACATGAGTGTGTTGCACGCCCATGTTATTTTAGCAGTTTCACCCACGGCCATGTCGTACTGCCGTGGCAACTTATCGTATCCCGTGTTGGGGAAAAAAATTTTGCCCTATTTTCACACGGCCACAGAGCACAGCCGTGTTTCATCCAATGGTATGGGCACGGCCTACGGCACGCCCGTGTGCCTGGTAAAGTGGTTTTGAAAATCCTGTGTTAAGTGACTCAGTTAGTGAATTTAATGTTAAAGACTAAAATTTAAAGAAGCTAGCACCGTTAGTGCTCGGGGTGCCCTTCGAGAAGCGCTTATTTATAGTCTAAGCTCGACTTTATGTTGTAGGTGTATATAAGTAACTTTATGGAGCCGTAGCTCCTCTTTATCGTCTTCGAAATTCTCACCGTTATACATTTTGAGACGATGTCCATTTACCTTAAAAGTGCCTTGTGATGGATAACTTACCTCTACCATAACTTATGGAAATACAGTTTGAACTACGAAAGGACCTGGCCATCATAATTTAAGCTTTCCAGGAAACAATTTGAGCCTCGAGTTATATAGCAGGACAAGATCTCCAACTTCAAATTGCCTTCGTTGCTTCAAAGGGCGTCGTGGCGGCGCTTCGTCGCTTCCTTATATAGGCACGAATTTTCATATGCATTGGCTCGCCACTTATCTATCTCGTTCAACTGCATCAACCTATTTTAACTTGCAAGTTTGGGGTCAAGGTTTAGAAATTTTATAGCCCAAAATGCCTTGTGTTCCAACTCAAATAGTAGGTGACAACTTTTCCCATAAACAAGTTTGTAAGATGATGTTCCCATGGGATTCTTAAAAGCAGTTCTATAAGCCCATAAAGCATCATCTACTTTCGTCGACCAATCCTTCCTGTTTAATTCTACTATTTTTTCTAGGATACGTTTAAGCTCTCAGTTCACTACTTTGACTTGGCCACTAGTTTGAGGGTGATAAGGGGTAGCTGTTCTATGATGAACTCTGTATTTCTTGAGGGTCTTGTCAAATTGGGTGTTACAAAAGTAAGTAACCCTATCACTGATAATTGCTCTAGGTGTACCAAATCAAGAGAAAAGTTTCTTAAGGAATCGTACTACTACTCTAGCATAATTAGTAGGTAAAGCTTGGGCTTCTACCCATTTGGACATATAATCAACAGCTACTAAGATGTATTTGTTCCTGAATGAACTAGGGAATGAACCCATGAAGTCGATACCCCAAACGTCTAATATTTCACATGACAGCATATATGTCTGAGGCATTTCATCGCAGTTGGATATATTACCTGTCCTTTGACATTTGTCGCAAGAAGTAACATACCTGTTGGCGTCTTTGAATAGAGTGGGCCAATAAAAACCTGATTCGAGGACTTTATGTGCAGTCTTATTTCCACCGTAATGTCCTCCAGTCGGTCCTAAGTGGTAATGTTCCAAGATTTTCAATGCTTCTATCCTTGTGACGCATCTCCTTATGATTTGATTTGCATATTTACGGAAAAGAAAAAGGGTCTTCCCAGAAGTATTTTTTCACATCAGTGAAGAATCGCTTCTTTTGTTGATATGTCAACCCTGTTGGGATAATGTTAGCGGCTAAAAAATTTGCAATATCAGCAAAACAAGGTACCCTAGAATCATATATAGCAAAAAATTGTTCTTCAGGGAATGAATCATTTATTTCAATGTCATCTGGTTCTTTGGTTCTTGAGTTTTCAAGCCTGGAGAGATGGTTAGCCGCAAGATTTTCAGCTCATTTCTTATCCTTAATCTCCAAGTCAAATTCCTACAATAATAAGATCCATCGAATGAGTCGAGGTTTTGCATCAGTTTTAGTCAAAAGGTAGAGAAGAGCGGAATGGTCAGTATTAACGACAACTTTAGACAATATTAAATATGACCTAAGTTTATTGAATGCAAAAACCACAGCTAGCAGCTCTTTCTTAGTGGTGGTGTAGTTTTCTTGTGTGGCTATCAAAGTTCTACTAGATAATAGATAGGTTGAAAATGTTTATCTCTTCGCTGTCCCAAAACTGCACCTACTGCAAAATCACTTGCATCGCACATTAGTTCAAAAGGTGAATTCCAATCAGGTGCAATTATAATTGGAGCTTTAGTTAGTATATCCTTTAAAGTATTGAATGCTTCTAAACACTCCCGATCGAAATTAAAAGGCACATCTTTTTCTAGTAATTTAGTCAAAGGCTTATTTATTTTATAAAAGTCTTTAATAAATCTTCTATAAAACCCAGCATGTCTTAAGAAGCTCCTAATAGCCTTAACCGAATTAGGGGGAGGTAGTTTTTCAATGGTTTCAATTTTAGATTTATCAACCTCAACCCTCTACTAGAAATTTTATGTCCTAACACAATACCTTCTTGAACCATAAAGTGACATTTTCCCAGTTAAGCACAAGGTTTGTTTCCTCTCATCTTATTAACACCCATTTTAAATTTTTTAGGAAAAGATGGAAAGAGTTACCGAAAACCCAAAAATCATCCATAAATACCTCCATGACGTCTTCTATGAGTTCGTCAAAAATGGCCATCATGCAACGCTGAAAAGTAGCAAGAGCATTACATAATCCAAAAGGCATTCAACGATAAGCAAACGTACCGCATGGACATGTAGATGTCATCTTTTCTTGATCTTCAGGAGCTATTGGGATTTGGAAATAACCAGAGAGTCCGTCTAAAAAGCAGTAGTACATGTGTCCTGATGATCTTTCCAACAGTTGGTCAATGAATGAAAGGGGAAAGTGGTCTTTTCTCGTGGCATCATTAGCTTCCTATAATCAATGCACACTCTTCAACTTGTGACTGTCTTTGTTAGGATTAATTCATTCTTATCATTGGCTACAACAGTTATGCCTCCTTTTTAGGAACAACCTACACTAGACTCACCCAAGAACTGTCAGAAATAGGATAAATAATTCCAGCATCTAGAAGTTTAATTACCTCAGCTTTAACAACTTCCTTCATGTTGGGGTTCAGTCGTCTTTGGGCTTGCACGCATGGTTTATATTCATCTTCAATTAAAAATTTGCGGGTGCAAAAAGAAGGGCTGATCGCTTTAATGTCAGAAATTTTCCAAGCTATGGCCCTTTTATGCTCTCTCAAAACTTGGAGCAATTCCTCTTTCTCCTTGGGTTGCAAGTTGGATGCAATAATTACCGGTAATGTGGAATTATTTCCAAGGAATGCATATTCCAAGTCATTCGGCAATTGTTTAAGTTCCAGTTTGGGAGGTTCGTCAATAGAGGTTTTTTGCTTAAGTTTATTGTTTACCTTAATTCTCTCATATTCTGCTAGTTTTAGGGAGGTTTCATTGGATTTTAGTTTGGTTCCTATTTCAGAATCATCATCCATCCCCTCTCCTTGGGCGAGACACAGTTCTATCGTGTCCTTGTGTGCGATTTCTTGAAAAGAATCTTGAGTAGCATGATCAATAGAGTCGATAAAATAACTTCAGTCATCTTGTTCTCTAGAAAATCTCATGACATCATAAATTTTGAAAATAATCTCTTTGTCACCTCCTTTAAGTACCAATTTACCATCACCCACATCAATTATAGCTCTAGCAGTGGCTAAAAATGGCCGACCTAAAATTAAAGGCACCTCAACATCTTCATCCATGTCAATCATAACGAAATCAACAGGGAATATAAATTTATCTACTTTTACAAGTACGTCCTCTATAATTCTCCTAGGATATTTAACAGATCTATCAGCTAATTGAATACTCATCCTAGTGGGTTTAGGTTCCCCAAGACCAAGTTGTTTAAACATTTTATATGGGATCAAATTAATGCTAGCGCCTAAATCAACTAGTGCTTTATCAACATTCAAACTACCAATTAAATAGTGAATAGTAAAACTTCTTGGGTCTTTCAGTCTGGTTGGCAGTTTGTTTTGGAGTATGGCTGAGCACTTTTCATTAAGCTCCACTGTAGATAAGTCTTCAAACTTCCTTTTGTTTGTTAGAAGCTCCTTTAAGAATTTTGCATATGTAGGCATCTACAATATAGCTTCAACAAAAGGTAAGTTAATATGCAGTTGTTTAAAAAGTTCAAGAAATTTACTGAATTGTGCATCCATACGGTCTTTCTTCAACTTTGCTGGGTATGGGATTTTTGGTTTACATTCTCTTGGCATTAAGTTGTCATTGTTTTTGGGTTCAACCTCCTTTCTGTCAGCTTTTTGTGGTAGCTTCTTTTTAGATTCAGCTAACACTTTCCCACTCGTTAGTGTAACTACTTTCACGTGCTCTTTTGGGTTGGGTTTAGTGTTACTTGGTGGGCTACCTTGTGGTTGTTCGAAAATAAACTTGGCTAGCAGTCAAATCTAAGTTTTGAGCCCCTGGATTGATGCTTATTGATTTTTGAGTGTCGTCTGGGTATTCTGAAAATGAGTTTCTGACACTGAGACAAATTTGGTTAGCATCTCCTCAAGGTTCGGCTTTTTCTCCTGCTGGTACAGTGGTTGCTGAAAGCCTGGAGGGGGTGGTGGTCTCTAATTTCCTTGGCCTCTCCATGAAAAATTTGGGTGGTTCCTCCAACCTGCATTGTAAGTATTGCTATAAGGATTGTTTTGATATCGAGGATTGTTACCCATGTAATTTAACTGCTCGTTCTCCATGTTGTGGCCATAAGGTGGGTTTTCTGAACTGCTTGATCCACCTCCACTTGCTTCGCACTGCATTACTGGGTGGACTTGTGAAGAACTAAGAAAACCGTCAATTTTCTTATTCAAGAGTTCTACCTGATTAGAGAGCATGGTGACCGAATCGATGTTATAAACGCCAGTTGTTTTCGTTGGCTTTGCCCTCATGACTTGCCGTTGATAGTTATTCAGTGACATCTCCTCTATAAATTCATAGGCATTTTCAGGTGTCTTATTATTGATGGTTCTGCTAGCAACTGCGTCAACCATCTGCCGTGTAGAAGGATTCAGGCCATTATGAAAGGTTTGAACCTGTAACTAGGTGGTAACCCATGGTGAGGGCATCTTCTCTAAAGGTCCTTGTATCTCTTCCATGCGTCGTAGAGTGTTTCTGAATCCATCTGCTCAAAAGAAGAGATATCATTACGTAATTTGGCTATTTTAGCCGGTGAAAAATATTTTAATAAAAACTTTTCTGTCATTTGTTCCCAAGTAGTGATTGACCCCTGTGGCAATGAGTTCAACCACTGTTTAGCTTTGTTTCTCAATGAAAAAGGGAATAACCGAAGGCGAATGGCATCATCAGAAATTCCATTTATTTTAAAAGTGTCACAAAATTCTAAGAAATTTTCCAAGTGAGCGTTGGGATCTTCGTCTTGCAAACCATCAAACGGAACAAATTGTTGTATCATTTGAATTGTGTTAGGTTTTAGTTCAAAAGTATTTGCAGCTACAGCAGGTCTAACTATGCTTGATTTAGTTCCTGTTAAAGAAGTTTTAGCATAATCATGCATAGTGCGTGGAGCAGGATTCTGATTAACAGCAATAGCAGGAGGTAGCAGATTTTCTTGGTTTTCAGCCATCTCCTCAGTTGTGGTTGAAGTATCATCCTCTTGCTATTGCTCTGTGTATCGTAAGCTTTGCCTTATTTCTTGTCTATTTCTGCGAACTGTACGGTCGATCTCACCGTCAAAAAGTAGTGGTCCTGACGGGTTTCTTCTTGTCATAAACTAGAAAAACCTGTCAGAAGGAAATAAATGAAGAATTAGAAAAGAAAAGAAAAACTTAAATTGTAATAAAAGTAAAATGGCTAAAGTAATAAAATAGAGTGTTCCTAATATCCTAGTTCCTCGGCAACGGCGCCAAAAACTTGATACGTGATATTTGTGATAGGTTTTAAAGATTTATGAAAGGATCGTTCTTAAGACTAACTTATTATCACGATTAAGGCAAGTGTACCTATCGAATAGTAGTATAGTTCAGCAAGACCAAATTGTCGAACTGAAAGGAACTACGAGTACTAGTATTTACCTCAAAGGAACTACGAGTACTAGTATTTACTTCCTTTTTATTATCTAGCCTAAAAATTAAGAGGTTTGGTTGTGTAAACTAATTACTAACTAAGAATGCACAGAAAGAAAATTTGGGAAAATACTTTTGGGAAAATTTGATTGATTAAGATAATACCTAAGGAAAAATCCACCTAGATTTCACTTGTTATTTGACTCTAAATCAGGCGATTTATTCACTTGACTTGATCCGTAGAAATCCCGAAGTTATATTATTATGTCTCTCGAGACTAATAATGTCTAACCCTAGGTTGAATAATTGAAATCTCTTTCTAATTAACATCCTAGAATTGCATTAACTCGATCTATGGATTCCCTTATTAGGTTTCACCCTAATCCGGAAAAATCATAATACTCTATCTCTAGGCGTGCAATCAACCCCGCTTAATTATGACAAATTTACTTTTAGACAGGGTCTATTCCTCCTCTGAATAAGAGCTTAACTTGAATCAATAACCTGGAATATCAAAACAAGAATTAAGAACACATAATTAAGAACAAGTCAAATATTTATCATACAATTCAGATAATAATAACAAGATCCGTCTTAGGTTTCATTCCCCTTGGGTATTTAGGGGGGTTTAGTTCATACTTATGAAAGAAAACATCTCAAAAGTATAAAGATAACAAAATATAAGAAAACCCAAAAATCCTGAAGGAACTTGAAGGGAGATCTTCAGTCTTGATCCTTGAGTAATTCCTTGCTTCCTACTCTGCGTCCCCTCTTCTAGTGCCTCCTCAGGTGTTTAAATAGGCTTTCGAATGCCTCAGAGCCCCCAAAATTGGCTTTTTCCAGATTGGACTAAACTTGGGCTCGGCAGGGACACGCCCGTGTGCGATTACTCCAGCCCATGGTCAAGGCTATTTAACAAGCACAGGTGTGTAGTATACCCGTGTAAGTCGTGATTCAATACTGCCAAAGGGACACGACCGTGTGACACGCTCGTGTGAGAAAGTCTAGGCCGTGTTGATTTCCCATGTAGGTCCATTTTTGCCATTTTCAGCTTGTTTCTCGCCCTTTTTACTCTCATATGCTCACATAAGTATAAACACATGAAATTAAAGGATTAGGAGCATCGAATTCAGCAATTCTAAGGAGAAATCATCTATAAATGCACTAAGCATGGGATAAAAATATGTATAAATTATGGTTTATGAAATAATTCCTCGAGAAATGACATACCAACAAATGAAAAAATTCATTCGTGATAGTCAGTATTATTTTTGGGAGGATCCTTTTTTGTTTAAACAGTGCGTAGATAATATAATCTGAAAGTGTGTAGCTGAAAGTGAGATTGCTGAGATCTTGTATCATTGTATTCATCTCCAAGTAGGGGACACTTTGGTGGTTCACGGACTGCAGCAAAGATTTTGCAAGCATGTTTCTTTTGGCTTACACTATTTAAAGATGCTTATGCTTATGTGAAGAACTATGATAAATTCCAAAGGATTGGAAATATATCAAGGAGGAATGAGATGCCCTTGACAAAGATTTTGGAGATTGAATTATTTGGAGTATGGGGCATTGACTTCTTATGCCCATTTCCTTCTTCGTATGGGAACAAATATTTCTTAGTTGCTGTGGACTATGTATCCAAGTAGGTTGAAACTGAAGCATACCCTACAAATGATGCTAAGGTAGTCATGCAATTCCTACATTAGCATGTGTTTACATGATTTGGGACACCAAGAGCTATTATTAGTGATGAAGGTTCTCACTTTGTGAACAAATGGCTTAAGTGGTTGCTTGAAAAATATGATGTGAAGTACAAGATTGATGCTGCCTATCACCCCTAGTCTAATGGGCAAGTTGAAAGAGTGAATCGTGAAATCAAAGGTATCATTGAAAGGGTAGTATGCCGTAGTAGAAAAGATTGGTTTCGAAGGCTCAATGATGCATTATGGGTCTATCGAACAACATTTAAAACACCACTAGTAATGACTCCTTCTCGGTTAGTCTTTGGAAAGGCATGTCATTTGCCATTAGAGTTGGAGAGTAAAGATTATTGGGGTTTGAAGCAATTGAAATTTTGATCTTAAGCAAGCCGGTGAGAGAAGGATGTTACAACTTGATGAGTTGGAAGTGCTGAGGTTGTTTTCCTATGAGAATGCCAAAATGTGTAAAGAAAGATCAAAGAGACGGCATGACACCCCTAGCCCATATTCGTCACCAAATTAGGGTCAAGAGGTATTACCGGACATATCAAAACATTTTACAGACATTTCACAAACACATCATAGCATCATAGTTAAACATCATCATAAAGTCCTTTTTTTAGGTCAACGAGACCTTAAACATACATTAGGAAAGAGATCGAGACTATACCGAACACATATAAAATTTTTGAAACTTAACAAAATTTTCTAAGTTACAAAGGTCACACGCCCATATAAACAAGCCATGTGCCTCACATGGCATTAGACACGACCGTGTGTCTACGCCGTGGTAAAACAGGGCATACATATTGTCTTGTCTACACGGTCACCTAACACGCCCGTGTGTTAAGCCTGTGCTCAAAACTGGCTACACGGCCTGGCACACATCCGTGTGTACAACCATGTGGTCTGCTCAGGCTTATTTTGAAATGGCCTTGAGCAACAATGTACAGACACACGCCCGTGTCCCTACCCGTGTGAGCACAAAATAGGCCATTTACAAGGCCAAAATGTCACCCAATTTGAGTCATTCCTACAAGCATCATTCAAGCATCAATATACCACATTTTCAGCCAATTTCAATCTCAAAATATACATCATTCAAGTCATGTTATCATCAGTCTATTTCATGCTCAATATCTATACCAAAACATACCAAAAACATAAGCCAAATTCATTCAATCATACATTAACAACATCTCAATTTCTTATCCATCTTCATGCCAAACTTATACCAAATTTAACAATTAAACACATACCAATTTGACCATACCATTTTCTCATCAGATAAACCATAACAAAACCAAACCATATTCACATCCATTATCAAGCCATATCACTACGCAAAACATATATTTACATCTCAAAACATATTGACATACTTCTAGCCTATACATGCCACATAACCAAATCTCAAAACATTATTTACTGAAATGATAACTGGATAGTGTGATGACGTCTCCATCGACTTCCAACCCGAGCAAATCTCCAAAAATCTATAAACATAGGAAAAACACACAGAATAAGCTTCGAGAGCTTAGTAAGCCATAAGCAAATAAATCTTCACAAGATCATGTATATAATTCAACTTGAATAAGCCAAATTTAGTTAACTTCATACACATATTCAATCACCTTTCTTATATAATCCAACATCACCACATTAAGTAACTACATTAGACTTATTTATCGGTGAACATATAAACTATGCTTTCAATTTCAAATAACGACCATTAGATCATTCATATAAATTAAGCTTACACAATTTCATTACATAACCAACCGAAACATGGTCATTTATTACATTTCATGCATAAAACTATATCAATTTCTTTTTATGAATTTCAAAACCAGAATAACCATAACAAATCACACATCCAAACCATGTTTCATTTTTCATAATTCTCATGTCCGAAACATAAGACCACAATTTCATATAATGAGCATATATAACACATCGTTCATTATCATATATTTTACTTATTGTCATTTGAATCATACTCACATTTCGTATCAGAATTTCATATAAAAATCACATGTACCTGAATCATATATGGCAAAACACAATTACAATTCCACATGTCTCATATAATTCATTTGATCATAGTTCACTTGCTAGTATCCACATATCATTTTCACATAGATCATATATGAACTGATAATAATCATACTCACTTTCATTGTTTAATTTCATATACCTCACAACATACTTGATTCAGATGCACATACTTATATTCATTTATTTCTCGGAATGCCCGTTGAATCGTTTGAAATCAATAAGTATACTCGGATAGCTTAAGAAGCTCGTACAATACCAACGTCCCAAACGTGGAATTATATGTAATCAATATCGATGGCACTGTCCCAGACAGGGTCTTACACAAAATCAAATACGATGCCGATGTCCCAGACATGGTTTACACGTAATCTCTAATTGATGCCAGTGTCCCAAACACGGCTTTACATGATATCTCAAGTCGATGCCAACATCCCAAACGTGGTCTTATACAAAATCATATCTCAAAATCCTATGTCATGACATATGTAACGCCCCTTACCCGTACTCGAGATCTGGACAAGGTACAGGGCATTACTGTGCATGAACATGACATTTCCGGGAAAATTTTGGGCAATAAAATTTTGTTTCAATTGAAAACCAATCAATCATATTCGTAGTGTCCCTATTATGGACCTATGAGGCCCAAGACATACATTGAGAATCGTCTGGGACTAAACCGAGAACTTAAGAAAGTTTTTAGAAAATCTCTTAGGTTAAGCCTCACACGCCCGTGTGGAGGCAATGCACATGTCTGTGTGCTTTGGGACACCCCTGTGTCCCTTACCCGCGTGGAATTAATTGAATTTATTTCTCATTTCGAACCTACAGGGGTTTACACAAGGCTGAGAACACCCCCGTGTCCCTGGCCAGTGTACTTCACACGGCCTAGACATGCCCGTGTTTTCGCCCGCGCCCAAAAACTCGAGTATTCTGTTTATGACGTCATCATGCATTTAGGGGCACACTACCAAGACACATGCCTATGTGCTAGGCCATGTCCTCCACACGGCTGAGACACACGGTCGTGCCTCTACTCGTGTTTTTACTACCTTGCATTCTAACCTAAATATTTTAGGTGCAGAGGACACACGGCCATACCACACGCCCATGAGGTTGACCGTGTGTCACACATGGCCTAGACACACGCCTGTGTGTCTATCGGTGTGGACCTTTTTAGAGGCTACAAATCTAAGCCAATGGTCACCCTTTAGAACCACTCATATTCGCGAAACTCAATGATGTTTAACATGGCCTAAATATGTCTGAATACTACCATAAATGGTCTATTGCATGTTAACCTTATCTTATCAGTTATGTACATGCTAATTTATCCTCTTTGTATTTAGGATTTCCATCTCGTTCAAAAAAAACATTTAGACTGGGCTCATTGTTACAACTCATTGCCAACTATGACCTAACCATCCTAAGTGGTTTGACCACATTTCATATGTCTACTTATAATATACCATATTTAATCACAAACAAGCACAATTAATAGGTCATAGCCTACATCACAATGAGCCATGTCTTATGCCCATATACAAAAAGAATAAGTTTAATATTTAAGCCTTTACGTAGGCCAACCAATGACACATATCACAAAATAACCAGGACCTATACATGTCATTGAAACAAAATAAAATATCTATATACCAAAGCAAAACAAGTTGATGGTGTTGACAATGCTCCAATCATCTTCCAATCTTTACGAGTCCACGAGCTCTGTAAAACATGGAAAGAAGAGGGGGTAAGCAGTAACATGCTTAGTAAGTTCGGATAACGGGAAAGTAAACTTACCAGTTATTTAGCATGCAATCATACAAGACATTTAGGCCAGACATTTGTAGTAAAATTTCCTATCACATATACTCAACCATCAAGTTAGTTTCATGCCAGTACAAAGTAACATCCTTTATAGATCAGTTCAACAATTCAAACATGTCTATTCCCATTTAACGTTTTAATCCCGTTGAATTTCTTGGAATCTCGATGGATATCTCATTTACCATCAAATCATGCAAGTGATCCTTTAAATGCTCACTCCCGTGAACCTCACTTTTATAGCGGGATTACCAATCTAGGCTAAATCCCCTACAACGTAACTCACAGAGTAATGTTTGGATTATCAGTCCAGGCTAAATCCCCTACAATGACATATACTCCTACGACTTCAAGTCTGAATTACCAGTCCAGGCTAAATTCAGATCCTATTCAGATTACCTGTCCGGGCTAAATCTGTCAAGCACACATTCTTCGAGATGCTAGATCACTATAGGATCACCCGTCCAGGCTAGATCTTTTATACCATTATTTCATTTTTGAGTAATCCATCAGACATTTCTTTTTATTCGACCGGGACATTTCATCATAACATTAATAATTTTTGTGTTGTCATACAATAAATATTACTATTATAATTCGTATATGTACATACATCTTTAATGTATTTAAAGATAGTTTACATTCGAGTTACATGAACTTACCTGGTAATTGCTTAGGTTTCGTATTTCAGTTATTCTGAAACTTTTTGTTTTCCACGATCCATCTCCGAAATTAGTTCATCGGGGTCTATATCAGTAAAAATAAATTATTAATACCTCATCCTATTTATTTCGGACCAAAAATTCACCCCCGGGTAAGATGACCATTTTGCCACTAACATTTCAAAATTTTACAACTTAGTCCCTAGGCTCGTAAAATGAAATACATGCAATTCCATGGTTACCCAAGCCTAGCTGAATGTATTATAAACTCATACTAGCCCTCATTTTCCACTATTTCACATTTTTACCACATATTTTTACTTTTTGCAAAAAGGTCCTTTTAGGGGTTTTTCATGAAAGTCTCTTAGGAAAAGATGTTTAACACACATCTAACTTTCATATTCCTCCATAAATCATCAAGGAACAAACATGTCACACCTAGGTTATTTTGCAAACATGAACCCTAGCTTAAAATATGGGTAGAAATGGAGAGAACATGTTACAAGGATATCAAAAATACAAAGAACATTAAAAATGGGGCTAAGAGTCAATTACTATTAAGCTTGGAAAGTGAAGAAACCTTAGTTATAGTGTCCCTTAGAATTTCTGCAGCAAGAGGGAGAACAATGGCTGATTTTTGCCTTCATTTTCCCTTTTTATTGATTTTATTACCAAATGACCAAAATGCCCTTCCTTACTAAACTTCCAACATTTTCCATGCATGCCTATTTTTGTCCAAAAACTTAGAAATTGGGAAAATTACTCTTTAAGGACCTCTAATTAATATTCCAAACAGTTTCACACAAATTGCTTCTAGAATCCAAGTTTTACAATTTATTCAATTTGGTCCCTGATTTCCAACTTGACACCTTACACATAGAATTCCTCCATGGAACTTTAACACATGCTTACTTTCATTTTCTAGGCCTCATAATAATCATAAAACAAATATTTTGTCATCGGATTTGTGGTCCCAAAACCACTCTTTCGACTAGGCCCAATTTTGGGATGTTAAAACATATGTATCCTCTACTATTCCTATGGTTCGTACGGGGCTTTCAGACGTCATAATTCTACCAATTCAAGCTCGTAACTAGTCCTCAAACTCTCAATTCAATTCGTGATATACACATATATTTATTATAATTCAATTCAGCACATATAACACATATACATGATACGTGATATTCGCGACAGGTTTTAAATATTTATACTTAATTGTTCTTGAAACTAACTATTATCACGATGAAGGCAAGTGTACCTATTGAACAGTAGTATAGCTTTAGCAAGACCGTATTGTCGAACCCAAAGGAACCAAGAGTACTAGTAATTACTTTCTTTTTATTATCTAGCCTAAAAATTAAGGGATTTGTTTATCTAAACAAATTAAGTAAACTAAGAGTGCATGGAGAGAAATTGGGGAAAAGATTTTGGGAAAAATTCAATTGATTAAGACAATACCCAAGGAAAAATCCACCCAGACTTCACTTGTTATTTGACTCTGAATCAGACGATTTATTTATTTGACTTGATCTGTAGAAATTCCTAAGTTATATTATTATCTCTCTTGAGACTAATAACGTCTAACCCTAGGTTGATTAATTGAAATCTCTTTCTAATTAACACCTAGTGTTGCATTAACTCGATCTATGGATCCTCTTATTAGGTTTCACCCTAATCCGAAAAAATCTTATCACCCTATCTCTAGGCGTGCAATCAATTCCGCTTAATTATGACAAATTTACTCTTAAACAGGGTCTATTCCTCCTCTGAATAAGAGCATCAACTTGAATCAATATCCTGGAATATTAAAACAATAATTAAGAACAAGTCAAATATTTATCATACAATTCAGATTGTGACAGGCCAAAATTGACCCTAGTCAGGAAGTGGTTTCGGGACCGCTAAACCGAGTCACCGAAATGTTTGAATGTGATATTTATTGTCTAGAATATGTAATTATGAATGTGTGAAAATTTCAAGCTTCGATTTAGTCGATTGCATGTGAATTTAGTCAATAGGACTTATGTGCGACATTTTTGAAATGTGATAGGTCGAAGCATAAGGACCTATTAGTGCATGAAATAAAAAGGGGGGACTTGCATGTCAAATTCCCCCCCTAATTAGTAGTGGCCAGCCATGACAAGCATGGTAGACCAAGTGTGATGGGCAAGACATGTCATAGACATGTTGTGTTGGTGCATCATGGGTGGAAAAAAATAAAATAAGGAGCATGGGCATAAAATAATGAAAGGGAATATGATGAAAACAAAAAAAAAAGTGTGTGGTTGTTTCCACCCCCCCCCATTGCCGTGAGTTAAAGAAAAGAAAAGAGAAAATTTTGTTCATCCTTTTTCATCTTCATTTGGCCAAAAATTCTAAGGAAGGAGGAAGGAGTTCTTGCTTCATGTTTGGTTTGGAAGAGGATTAGAAGGAGGTTTGGCCATACTTGTATCTAGATCAAGGTATGTTTGAGGTTGTGCCATGAGATTCATGCATGTTTTTAGTTGCTAGCTTGAGTTCTAATTAGCCCATGGTTCAAATCTTTGCTATGTCATGGGGATGATATTCGGCCTAGGTAGATTTTGTGTTAATGCCATTGCATGCTAAATATGAAGCTTGTTAATGATGCATGTGATGGTGGATTGATGATTCTTGAATCTTCTTTTTAGCATTTTTGAGTGAGCACATATGTGCATTGGTTGCTAGATGGAGAAGAATCGGCTAGCAAGTTGTGTGCTAAGGCCGAATATAATTTTTGTATATTAATGAGTAATGCATGTGTTAAATTGATGGAAATGGAGAGGATGCTTTACTAGTGTATATATGTGTGTATTAGCCAAGTTTTTAACTTGAAACAAAAGGGTGTTTAGTCAATACAAGTGACCATACTTGTAGAATGTATTAAATGTTGAAATCGGCCCCAACATAGACATGCATATTCGGCCATAGGAAGGAGATTGGTGTTGCATGTATTCGGTTAGAGGCAAGCATATTGATGCTTTTGTCTTGGCTTAGAAAATTCGGCCAAGGGGGAAAAGTTAGCTAAAATGTTGAGTTTGATTCATGATTCCGTACATATGTGACTTTAATGTCTAATGTATAAATATGGGCTAAGTGCCTTGTGTTCCTCTTTCCGATGCTCAAATGATTAAATCAATTTATTTGTTTAATTAAGCTCAAGAGCAAAGGGGAACTAAATCCGATAAAGGGAAGGAAAAAGTGGTCGAATAGCTATCGGAATCGTTCGACAACACCCGAGGTAAGTTCTTGAGTAAAAGAGCTTAAATTATGATTTGATTAGATCATGTTTTAAGCAAACCAAAATCATGCTCTTTGTGTGGCTATTGAGCCGAAATTGCAAGAATGATAAATGTCTTGTGTTTGAGTTTTACTAACGAAAATGAAATACGAATGTGCCATGATTTATTGTTAAATGTGCATGGTTATTTGAATGATGTCCGGGCTAAGTCCCGAAGGCTTTGTGCTAAGTGACCATATCCGGACTAAGATCCGAAGGCATTTGTGCGAGATACTAATTCCGGGCTAAGCCCGAAGGCATTTGTGCGAGTTACTAAATCCGGGTTAAGTCCCGAAGGCAATTGTGCGAGTTACTATAACCGGGCTATGTCCCGAAGGCATTTGAACGAGTAGCTATATCCGGTTAAATTCCGAAGGTACGTGATTTGGGAATGAATGATCTTGCTGTAAAAATTTCAGTAAATACTCTAGAAACATCCCAACATTGAGGTATGTTTCGTATGTGCTTGAATTTAGTTGAGCCCTTACAAATAAGTATTCGCTCAGTTGATAAACGAGCTACCGGCCTTTGGCTAAGTTGATCTTTTGTGTATGTACATAAGGGTTGGTAATGTGAAGCAAGTATGATATCGAAAATTTGTGCATATGAAATTATTCGTTTAGCTATATGAATGCTATACTTTTGCTGTGCTGGAATTCCTTGCTCAAAACTTACTAAGCATAAATTGCTTACTCCGTTTCTTTGATCCTCTATTTTATAGATTTTGGTTCTCCAGCTATCGGACTCGGGATTTTGAAGTCGAAGTCGCCCACACTATCAAAGCCCCCCTTTTGGTACAATTTTGGTTGAACTTCGAAATGGCATGTATAGGACTACCCGTTTGTTGTGGGTCATGGACCCTTTGGACTTGTATAATTTTGGATAGCCATGCGAAAATGGCTTATATATGTTTGAGTATAATGTTATAATCATTTGGTATGGATAAGGTTATTGAGAGGTGTGGATATGCTTGACAAGGATTGGCCATGGGAATGGTTAATCACTATCATAAATTGTGCTACTTATGCAAAAAGGGCTAGTTGAATCATGGAAACTATGAAATAGGTAAAGTCTACCTTAAAGGCAGATGCTGACAGCAGCAGTGATGTAGATTTAGAAATTCACTAAAAATAGTAGGAATGGAATTAAATAGTGAATAAATTATGTAAACGAACCTTGATGGATCTATTTTCATAAGAAAGTAACGAAACAATCATACGGACAGTATGTTAAGAGATATTCAGGTTCTTGTGAGACAGGGCCAGAACGGTTTCTGGATTTCCTGTTCCGACTTTGGAAATTCATTATAAATTAACCAGAGAAAATTAGGAGTCAATCCATATATGTATAGATTCCTCTCTGAGTTTAGTTTCTATAGAAACAAACGGCATCAGTATTGAAGCCCTGTACAGGGAGATATCCAAGTCGTAATGCGCAAAGGTCAGGGTAGTCGATCCCTGTAACATGGGAGACTTTGACTAATAAACTGTACTAATTGGCCTGACCAAAAATTCTAGAAAAAAATATGTATCTGGGAATATGAGTCTAGTTTCAGGGAAAATTTACGGAACTGGAGTCCGAGTTTCTGAACTCAATATATGATTTTTAAAGCGACTATTACGCAGATTGGCAGTGTCTGGAAAATTTTTAAAGTTTGTTAACACCTCGTGTTTGACTCCGGTGACGGTCTGGGGTTCGGGGTGTTACATTTGATTGGTATCAGAGCTACGGTTTAGTCGATTCTAGGACTACCGTAATGCGTTGGGTCTAGCTATACATGCCATTTTATGTGATTATTTGATAGTGTGGTGATTTCTGACATTTGCAAATGTGTTTATTTATAGTAATGGATCCCGATCCCGACCGAGCGGTAGCTGATGATCTTGAGAGTGTAGTGCCTGCTCCCGCACAAGGGACAGTGCCGGTGGACTCTCAACCTAATGCTAGTAACCCGAATGATGAAGCTAGACAAGCTTTCTATAGCGTGATGAATGATTGGTTCAACCAATACATTCGAACTAATACGGCTGTTCCACAACCTCCCTTCCCGACTAATACAACCCCCGCACCTACAATACCTCCGGTAACTGACCAAATAAGGTCAAATAAGCCCCCAGTTGACAGAATCCGAAAATATGGGGCTATTGAATTTAAAGCTACGGATAGCGACGATGCCGAGCAAGCTGAATTTTGGTTGGACAACACTATCCGGGTACTCGATGAGCTATCTTGTACACCCGATGAATGCTTAAAGTGTACTATCTCCTTGCTACGTGATTCTGCCTATTATTGGTGGAGTACTCTGACTTCTGTTGTGCCCCGAGAGCAAGTAACTTGGGAGTTTTTCCAAACTAAGTTTCGGAAAAAGTATATCAGTCAGAGATTTGTTGATCAAAAACGGAAGGAATTTCTTGAGCTTAAGCAAGGTTCCATGTCGGTTACTAATTACGAGCGAAAATTTGTTAGACTTAGCAAATACGCTCGGGAATGTGTTTCATCCGAGGCTATCATGTGTAAACGCTTCGAGGATGGGCTGAATGAAGATATAAAAATGTTCGTTGGCGTTCTTGAAATACGAGAGTTCGTAGTACTTGTCGAGCGAGCTTGTAAAGCCGAAGAGCTTAGAAAAGAAAAACAAAAAGTTGATGTGGGAACTGGAGAGTTTCGTAAAAGATCTTCGGGAAAGTCTCTTCAACAGGCATCGAAGAAATTTCGAGATGATGTGGGCTAGTCGAGAGGCACTTCGGGCCTTTTTAGACGAGATCGTGATCGACCCCCTGTGGGTACACGAGGCACTTCGGTCGCCAGTGTTGGGAATGAACGTCGAGACAGAACGAAATGTCGATATTGCGGTAAATGGCATTCGGGGAGCTGTAGATTCCCTGACCGCTCCTGTTACAAGTGCGGATCAGTTGACCACTTCATTAAAGATTGCCCGAGGTTGTCTGAACAGAATGTAAATCAGAGTGGGAAACCGGGTGCTACCACTGCTTGAGGTAGACCATCTGGAAATACGGGCAATGCTAGTGGTGGTCAGAGAGGATCTAGAGATGCTATGACCAGATCTGAGGCTCGTGCGCCTGCTAGAGCTTATGCTATACGTGCCCGCAAGGATGTTTCTTCGCCTGATGTTATTACCGGTACTTTTACTCTCTTTGATACTAATGTAATTGTTTTGATTGACCCCGGTTCTACTCATTCTTACATATGTGAAACCTTAGCATCCAGTAAGACTTTACCTATTGAGTCTACTGAGTTCGTAATTCGGGTGTCAAATCCCTTGGGTCGTTACGTGCTTGTCGACAAAGTGTGTAAGAAATGTCCCCTAGTAATTCGAGGTTCCTGTTTTTCGGCGGACTTGATGCTTTTGCCGTTTAATGAATTTGATTTTATTCTCGGGTTGGATTGGTTGACCGTGCATGATGCGGTTGTGAATTGCAAAAGCAAGACGATTGAATTGAGTTGTGCAAATAACGAAGTAATCCGAGTTGAGTCTACGGACTTGGATGGGTTGCCAGTTGTAATATCCTCAATGTTGGCCCAGAAATATGTAAGAAAAGGGTGCGAAGCATACCTTGCGTATGTACTTGATGACAAAGAATTAGAAAAGAAACCCGAATCTGTGCCGTTGGTTTGTGAATACCAGGATGTTTTTCCTGAAGAATTACCGGGTTTACCACCTGTTCGGGAGATAGAGTTTGGTATTGAGCTTGTACCTGGGACTATGCCGATTTCGATGGCTCCGTATCGTATGGCACCAACCGAGTTAAAAGAGTTGAAAGCTCAGTTGCAAGAATTGACGGTTAGAGGTTTTGCTCGACCAAGTTTCTCACCTTGGGGTGCACCAGTATTGTTCGTGAAAAAGAAGGACGGAACCATGAGGTTGTGCATTGACTATCGTCAGCTGAATAAAGTGACAATAAAGAACAAATATCCGTTGCCGCGTATCGATGATTTTTTCGACCAACTGAAGGGAGCCTAAGTGTTCTCAAAATAGATTTGAGATCGGGCTATTATCAGTTGCGAATTCGAGATTCGGACATACCCAAAACTGCCTTCAGAACGAGATATGGTCACTACGAGTTCTTAGTGATGCCGTTTGGGCTCACTAATGCCCCTGCGGTATTTATGGATTTGATGAATCGGATCTTCAGACCATATTTGGATCGGTTCGTAGTTGTGTTCATTGATGACATCTTGGTCTATTCAAGAGATGAGACCGAACATGCTGAGCACCTGAGACTGGTGTTGCAAATTTTGCGGGATAAGCAGTTATATGCTAAGTTCAGTAAGTGTGAGTTCTGGTTAAGAGAGGTTAGCTTCTTGGGTCATGTGGTATCCGCATCGGGTATTCGAGTTGACCCGAGCAAAATTTCAGCCATACTTAACTGGAAGCCTCCAAGAAATATTACCGAAGTTCGAAGCTTCCTGGGGCTCGCCGGTTATTACCGACGATTTGTCAAAGGTTTCTCGATGATAGCCACACCAATGACGAAGCTACTTCAAAAGGATGTTAAGTTCGAATGGACTTTGTGTCCGGACTGCCATTGTCAGCAAGTAAGAAGGATGCGATTTGGGTTGTTGTTGATAGACTGACTAAGTCGGCTCACTTTATCCCCGTGCGTACGGATTTTTCATTGGATAAACTAGCCGAATTGTATGTTTCTCAGATTGTGAGATTACACGGGGTACCTATTTCTATCGTGTCGGATAGAGATCCGAGATTCACCTAGCGATTTTGGAGGAAATTGCAAGAAGTTTTGGGCACCAAGCTGCATTTTAGCACTGCTTTTCACCCCCAAACCGATGGTCAATCTGAGCGGATAATTCAGATACTTGAGGATATGTTGAGATGTTGCATCCTCGAGTTCAGTAGTTCATGGGAACGGTATTTACCTTTGATTGAATTCGCTTACAATAATAGTTTTCAATCAAGTATTAAGATGGCACCTTACGAGGCTTTGTACGGTCGTAAATGCCGTACACCATTGTTTTGGACCGAGCTCGGTGAAAGTAAAATTTTTGGAGTTGATTTGATTAAAGATGCCGAACAGAAAGTAAAGGTAATCCGTGAAAGTCTGAAAGCAGCCATAGATCGTCAAAAATCGTATGCGGATTTGAAACGAAAAGACATTGAATATCAGGTGGGAGATAAAGTGTTTCTTAAAGTTTCGCCTTGGAAAAAGGTACTCAGATTTGGCCGTAAGGGCAAGTTGAGCCCGAGATTCATTGGGCCGTACGAAATCTCCGAACGAGTTGGTCCGGTTGCGTATAGATTGATTTTGCCCCCTGAACTTGAAAAGATTCACGATGTCTTTCATGTTTCGATGCTTCGACGTTATAGATCCGATCCGTCACATGTGATTAATCCCTCAGAAGTTGAAATTCAATCTGACTTGAGTTATGAAGAAGAACCGATTCGTATCCTAGCTCGTGAAGTGAAAGAGTTGCGAAACAAAAAGGTTCCGTTAGTTAAGGTGTTATGGCTGAAACACGGGATCGAGGAAGCTACTTGGGAAACCGAGAGCTCGATGAAAGAACGATACCCAAACCTATTTACCGATAAGATTTTCGGGGATGAAAATTTCTTAAGTGGGGGAGAGTTGTGACAGCCCAAAATTGACCCTAGTTGGGAAGTGGTTTCAGGACCGCTAAACCGAGTCACCGAAATGTTTGAATGTGATATTTATTGTCTAGAATATGTAATTATGAATGTGTGAAAATTTCAAGCTTCGATTTAGTCGATTGCATGTGAATTTAGTCAATAGGACTTATGTGCGACATTTTTAAAATGTGATAGGTCGAAGCATAAGGACCTATTAGTGCATGAAATAAAAAGGGGGGACTTGCATGTCAAATTCCCCCCCTAATTAGTAGTGGCCGGCCATAACAAGCATGGTAGACCAAGTGTGATGGGCAAGACATGTCATAGACATGTTGTGTTGGTGCATCATGGGTGGAAAAAAATAAAATAAGGAGCATGGGCATAAAATAATGAAAGGGAATATGATGAAAAAAAAAAGTGTGTGGTTGTTTTCCCCCCCATTGCCGTGAGTTAAAGAAAAGAAAAGAGAAAATTTTGTTCATCCTTTTTCATCTTCATTTGGCCGAAAATTTTAAGGAAGGAGGAAGGAGTTCTTGCTTCATGTTTGGTTTGGAAGAGGATTAGGAGGAGGTTTGGCCATACTTGTATCTAGATCAAGGTATGTTTGAGGTTGTGCCATGAGATTCATGCATGTTTTTAGTTGCTAGCTTGAGTTCTAATTAGCCCATGGTTCAAATCTTTGCTATGTCATGGGGATGATATTCGGCCTAGGTAGATTTTGTGTTAATGCCATTGCATGCTAAATATGAAGCTTGTTAATGATGCATGTGATGGTGGATTGATGATTCTTGAATCTTCTTTTTAGCATTTTTGAGTGAGCACATATGTGGATTGGTTGCTAGATGGAGAAGAATCGGCTAGCAAGTTGTGTGCTAAGACCGAATATAATTTTTGTATATTAATGAGTAATGCATGTGTTAAATTGATGGAAAGGGAGAGGATGCTTTACTAGTGTATATATGTGTGTATTAGCCAAGTGTTTAACTTGAAACAAAAGGGTGTTTAGTCAATACAAGTGACCATACTTGTAGAATGTATTAAGTGTTGAAATCGGCCCCAACATAGACATGCATATTCGGCCATAGGAAGGAGATTGGTGTTGCATGTATTCGGTTAGAGGCAAGCATATTGATGCTTTTGTCTTGGCTTAGAAAATTTGGCCAAGGGGGAAAAATTAGCTAAAATGTTGAGTTTGATTCATGATTCCGTACATATGTGACTTTAATGTCTAATGTATAAATATGGGCTAAGTGCCTTGTGTTCCTCTTTTCGATGCTCAAATGATTAAATCAATTTATTTGTTTAATTAAGCTCAAGAGCAAAGGGGAACTAAATCCGATAAAGGGAAGGAAAAGTGGTCGAATAGCTATCGGAATCGTTCGACAACACCCGAGGTAAGTTCTTGAGTAAAAGAGCTTAAATTATGATTTGATCAGATCATGTTTTAAGCAAACCAAAATCATGCTCTTTGTGTGGCTATTGAGCCGAAATTGCAAGAATGATAAATGTCTTGTGTTTGAGTTTTACTAACAAAAACGAAATACGAATGTGCCATGATTTATTGTTAAATGTGCATGGTTATTTGAATGATGTCCGGGCTAAGTCCCGAAGGCTTTGTGCTAAGTGACCATATCCGGACTAAGATCCGAAGGCATTTGTGCGAGATACTAATTCCGGGCTAAGCCCGAAGGCATTTGTGCGAGTTACTAAATCCGGGTTAAGTCCCGAAGGCAATTGTGCGAGTTACTATAACCGGGCTATGTCCCGAAGGCATTTGAACGAGTAGCTATATCCGGTTAAATTCCGAAGGTACGTGATTTGGGAATGAATGATCTTGCTGTAAAAATTTCAGTAAATACTCTAGAAACATCCCAACATTGAGGTATGTTTCGTATGTGCTTGAATTTAGTTGAGCCCTTACAAATAAGTATTCGCTCAGTTGATAAACGAGCTACCGGCCTTTGGCTAAGTTGATCTTTTGTGTATGTACATAAGGGTTGGTAATGTGAAGCAAGTATGATATCGAAAATTTGTGCATATGAAATTATTCGTTTAGCTATATGAATGCTATACTTTTGCTGTGCTGGAATTCCTTGCTCAAAACTTACTAAGCATAAATTGCTTACTCCGTTTCTTTGATCCTCTATTTTATAGATTTTGGTTCTCCAGCTATCGGACTCGGGATTTTGAAGTTGAAGTCGCCCACACTATCAAATCCCCCCTTTTGGTACAATTTTGGTTGAACTTCGAAATGGCATGTATAGGACTACCCGTTTGTTGTGGGTCATGGACCCTTTGGACTTGTATAATTTTGGATAGCCATGCGAAAATGGCTTATATATGTTTGAGTATAATGTTATAATCATTTGGTATGGATAAGGTTATTGAGAGGTGTGGATATGCTTGACAAGGATTGGCCATGGGAATGGTTAATCACTATCATAAATTGTGCTACTTATGCAAAAAGGGCTAGTTGAATCATGGAAACTATGAAATAGGTAAAGTCTACCTTAAAGGCAGATGCTGACAGCAGCAGTGATGTAGATTTGGAAATTCACTAAAAATAGTAGGAATGGAATTAAATAGTGAATAAATTATGTAAACGAACCTTGATGAATCTATTTTCATAGGAAAGTAACGAAACAATCATACGGACAGTATGTTAAGAGATATTCAGGTTCTTGTGAGACAGGGCCAGAACGGTTTCTGGATTTCCTGTTCCTACTTTGGAAATTCATTATAATTTAACCAGAGACAATTAGGAGTCAATACATATATGTATAGATTCCTCTCTGAGTTTAGTTTTTATAGAAATAAACGGCATCAGTATTGAAGCCCTGTACAGGGAGATATCCAAGTTGTAATGCGCAAAGGTCAGGGTAGTCGATCCCTGTAACATGGGAGACTTTGACTAATAAACTGTACTAATTGGCCCAACCAAAAATTCTAGAAAAAAATATGTAGATGGGCATATGAGTCTAGTTTCAGGGAAAATTTACGGAACTGGAGTCCGAGTTTCTGAACTCAAGATATGATTTTTAAAGCGACTATTACGCAGATTGGCAGTGTCTGGAAAATTTTTAAAGTTTGTTAACACCTCGTGTTCGACTCCGGTGACGGTCTCAGGTTCGGGGTGTTACACAGATAATAATAACAAGATCCGTCTTAGGTTTCATTCCCCTTAGGTATTTAGGGGGTTTAGTTGATAATTATAGAAGAAAACATCTTAGAAGAATAATGAATACAAAACATAAACAAAACCCAAAACCCCTTAATGAAAATTGAAGGGAGATCTTCAGTCTTGATGATGAATCTGGCTTCTGAGATGGACCAATCGCCTTCCCTTGAGTAATTCCTTGCGTCCTACTTTGCGTCCTCCCTCCTAAGTGCCTCCTCAGGTGTTTAAATAGGCTTTAGAATGCCTAAGAGCCCTCAAAATTGGCCTTTTTCGAATAGGGTTATACTTGGGCTCGGTAGGTGTAACACCCCAAACTCAGCCTAGAAGTTAGGCCCGAATCTAGCGTGTCACATTGAAGTGTTTTTCGAAAACCACGTTCTCATTGAAAACCCTTCTGACTACTCAAAACCTCTGGCCATTTTAAAACTTTTGAAACGTTAATTCCCTTAAAAATCTTACTTGCTGTGGAAGCTTACTTTTAAATAGTTGCGAAAACGAGATATTTTGAAAACCAGCTGTTGTTTTGGAAAATCGTGCCTTACTTCTAACAGATATTAAGCATACTAAATAAATTTCCCAAATAAAAGGTTAAAAAAATAAAGAGGCCTTAATACAACCCAAATAAAAAACCAAGTGCTTAACTAAATAACGAAATAGAAAAACATGTGCAATTGTGTGGTCGCCTCCGAGTCCCTCTGTGACACCGATCCACCTAACGCTGGGGATTACCTGCACAGTTAATAAATGGGGTAAGTTTATGAAAACTCGGTGTGTAATCCCCTTACTAGAGTAACAGTCAGTAAATAGACAGAATTCAGAATCAGTCTGGGCCAGAGCCCATTGCAGTAACAGTATAGTCCAGTTCAGAACATACGTGGGCCAAAGCCCGTTAGAATAGCATTTGGGTCACAACCCATAATAGAATTAATTGAGCCTAGCCCATCTTAGCCTCAGTTGGGACGAATCCCACATAGCAATAATATCACAATAATATCATACATGCAATACTGTGCAACCCACCCTAATAATCCAACCGCTACACACCAACTCCGTCCCCCGGTACACATCATGTTAGTATATAAATATCGACCCACCCATCTAATACACATCAATGGTAGCCCAATTGCGGTACTACCTTCATTGCAACAAGCTGCTAATCAAATATTAGGCTTAATAGCCATCGGTGGATCCACGATCGTCAAGCAACCATGCGATCCTCATATACTTCCTCCGTTCCATAATTCGCAACCCATGCAATTTGTCGTGTATATCATGCTCAATCATTACACGTGTATGCAGAATAGCCATACTCAGTAACAGTCTTTTAAACATATATTAAGAGCATATTAGTCATACAACCACAGTCAAGTCAATTAAAATGCAGTCATACATTCATAATCAAATCAGTCAAATTCGAAGTCTAAGTCAGTCATTGTACCCTACAATGGTATGTCAGTCATTTTACACTACAAGGGTATTTCAGTAATTTTACACTACAAGGGTATTTCGATAATTTTACAAATCGGGGGTGTTTCGGTAATTTTACAAATTGAGGGTATTTTGGTAATTTTACAAATCGAGGGTGTTTCGATAATTTTACAAATCGAGGGTGTTTCGATAATTTTACAAATCAAGGGTGTTTCGGTAATTTCATAAATCAGGGATATTTCGATTATTTTACAAATCAAGGGTATTTTGGTAATTTCACAATCGAGGTTAGTTTGGCAATTTTACAAATCGGGGGTATTTCGATAATTTTACAAATCGAGGGTGTTTTGGTAATTTCACAAATCGAGGGTATTTTGGTAATTTTACAAATCGAGGGTATTTCGATAATTTCACAATCGAGGGTATTTCGGTAATTTCACAAATTAGGGTATTTCAATAATTTCACAATCGAGGGTATTTCGATAATTTTACAAATCGGCGGTATTTTGATAATTTTACAAATCGAGGGTATTTTAATAATTTCTTTTTATTATGGGTTTATTACTTACCTTAGCCCATTAACAAGTCCTCGTTGGCTAAAGTGAGCAGATACTATGCACCAGGTAGGATTCCAGAGAATAGGAGGTAAGTCATTAAGACTGCTTAAGTACCAAGCTCTCCATTGATCCAATCCTAGACATGCATATACCCATTGCCACACCTTAACCTTATGACTCGTCCACGATCGCGATTAATTAATTATTTAAGTTTTATGTCTGCTTGAGTAGTTACCAAAAACTAGGTCCATAACCCCTTTACTAAACACTAACAGATCCAAACTTATTCATTTGGCCCTTTTAGGCCCAATCTTGTTCACATGGCCCATTAGGCCCAATCACATTCATATGGCCCATCAGGCCCAATCACATTCACATGGCCCATCAGGCCCAATCACATTCACATGGCCCATCAGGCCCAATCACATTCATATGGCTCGTCAAGCCTACTACTTCCCACCTAATAGTTAGATTTACACAAGCAGACCCACGGGCCCATCGGGACCATTCGGCCCCAACACACGAGAACGTTCGTGACAGCTTTTAGCTTTTGCCGATTTCTAACAAAGAAGGGCGTGAATACACACCTGTTTATGAGAATGCACCGAAGTCCATGATCACCAACCTTGGTACATCCTGCATTGGGTCTTAATCACCTTTTTCTTTTTCCCCAACTCATCTGGTTCGCTTTATTTAAAGCCAGCTTCTCACCAATTCCCATGTTAACTTCCGATGTGGGATTACTTTCAACCATTAGGAAAATTCCTTATTTTCTTATGATCACCTCAACCACAGGTTCCAGTCCAACTCCACCTCCTACACAGCTCAAACAGAAAAATAAATACTCCATTACGCATCCCAAGACTTGAACCTTAGACCTCACAGTTACACAACATGCCACCTTGCCATTCCACCACAGGCTCTTTCTATATCATATTTTATCCTTAATTAAATATAAGGTCTATAGGCCAAAGTCCAGGTTCCCTTAAAAGAAAAACCAAAATAAATTGCAAGAGCCAAGACTTGAACCCGGCTCCCTTGCAACCTTAATGACGCCACAACCACTAGACCACAAGCTTCCTTGTTTCATTTATTTACCACAATAATTTAAAAGGCCTTCATCCAAACACCTAGGATTTTATTCACTTAAAACCAAAATATTTGCTAAAGCCCAAGTTTGAATCCAATATTTCTCCAACACTTCTCAGGGCCATTAACCACTAAAGCAGACATTTAATTATGTCATTTCCTTGTACAATTAAATGCTTATATACAACCTCCTTACTGACCCATACTAAAGACCCAATACTTCTAGGCCCAAATTCGGGGTGTTAAGTAGGGACATGCCTGTGTGACACACCCGTGTGCGATTACTCCAGCCCGTGGTCAAGGCTGCTGAATAGGCACGAGCGTGTAGTCTACCCATGTAAGTCATTCTTCAATCCTTCCAAAGGGACACAGCTGTGTGACACGCCCGTGTGAGGAAGTCTAGACCGTGTTGATTTCCCATGTGGGTCCATTTTCTCCATTTTCGGCCCGTTTCTCACTCTGTTTACTCTCCTATGCTTACCTAAGTATAAAACATAAAATTAAAGAATCGGGAGCATCAAATTCACCAACTCTAAGGAGAAACCATCCATAAATGTGCTAAGCATGGGATAAAAACATGTATAAATTACGGTTTATCAAATACCCCCACACTTAAGCGTTTGCTTGTCCTTAAGCAAAATCCTAAACTCACAATCAAAATAAATTCTTTTCAATTTATAATCCCTATCAATAATATCTCAAAATAATCCATAAGTATTCATACATCGAAAATTCAACTAAAAGTACATCAAAGTTTCAAACATTTGAAGTTGAGTATTTTATCACGAAAACATAGGCGTCGCCCCTTATCTAAGTGATTACCTTTGATCAAAATATAATAGAGTTTAACATCCTCACTAAAGGTTCACTCAAATCACTCTAGGTGTTTAAGGACATCAATTAAAGAACTTATTAGTCAATATGGAAAGTTATTACCATAGGCTTGCTTGAAAATCAAATCTCCACCACGATATATTGAGCTGATACATCAATCAAAAAGGTTTTTAGAGGGTTGTAACGTGGCTTTGGTTAGGGGGTGTGGTCACAAGCTGAAGGAAAATGTTAGAATCGAGATTGAATTGAAAAATTACCTAGCTAGAAAAATAACTAGTCATCAGTTGAATAAAAGCGAGCTTCTTCTCAGAATATGGAATTAGCACTCAAACTCAAAAACGACGAATTACTACTAATATGTATTGAAGTAATTTTTTTTAAGAACAAGTCAAATACATAGAAGAACAAAACATATCTAAGCAATTAGTTCAAATCAAATCTCGACAATAATAGGGATCAAATTAGGGGATTTCAACAATAATGGGTTATGGGTTAATATTGAGGGTAAATCAATTAATGGCTTGTTAGGCTCAAAGGGGTTCACTAAGGGTTAATTATGAAGGTAGGATTTTGTGGAGTGAGTGGGTTAAACCTAAGTGCCTTTATCATCTTGACATATCAAATCAAATGGTGTGGTCTTGACATGCATAATCAAGCAAGTTCTAGAATAACAAATCAATAATGACGCACTCATAATAAAAGTAAGCATGAAAGATATAAAATATGCTCTAAAGACTCAAGATCTCACAAAAATTATGGCTTTTTTATGTTTAAACTTGTGAATTTCAACTTACGATAATACCTAAACTTAGGGAAACAACCTAAAAGTTTATAATCCTTCAAAAATCAACTTATCATGCTTGATTCCCTAATGTCTTAAAGTTTAAACAATCAATGCATAAATACCTATGTTTTAATTCAAGACATATCAATAAAAATAAAAAAATTAATTAAAATTCATTCTAATAGTGATATGAGTGATTCACGTGAGAACAAGACAAAATTCAGTGATTTCTAATGATGATATGAAAGACCCCCCCACACTTAAGATGTACATTGCCCTCAATGTACAAAGATAAATATATTAAAAAATATAGATAGATAATCATAAGATAGGGAGAGAAATGAAACTTCTTAAATGATGAATGAACTCTTTGAATTGGAGTTATGGAGAATAATCGGCAAAGGCAATGATGAGAGTGGAGGAGGATACTCCGGTGGTGGTAGAGGTTCATTAGTCCATAAGTCTTGAGCCAAAAGAATATTATATCTGGTGGTAGCTATGGTCGTGGCTGAGCAAGACACGGCAGTTGTGGAGAACCTTTGCCAGTGGAGTTTTTAGTTCCTATGCGATGATAAGCTTTGGAGCTCTTTTATAACTGTGATAGAATCAGGAACTTTTTAGGAAATATAAGGAAGCATAATTACTCGTAATGAAATAGATGAAACTATAAATTATTCAATAAAAATTATAAAAACTAAAATTAAAATAATAATAAAGGAAAATGAAATAAAAAGTACTTAAATAAGATAAATAAAGATAAAAGTGAAAATGAAAATAATAAATAAAAAGTTTTTAAATATCGTCATTGCCGGATGGTTCGCGAGGTGGTGGCGGCGATGAGATGTGAATGTGCTGACAAATCTAATAAAGTGTACCATCAATGTGATCAAAACACTAAAAACACTATTGCTCAAATCTAGTAAGGCGCTCAGAGATGTCAGAGTATGAAGCCGCCGCATGAACTGGACGATGGATGGGTGGTGGCTGAGACGGTGGGTCCTCATGACGTGGAGGGAAATCATCAGTAATGTCCTCTGGGTCCTCCTCCTCGGTGGACTGGACGAGGCGGTACTGAGGAGGATAGGTGCCACGTTGTTTCTTGATCATCCTTATGTTTAGCATGCTCAAGATACCCTGTGGGGATATCTGACTGATGCGAGTAAGGGAGGATGATTGTGCCGTTGTGTTAAGGAGCCCAAAGTGTCGTGCCAATCGAGTAACTTAGGGCCTGATAGAGATGACCCCTCTCCTATGTTGCTCTGTCTAATAGTGGATGGTGAGAGCGATGAAGTAGGGAAGGTTGAGGACGTGCTCGTTTGCCATGATCCATAAGAAATAGACGTCGTGGGTGGTGACGACGCCGGTGCTCTCTCGTCGTCCCAACAGAGTGTGAGCCAAGATGGCATGTAAGTACCTTAAGGATAGAGGGAGAGCTGATGCCTTGAAGTGGCTAGGATCATATGAGGCCGAGGCAAGGACGAGGTCCTGCCAACACTTTGAGGGAGAGTAGTGAATGTGGCGGTGGAGGGTGTCGAGTTCATTGTCATCCATGAACTCCTCCGTGTACAGCCCTAGTGCAATCCCGAACTCGGGTTCGCTCAACTGGCGTACAAGACCACCAAGGCAGAACTGGACCGTTCCAGGATCGTCGAAGTTTGTCATGATGACTTGGAGATGGAAGGTCAAGCATAGTTCCATCAGGAGCTCGAGGTATGTTGGCTCGATGATCTCAAAAAAAAGCCCCCACAGTTCAGTCGTCAAGAGGGCTCAGACCATGTCAGCCATCTGAATTTGTTCAAGTGTGGCCCAGTCAATGTAGCAGCCCATACCTAGGGTCGGGACCGTAATATCTAAAATAGCTCCTCTTGGGGTCTTAAGGGGAACTCGAGGAAAGGGTGCCTAATCTCCGCGGTAGGACCTGAGGATGACGCTGCTCCTTTCCTTTTCTTCGAGGCAGGGACAACGGTTTTCTTACCATGTGAGGATGATATTGTATACCTGCATTGAAAATTCCAAGTTCAACCAATACGCCCCAAAAATAGCATGGAAACACAAAACTAAATAGGAATATTTCATGAGACTCGCGTATTAGATAAAGAGAACAAAACTAAAACAACTAAAGCAAATATATGAAGTTATTAAAATAGGACTATGAGAATAATAAGATGGGAATATCTAATGTATGAATGCATGTGGGTAAGCATAAAATCCATGGAAACAAGAAAGATGGATGAATGTAATATGAAAAATGGCAAAATTCTTTAATAATAAGCATGAGTATTTCTATTATTCTACTATGAATGTTCACTTAAAATAGTCAAATGGATCAAAGAAAACATGAAATAGGCAAAATATTTAAAGAAAATAGAGAGAAAAGAGTAAACAAACGTAAAAGGGAGAAGCTTGGGTTATCGGAAACAATGTTATAAGCGGCGCACGGGCATGGCAGGTAGGGCGTGTGAAGTTACAGCGGCTAGGGTTAGGGGTTTTGGGGGAGGGAGATGATGAATAGTGAAAGGTTTATATAGATTTTAGGGCACACGACCGTGGGGCACGCTTGTGTGCCCTAATTTTTTCCCGTGTGTTTCTTGATTTTTAAATTTAGGTGCGTCTGACATTCGCCCTACGCCCGTGTTCCTTGGGCGTGTGGGTGCACATGGCTGTGTCAGACGACCATGTCTTGCTTTATTCGCTTCTCCCATGCCCATGTTAGTTTGACAGTGTCGACCACGGGGGCTGGGCACAACCGTGTCGAGCGCCCGAACTAAATTGATAGGTTCGCCTATGATTTCAAAACATGGGCGTGTCGCACGCTCATGTTGGTTTGGCAGTTTCGTCCATGGCTTTATAACACGACCGTGGCGACTTATCGCATCCCGTGTTGGGGAAAAATTCCCTGTTTTCACACAACCGTATCACACGGCCGTGTCTCCTCCTGTGGTGTGTGCACGGCCTAAGGCATGCCCGTGTGCCTGGTCATGTGGATGGGAAAACCCTGTGTTTCAAGACTCAGTTAGTAGGTTAGATATGAAAAACTAGAATTTAAATAAATCATTACTCTTAGTGCTCGGGTTACCTCTCGAGAAGCGCTTATTTATAGTCTAAGCTTGACTTACCTCTCTGGTGTGTGATCATGGTGGCTCGAGGAGTTTACACTCCCCATCCCTGCTATCAACTTTATCAATATAAGGTTTAAGACGAGTATTGTTTACCTTAAAAGTTCTGAATTTGGGGTAAATGACCATAACTGTACCATATGCGAAAATACTGAGTACTGCAATAGGAATTTCTTCATTAGGTTCGAAAGTGGTAATGCGAGGATCTACTACATCTAGTAGTACTTTGTCTCCAACCTTAAGTTGATTTGGTGATGTATTGAGCTCGTCCTGGCTTGGTATCAGTTTATCGGGTGTTCTTGATTTCTGTGTCCATCATTCATCTAGTTCCTCAATTTGTAGCCTTCGTTCTTCATAGATAGGTCCTTTGTTGTTGCTTGAACATGGCTCCTGTAGGTTCTTCGAACTTATTTCCTGCAAAGTAGGTTGCACCACATGGTCAGTTTTAGTAGAATGATTTATACAACCATCTTTAATTTTCAATGTGTTACTCGAATTACTAGCTTGAAAGGTGATTGTTTCGTCTCCCACACAAAGTGTGAGTTCACCTGTGCCAAGATCAATTATTGTTCTAGCGGTTGCTAAAAAGGGCCTCCCTAAAATTAAAGGAACGTTACTATCCTCTTCTATATCTAGAACAACGAAATCAACTGGAATATAAATTTGTCAATTTTAAAGAGTACATCTTCAATAATCCCCCGAGGAAATCTGATTATTTTATTGGCTAATTGAATACTCATCCTAGTTTGTTTGGGTTTCCCAAGACCTAGTTGTTTAAATATTTTGTAAGGCATGACATTGATACTAGCCCCTAAATTAGCTAAAGCATTATTTACATCTAGGCTACCAATTAAACAGGGAATCGTAAAACTCCCTGGATCTTTTAATTTGTTAGCTAGCTTATTCTGTAGTATGGTTGAGCAAACCGCATTTAGTTCCACATGCGACGCCTCATCCAACTTTCCCTTATTTGTTAAAAGCTCATTTAAGAATTTGACTGTGTTTAGCATCTGTGAAAGAGCTTCAGTAAACGGTAAGTTATTATGTAACTTATTTAATAATTTAAGGAATTTACCAAATTGTTCTTTTGTGCGGTCTTTCCTTGTCACGTTTGGGTATGGCACACGAGGTTTGTATTCTTTACTTACCGGTTTCTGGTCATTGTGCTCCACCTCACCCTTACCTTTACTCACCACTATTTTTTGCCCCGGTTCTGGTTCAGGTGCAACTAACCCTTCTTCATTTTGAATGGTAATTGCATTGATTTGATCCCTTGGGTTAGATTCAGTGTTACTCGGTAGGCTACCTTGTGGTCGTTCAGATATCAATTTAGCGAGTTGGCCTATCTAAGTTTCAAGCCCTTAGATCGATGCTTGTTGACTTTTAACTGCTGTCTCGGTATTCTAAAAACTAGTTTCTGACACTGAGATGAATTTTGTTAGCATCTCCTCAAGGTTCGGCTTTTTCTCTTATTGGTAGGGTGGTTGTTGGAAGCCTGCAGGTGGTGGTGGTCGCTGATTCCCTTGGCCTCCCCATGAAAAATTTGGGTGATTCTTCCATCCTGCATTGTAAGTATTGCTATACTGATTATTTTGAGATTGAGGATTATTACCCATGTAATTTAACTACTCATTCTCCATATTGTGGCCATAGAGTGGATATTTTGGATTGCTCGATCCAACTCCACTTCCTTCGCACTTCATTACTGGGTGAACCTGTGAAGAACCAAGAAAACCGTCAATTTTTTTTATTCAAAATTTCTACCTGACTAGAGAGCATGGTGACCAAATCGACGTTAAAAACACCAGCTGTTTTTGTTGGCTTTGTCCTCATGACTTGCCACTGATAATTATTCAGTGACATCTCTTCTATAAATTCATAAGCATCTTCAGGTGTCTTATTATTGATGGTTCCACCAGCGGCTGCGTCGATCACCTGTCGAGTCGAAGGATTCAGGCCAGTATGAAACGTTTGAACTTGTGGCCAAAGTGGTAACCCATGGTGATGGCACCTTCTCAAAAGGTCCTTGTATCTCTCCCATGCATTGTAGAGTGTTTCTAAATCCATCTGCACAAAAGAAGAGATATCATTATGTAATTTGGCTGTTTTAGCTGGCGGAAAATATTTTAGTAAAAACTTTTCGGTCATTTGTTCCCAAGTAGTGATTGACCCTCGTGGTAGCGAGTTCAACCATTGTTTAGCGATATTCCTCAACGAAAAGGGAAACAATCGAAGGCGAATGTCATCATCAGAAACACCATTGATTTTGGGATCCTCGTCCTGCAAACCATCAAACTGAGCAAACTGTTGGATCATTTGACTGGTGTTAGGTTTCAGTTCAAAATTATTTGCAGCAACAGCAGACCTAACTATGCTCGATTCAATTCTTGTTAAAGAAGATTTAGCATAATCATACATAGTATGCAGAGCATGATTCTGATTAGCAGCAATTGCAGGAGGTAGCAGATTTTCTTGGTTTTCAGCTATCTTCTCGGTTGTGGTTGAAATATTGTCCTCTTGCTCTTCCACTGTGTATCTTAAGCTTTGCCTTATTTCTCTTAGATTTTTGTGAACTGGGCGGTCGATCTCACTGTCAAAAAGTAGGGGTCCTGACGGGTTTCTTCTAGTTATAAACTAGAAAAACCTGTCAGAAGAAAATAAATGAAGAATTAGAAAAGAAAAGAAAAATTTAAATTGCAATAAAAGTAAAATTGCTAAAGTAATAAAAATCGAGAGTTCCTAATATCCTAGTTCCCCAGTAACAGTGCCAAACACTTGATACGTGAAATTCGCGATAGGTTTTAGATATTTATACTTAATCATTCTTGAAACTAACTATTATCATGATAAAGGCAAGTGTACCATCGAACAGTAGTATAGCTTTAGCAAGACCGGATTGTCGAACCCAAAGGAACCAAGAGTACTAGTAATTACTTTCTTTTTATTATCTAGCCTAAAAATTAAGGGATTTGTTTATCTAAACTAATTAAGTAAACTAAGAGTGCACAAAGAGAAATTGGGGAAAAACTTTTGGGAAGAATTCGATTGATTAAGACAATACCCAAGGAAAAATCCACCTAGACTTCACTTGTTATTTGACTCTGAATCAGACGATTTATTCATTTGACTTGATCCATAGAAATCCTTGAGTTATATTATTATCTCTCTCAAGACTAATAACTTCTAACCCTAGGTTGGTTAATTGAAATCTCTTTCTAATTAACACCTAGTGTTGCATTAATTCGATCTATGGATCCCCTTATTAGGTTTCACCCTAATCCGGCAAAATCTTATCACCCTATCTCTAGGCGTGCAATCAACTCCGCTTAATTATGACAAATTTACTTTTACACAGGGTCTATTCCTCCTCTGAATAAGAGCATCAACTTGAATCAATATCCTAGAATACTAAAACAAGAATTAAGAACACATAATTAAGAACAAGTCAAATATTTATCATACAATTCAAATAATAATAACAAGATCCATCTTAGGTTTCATTCCTCTTTGGTATTTAGGGGGTTTAGTTCATAATTATAGAAGAAAACATCTTAGAAGAATAATGAATACCAAACATAAAGAAAACCCAAAACCCCTGAATGAAAATTGAAGGGAGATATTCAGTCCTGATGATGAATCCGACTTCTGAGATGGACCAATCGGCTTCTCTTGAGTAATTTATTGCCTCCTACTCTGCGTCCCCCCTCCTAAGTGTCTCCTCTGGTGTTTAAATAGGCTTTAGAATGCCTAAGAGCCCTCAAAATTGGATTTTTTTGAATAGGGTTATAATCGGGCTCGACAGGGACACACCCGTGTGCGATTACTCCAGGCCGTGGTCAAGGCTGCTGAATAGGCACGGGCATGTAGTCTACCCGTGTAAGTCGTGCTTTGATCCTGCCAAAGGGACACAGCTGTGTGACACGCCCGTGTGAGGAAGTCCAGGCCGTTTTTATTTCCCATGTGGGTCCATTTTCTCCGTTTTCGGCCCATTTCTCGCTCTTTTTACTTCCTATGCTCACGTAAGTATAAATATGAAATTAAAGAATTAGGAGCATCGAATTCACCAAATCTAAGGAGAAACCATCCATAAATGTGCTAATCATGGGATAAAAACATGTATAAATTATGGTTTCTCAATGCATTTCAATTTAACAGCATTTATTTACTTATGAACTTACCTCATACGGACGCGAACAAACTAGAATGACTAATCGATAACTTCCGATTTTCCCGATCCAAATTCAATTTCCACTTTTCTTGATCTAATTCAATACAAATTTAACTCTTTTATTCACCAAATCATTCAATTCAATTCATATACACATATTTAGGGCATTTTACAAATTAGCCCTCGTATTTTTACATTTTGACACTTTAGTCCCTATTTCACAAAATCACAAAATATGCATAATTTAATTCAATCAATGCTTGACCGAATATCCATACACTTCATATAAGCCCATATATTTCATTTATTTCATATTTTAGTTCCTCAATTTCTCATTTTCACAATTTAGCCCAAAATAGTCAAATTCATCAAAAATTCAAAGACAAAACATATTAATCTATTACATATCTTTCATATTCATCAACTATCATCTCAAAGCTTACAAAATCCTCAATGACATATCTCACAATCTTCATCAAATTCAGAAATTGAGACATGGGCTAGGTAGAAGACAAAACAACGATCTCAAAAACATAAAAATTATTAAAAACTGAGCAAACACATACCCGAATTAAGATCCCTAGGTGCCGAACTTAAAGGCTTCATCCATGGCTTCTTTTCTACTCAACAATCAGCCATGAAAAGATGAACACCACTATCTTATTGATTTGTTTTATTTATTACTAATTATTATACCAATTACAAAGTTAACCTTTGCAATTTAATTATGAAACCATATAACTAATGTCCATTACCACCCATCAACCATAATAGTGGCATAATTCGATTTTAAGGACTTAGAAATTAATAAACCATAGCAATTTAGTGCTTTAACAATTAGATTGCCAGTTTTGCATTTTACGTGATTAAGTCTTTTTTCACAAATCGGCACTCAAACGATGAAATTTTCATACGAAAATTTTACACATATCAATTCACATGCTTTAAGCATGAAAAATAACATTAAAATATTTTTTTGACTCAGATTTGTGGTCCAGAAGCCACTGTTCCGATTAGGGTCTAAACTGGGCTGTTACAGATAGTCATATACAACCTCGAGAGTTTAAAGAAGGTCAGAAGGTTTTGTTGTTTAATTCAAGGTTGAAGTTATTTCCTCGGAAGCTTAAATCCCGATGGAAAGGACCCTATACCATCTACCGAGTTTATCCTTATGGAGCTATTGAATTATACGACAATTACGGAGGTACGTCTAAAGTTAATGGTCAACGTCTCAAACATTATTGGGATAGTGAAGTTGAGCGAGTTGAATCCTAGTTCAAATTAACAGGCACTTGATTTTTCATGAACTCATTTTTTAAAAAATTAATTAATTAAAACTTATTTTCTTAACTTATTACATTTAATTAATTCTGTCTAAGGTGATTGGAACTTAAGCGAGACCGTTGTGACCCTTCCAACCTTTCTTGGGAATTAATTTAGTGTAATTTGTTAAGAAGAAATTTTCTAATTAAGATTTAAAATTTTTAAGTTTCATTTGTTTTGTTTAAATTTTAAATTTTTATGTTAATAAAGAGGGTCAATTTTGGCCCAAGTACTAATCAGTTTTTTTTTCTTGAGTAAGTTTATAATACAGTCTGAGTTTGAGGCACAAGTAGCAAAAAGAAGGGAAAAATCAATACTTAGCTGCCACTCCCATTACTTGCCGCCCAAGTAACCCTAATGTAGCTAAATTTTGGCTACATATTGCCCTAATTGTCCCCTATATAAACTCCTTTTCCTTCTACTATTTTTCATATCCCTTAAAACAATTTACTTAACCCTAAAAATCAATAAATCTCCCTCTTGTGCCGCTAGCCTCAAATCCCAAAAGAAACCCTAGTTTCTCTTCCCTTTTTGCCGAAATCACCTATTGTCACCGCAAGAAGATTGCCAAAGTACCAACGTTGCTGTCGTACACCACTGTTGCTGTCACACACTCTCGTTGTTACCGCACCATCCTGCTTGTCACAAAATTTTCATCGTAGCAAGTCTTTACCCGTCTTGCCGATTTCTCTTTTCCCCCTTGTGCAGAAACCTTGCCATATTCTCAAGAGAAGATACCATGTCTCGCAAAAGAACTAGATCTTCAGAGACTACTCCTGAAAACCCGATTTTGATTTATGAAGAAGTGAAAGAGAGATTTGATTCAATCTTCAAGCATCAACCGATGATGCCGGAAAAAGGTTTTAACTTCAAGAGTCATGATTTGATGGTTGTCCCTATACCGATTAGAAAGAAAATCAATGCTCTCAAGTGGGAATGATTTTGTAATGCTCGTTCACTTCCCAATGATGAGCTAGTTCAAGAATTTTATGATAGTTTGACTATGCAAGATGCTACTGAGGTCATCGTTCGAAAGAAAAAGGTACTTCTTACTTCTAAGTCCATCAATGATTTGTTTAACTTACTTGATGTTGAAGAAGATGAGTACTGCCCTATGATGAACAATATCAATTGATATTTTCTTCAACAAGTGCTTAATGTTGTGACAAATCCGGGATCTCAATGGATTATAAAAAGTATGGGAGCCATTCTTGCTGAAGGGAATACCTAAAACCAGTAACAAAGGTATGGTTTTCTTTCGTTCGCCACAGTTTTATGCCTATCTCACATAGTTCTACCATCTTGATGGAACGAATGCTATTGTTATATGCAGTTTTGACAGAAAAGTCCATTAATGTTGGGAAATTTATTCTTAAGGAGTTTCATGATTGTGCTAAAAATAAGACATGAAATGCTTATTTCCCATCATTAATCACTTCACTTTGCTTAAGGGCCCATGTTAAAACATAAGCAAATCTGAAGGGGCAAAATGTTCAAGGGTGCATTACAAATCATGATCTTGAAAGGTTAGTAGAGAAGATGCATGAGTTGAATCAAGGTGAGCAAGAAGAGCCAACTGAAACAGATACTGAGAAGTCAACAAATGAAAATGAAACTGAAGCTAATTCAGTTACAGACACTGAAGAAGAAGAATCTGACAAGGAAACGAACATTCCTAAACCAGTTGAAAGATCTGCAACCCCTGGACCAAGGGTTGAACAAGAAGAAGAACCAGTCAAGCTAAGTGTTGAACCTGAATCTACAACTCCTATGCCGACTTCTGCAAGTGCTTCAAAGAAATCAGAGTTGTCAATTTTGATGTATATGAGCAAGTTCATGCACAATCAACAACAAACTTACTGGAAATATGCAAAAATTAGAGATGGCTCAATTCAAAATACTTTTAAGAATATCTCTTATACTTTTGTTCCTAAGTTCCCAGATGCTATCTTTGAGACATGGACAGAAGATTCTGACTATGGAAACAGATATGGAGCTAAAAAAGACAAGTGGAATGAGTCAGAAAAATAAAATGGGGGATTATTGTCTTGTTATTTAATAATATTTAGGTCTTTAGGAATTTATGTCTTTCGTAATTAGGATTTAATTTCTGTAGAATAAAACATAGTAAGCATGAATAAACTTAACACTTCTTTAGAAAGAAAAAGACTAAATGATGTGGTAATGTGAATGAACATGTCTAGGATTGGGTTATTAGAAAAGACTTGGTATTTAAGCAATCTTAAGGACTCACCTCTCTTTCTTTACAACCCTACCTGGTGTTTAGTTTTCATTCATTACTTTATTCTTGCAATAAGGACATTTCTTCTTTTTAAAAGGAGGTAAGGCAAATAAATTACTCAAATTTTTAAAATTTTTCAAGTATGTTTCAATAATTTCTTTCATAAGTATGTTTTAACAAATGAATGTTTAGAGGCATTTTTTGTTAATGAGATAGTTTGTATGCAAGTATGAACGATGATTTTATCTGAGTGAAAGTATGTTATCATGAAGAATGGAATGCTTGTATGATCTTAGCCTTAGTAATATTTGCCATGAAAACTTAGTTTCTCTTGAGATTAGACATGCATGAAGGTTTATATATTTAGAATTGACTTAGTAACTTTCTTGAGGTGAAATCCTAGGGGACATAAAAATCTAAAATGATATAGGCACTATTTCTTTGGATCGTTTGAGCCTTTTCAAGCCAACCCTATTATATTAGACCCTTGAAACTGTAATTTTGAGCTTAAAGACTTGTTCATTGCAATGAACCTAAATTATAAGCCACATTACCATCTTTTAAAGTTATGCTAATTTTGTGCACCCATCTTAACTAAAGTTGTCTTAGTAATCAACATTTGAGGAAATTTTCAAAAAGATGTATGTACTTATGCTTAAAAAAATAAAAGAAGAGCGAAGAAAAGTTTGCTCAATCTCCAACAATGAAAAATATATGAGCTTGAGTTCAAAATAAGTTTGGTGGTGTTCAAAGGTTCACTTAAAGAAAACAACTGTATTTTAAGAAATCCAAGACAAAGTTAAAGGTTAAAATTTTGAAATCAAAATATCTCATCTCTTGAAATCCCTACCTTTAACCGAGCCCCATTACAACCTTATAAAAGGCCTATTGATTAGTTGATTATGTCACCTACATTAGCGGAAAGGAAGTACTAAGCTCAACATATGAAGATCATAAATAAGCCTTATGATTGTTTGCTTGATTGATAAGAAATTATGTTGAATTATGTTGAATGGAGAATGTTATCTGTGGCTGTGACATACATACAAACTATGATTCATGTTCGCATATTTTGAAACTTAGTATAAATTTCTATAAATGTTTGCATATGAATTACTTGTTAATAATGATTATGGGACAAGGATTGATGCTTCTTGCACAGTTAGCAATTTTCCCTTAGCAAGACCTTTTTGCTGTGTATAAACATTACTAGGGACGAGCAATGATTTAAGTTTGGGGGTGTGTAAACTGAAAAATATATAGGATTTTTCCTACATAATTTATCACCTTTTTACTTAAATTCGTTGTTAAAACTAAGTAGTTGTTTAATGAATTAATGAAATATGTGAAAATAAGAAATTAGGACATAGAATTTATTAAAATGTGATTTTATTTGTAATAGCCCAGTTTAGACCCTATTTGGAACAGTGGTTTTAGAACTACCAATTCGAGTTAGAAAAATATTTTAATATTAGTTGTGGTGTCTACAGCATGTTAATTTATATGTGTGAAAATTTCATGTGAAACTTTTATCGTTTGTGTGTTCGATTTAATTAAAAGGACTTAATTGCGTAAAATGTAAAGTGACTAGCTAATTGTTAAAGTGCTACATTGCTATTGTCTTATAATGTGGAGTCCTTAAAATGTTTCACCCTTGGAACCCTGCATGGACGGTATTGGACTTGATATATGTAGTTTGGTTATTAAATTAAAAAGGTTAATATGGTAAAAATGCAAATTAATAATGATATAATAAAACAAAAATTAAAAAGCCATGCATTTTGTGTTCATCTTAGCCGAAAGTTGAAAGAAAAAGAAAAGAAAAGAGAGTTCTTAGGTTCGGCCTTGTCCAAGTCCAATTAAGGTATGTATTTAGCTCGGTTTTTGATAATTTTTACGTTTTTGAGATCGTTGCTTTGTGTTTTAGCTAGCCCATCCTAGAATTTGTGAATTTGATGATGTATTCATGAATGGCCATTGTTGATAGCTTGATGAATTTTGTGTTTGATGATGAAAAATAAATATATGTTGTTAGATTGTTAAATTTAATTAAGTGATTTTTAGTAAAAATGCCTATTTAGGATTAAATTACGAATTTTGTAAATTGAAGGGTAAAAATGTGAAATAAATGAAAGAAATGGGCTCCTAGAGACCATAGTGAAATTCGACCAAGCATGGGTGTGGGCAAATTTTGAATATTTTGTGTTTTGTGAAATAGGGACTAAATTGTGAAAAATATGAAATGTTAGGGGTAAATGTGTAATTTTCCCATTTATGTGTTTTTGGATTAATATGAATGAATGTGAAATTAAATAAGTCAAATTTGTATTAATTTAGATCAAGAAAAGAGGAAGTTGGAATTGGATCGAGGAAAATCTAAAGTTGTAGAATAGTCGTACCGGTTCATCCGTCTTTGTCCGAGGTAAGTTCATAAGTAAATAAATGTCGTTAAAGTCAATTGTATATATTTTAATAGTGCCGAATTGAATTATTTCTTGTGTATATGTATATGCCAAATTTAATTAAGCATGGGAGCAATATTTACGAGCTTGAATCGATCGAGTTACGATATCCGAAAGCCCCGTACGAACCTTAGGAATAGTTAGGATACATATGTCATGACATAGGGTTCTGATATGTGATTTCATTTAAGACCACGTCTTGGTGATTTACTTGTAAGACCATGTCTAGGACATTGGCATCGTATATGAGTTCGTGTAAGACCCTATCTAGGACAGTGGCATCGATATGTGATTACATGTAAGACCACATCTAGGATGTTGGCGTTGTACAAGATTTTTGAGTATCCGAGTATCCTTATTAATTCCAAATGGTTCAATGGGCAATATCGAGTTAAGATCGAATGTGAAATCGAGCTAAAAGGTCAGGTATGTAGTAAGTTGAATGATTGAGTAGTAAGGTAAGTATATACTTTATATGAATATATGAAATGTGCATTATGAAAGAGAGAGTTAAATATACTTATGAATATATGTGTATACGGCCAAGTGGAAAAATAATGCTAAAGTATATGTATTGATATATGAAGTTGCAAGCTTGATAATTGTATATGTGGTTATGGTTAGTATGATTAAGTTTAATTAAATTGAATTATGAATGTCATTGAAATGATTTATTTTCTTATGAATTACTAAGCTATTCAAGCTTACTCTATGTGTGTATGTTCTTTATTTTTATAGATTTTGGAAGCTAGTTAAGAGCTCGGGGATCGTAAGAGAAATCCGTCATACTATCAATCACTTTTGTGGTATTTTATAAGTTTGAACTTGAACCTATGGCATGTATAGGCTAGTTAATATGTTTAATTTTGAAGTATGTATATATTTAAGCCATGCGAAAGTGGCTTGATTTCTATGCTTGAATTCAATTATATTTGATCATGGTTTAAGCTCATTTTGGTTAAAATGCTACATGCTATGCATGAATGGTATTTGTGATATGCTTGGTATAAATATGTTCTGGCATGAAATAATTGTATATGGCTTATGATTAGTTCTTTTTTTTTAAAAAAGTTTGACATATATATGTTTGTGGTTGAAGAGTGTGTTTGGATTATGGATTGTTTGTATACTTATGTATTCAGTTAGGTGATAAAATATAAGTGATGGTTATGAGCTAGCTGTGATTCGGCATTTATACTCATGAAATATGATGAATGGTTTGATATTTGATTCTGTTTAGTATGGTCAAGAATGTTTATACTTTAAATGTTATGTAAGAAAGTTATTAAGGACGTTCGAATATATATTGAAAGATGAATGGTTTCGTGTATGCATTATTGAGCATGAAAAGTAATATATCAATAAGGTATACTTATCATTGTTAAATGTGCTTAAAAGGGTTCATTTATAATATGGTCTTATGCACATAAAATATGTAATAAGAGAAGATTTACAATTGGTAGAGTTTTAAAATCACTTTATGTGTAGTGTAATATATAGGGATAAGTGTATATATCTTGTATATCGTGTATGTGAAATAAAATGCTAGTAAACTAGGTATATTATGAATCTATCATTTGTGATCGAAAATGGTGGTTGGTATAATAGTCAAATGGATGTAAATTATTGGTTAAATTGTTGGTTTTTTTAGTTCATAGTAAATGGATAATAATGGATATGACTTGTGCTTAAAGCTTGATTGGTGTTTTGGTTATGTTTTTGTATTTTAAATATGGTAATTTTTGGCATGTGAATTGGCGCATGGTTTTGTGACTTAAATAAATGTGTATAGTATGTTTGTTCATAAAAACCATTATCAATGCCAGTGCATGTATAAAAATTATGAAATAAAATGTTTGGTATTTACTTAGTATTCGAATACCATTATAACAATGAGCACATAATTTATGTATGTATTTTTAAAGCATATTTATATGACTTTGAGGTATGAATTAAATTCGTGTTACAATTTATAAAGTAGGTTTAATTTTTAATCAGCCATATGCTTTATTTATGTTAATATCACCTATGTGAAAATGTGAACATTCTGAAGTTGTGTCTTGTCTGGTAATGTCTCATAATCCTAATCCGACGATGGTACGGGTTAGAAGGTATTACATTATGCTTTATTATATAGTTTTCATGCATAAAATGGCTTATTTTAAATTTGTAACACCCCTGACTCGTATCTGTCGCCAAAATAGAGTCATAAGGCATTACAGAATAACACCAATCCCAAACACTTAAGTATATATATAATTATTCATATAATCAAGACTCAAAAGATAAATCAAATTATTTACATAAACTGATACGACTTTTAAATTTTGATTTTGCATATCATAAGCAAAATAAATAAATAGATGTACTTCTCAAGTAATGGTATAGAATATAATTTGCATCAACAGTTTCAAATTTACAGCCTTATCTGAATAATCTGTGCATGTTTCACATGTTCTACAATTTATTACTATTAAAAACAATTACTAGGTTATAAATCAACTCAATATATTTCTTGATTTAATGAGTCAATATACGTATATCATTATACACTTTCTCCACTCACATTTAGTTAATAGATCTACACAGCCACATACTAATGTAAACAACACTCATAATTATAAACACATTGTACGCATTCAAGGCACATGGAATCATGCTAAATAAGACAAATACAATTGTCAAGTGCGCATGTCTTAATGTAAATACCATAATTCATATTAACACAATATCATACATAAAGTACTATATAACCGAATGTTCATATCTTCATGATAAAGGTGTATATAATGACTACACCCTTAATATAAACTTAATATAAAATTAAACATTTACATTTAACCGAATCATCACATATACATACATGATGTACATTTACCCATATACCAATGCCACACTTAACCTTAACGAATTAAAAACACATCGAATAGTCAATTAAACTAACCACGAACCACATACAATATTTAACATTTAATAATCGAATGTATTTAACTAGTACACTTTCACCATCATTAATTATCACTTTATATAATTCTATCAAAATGGATTAAATATACTTAAAACATACCATCATAGCCGAACATAACATATAATATATGTAACAAAATCAATCCAAATCACACTAAAACATTGTCGAATACTCCTTAGCACCAATACATATAATAACACCTTAGCAAAACATATCAACCGTTTCCATATATATATATTTTTTCCCATGCAAAAACCATGACCGAATCACCCATAGGTACTACACAAACCATCAACTATTTCAACGCACATAACACACAAGCTTAACTAAAGTTTCATTCATGCATAACATATTAACCCTGATGAGCTCATACTATGAGCATACATAACCGAATTCAAGTAGAGAAATAACCACAACCAAGACACAACCAAAACCAACTTAATAATTTAGCCATTTTCGCATGGCTCGTATATACATTCATTTCCAAAATAACTAACTCCAAAATCAGCTTATACAAGCCATAATTTAAGTTTAGCTTAAAGGTACCAATGTAATAGACAGTGCGATGAACTTGGTTGACGATTCCCGAGCTTGTAGCTTAACTTAAAAATCTATAAAACAAAATAAACATAACACATGGAGTAAGCTCACGAAGCTTAGTAAGTCATAAGTGAATAAATATTTTAATGACTTATTCAACTTAATTAAATTAAACTAGATTATTATGTCAATTCACATTCACTTCCAGGCACATATATATATTCATATTACATACACATAATCATGTACATTTGTATACAATGGTATTTTTACTTAAACCGAATACTTATATTTAATCTAAATTAATAAAACATTATTTAACCTTCAAGGCCGAATGATCAATAGGTACCTAGTTCACATATCAATAAATACAAAATTCGTAGATCATAATATAGTCCCATGTACCTATAGTAATCCTTTGACCGAATACACATAAATGCACATACACAAAATTAACACTTATTCAATAATGTACAATAGACCGAATATACTTACCTTATTTTTTTTTAATAATCAAACAAACTCATATCTGGCCATTTAACTCGTATTACACAATCCGTATGTGATTACCTTTTGATCGCATGATTTCATGATAGGTTTTAAATATTTATAATTAATCATTCTTGAAACTAACTATTATTGCGATGTAGGCATGTAACAGCCTAATTTTCAGTGGTGTCGGAACAGTGATTCGAGATCACTAAATTCAAAAAATGAGTAGGAAATATTATTAATTTAGTGAGTATAAGTTAAATGTGAAGTTAGGAAAAATTTTGAAATAGTGAAATGTACAAAAAATATATATATTAAAATAATTAGAATTGAAAACGAGGTATCGAGACCTTGGGAATTTTAAATTGAGCCATAAATATTTTTATAAATACTTATGGAGTGTTAATAAGTTAGTATTAAAGTTTCGTCAAGAAATTTTAAAGTACTGATAGCTAATTGAACAAAAAGGACTAAATTGTATCAATTGCAAAATTGTAGAAAATGATTAAATAGCTTAAATGATAAAAGAAAGAGGGTTTAAAAGGAAAGTAGACCCAAGGTCTATTTGGGTTGGACGGCAAGAGCATGAAATCACCAAGAAAATAAGGGCAAAATTGGAAAATTGCAAAATTTACTTAATAAAGCTGGGACTAAAGTGGAATTATCTAGATTTCTCTTTATTTTTCTGCATTCTCATCAGCAAAAACACCATGGAAGAGTTCCCCTAAGCTGGTTTTTCATATTTTTACTGTAAGTAAGTTCAATTCTTGATTATTTCTTGAAATTTTTGTGTTTTTGTGACTTTTACAACTAGGTCCATTTGTTGAATTCATTAGTTCTTGATTCTATGAAAGAAATTGAAAGTTTCTATGAATATGTGCTGGAATTATATGATGATTTTGATATAGAATTAGAGCTTTAAATTGTTTATATGCTGATTTTATTGAAAGAATTGAATAGAAAGTGAATGTTTGGGACCTAAATTGTAAAAGAGTTTGAAGTTAGAGTTTTATGTGGAAATTCTGAATTTTAATAGTTATGAAATAACTTATAATGTCTAGGAAAAGTATTAATTGAGAAAATTAGTTTAATTGAGGGGTTAATTAAGTAAGGACTGACTTGTATGACCTGTGAAATTTGGGGCAAAATGAAAATCAACATTTTGCACTAAAACAGTTTAGGACAGCAGCAATAGTCTAACTTTGAAAAATCTCCAAAAATTATATAAATCTAATTAGAGGATGAATAAAATATTAAATTAAAGCTTATTGAGTCTAGTTTCTTATAGAAGAAACGGTGTAAGCAATGGAATTGTAAATCATGAGATATAATAAGTTTTGTGAGAAAATGTCAGAATGATTTCGGATTCCCCTGTTTTGACTTTGGAAAATCATAAAAATTTGATAAAAATAATTAAGGGATTAAATTTATATATTTAAAGTCCTTAGCAAGTCTATTTTCAATAGAAATAAGCGGGAACATCATCCGAATCTCGTACGATGAGATAATTGATTCTTAGTGAAGAAGGGTCGGAACTGTCAGACAGCAGAATAGGGGCAACTTTAAAGAATAAAATGTACTTATTGGCTAAACCAAAAATTCTTAAAATTTTATTGTAATAAGATAAGTAAGTATAGTTTCAGGGAAAATTAGCGGATCTTAATTTCGAGTTCTGTAGCTTAAGATATAAATAATTTAGTGACTATGACGCAAATGGACAGTTTTGAATATACATAAGTAAATAGTGAAATTATTGATAATGTTACTTGTTGCATGTTATATAAATTAAGGATGTGGAATGGAGAGGAGGAGGAGGAAAATATGTATGAATATTCAGCTAGCATGGCTAATTTGTATGTTTTAGGCTCATGGACTAAATTGAATAAAAGTAAAATTTTATGGGAAATTTTGTAAAAAATGTTAGAAATGACCAATTTGCATGAAATGGGTTATTTTATTATTTAAATTACAAAATTGAATGAAATTATTAATTTAGCTCAAGATCAGGGAAAAATATGTTTTAAGGATTAAATTGAAAAGTGTTGAAATTATGGAAAATTCTGACATTTTATAGAATTCATAGGTTGTTATCAATTTGTGTGAGAATAACGGCTGGAAATAAGGATTAAATTGCAATAAATTTATTTTATTTTAACCTAAGGATGAAATCGTCATTAATTAAAAGTTTAGGGGTAAAATGATAATTTTGTTTACAGCATTAGTTGAATGTATTATAACATGAAATAAATGAAAATGACGATCAAATTTCTTTATAAAGATTCGGATGACTTGAATACGAGACTTGAATGTGGAAAAGAAAAGATATTGGATTAATGAAATATCTGATAAATGAATCGATAACTCCGGTAATGTTCCGTAACTCTATTCCAGTGACGGATTCGGGTTAGGGGCGTTACAAGGCAAGTGTACCTATCGAACAGTAGTATAGTTTTAGCAAGACCGGATTGTCGAACCCAAGGGAACTAAAAGTACTAGTAATGACTGTCTTTTTATTATCTAGCCTAAGAATAAAGAGGTTTTTGTTTTAACTAACTAATTATCTAAACTAAGAATTCATAGAGAATGGAATTGGGGAATTGCTTTTGGGAAAATCAATTGAATTAAGACAATACCTAAGGAAAAATCCACCTAGACTGTACTTGTTATTCTGGCTCCGAATCAGACGATTTATTCATTTAACTTGTTCCGTAGAGATCCCTAAGTTATGTTATTATCCCTATTCAAGACTAATAACGTCTAATCCCTAGATTGAATAATTGAGACTTTTTTCTAATTAACACCCTAGGGTTGCATTAACTCGATCTATGGATCTCCTTATTAGGTTTCACCCTAATTCGAAAAAATCTTGCCACCCTATGTCTAGGCGCGCAAACAACTCCGCTTAATTATGACAAATGTACTCTTAGACAGGGTCTATTCCTCCTCTAAATAAGAGCTTATCTTGAATCAGTATCCTGGGATATCAAAACAAGAATTAAGAACACATAATTAAGAACAAGTTAAATATTTATCATACAATTCAGAAAATAATAACAAGATTCGTCTTAGGTTTCATTCCCCTTAGGTATTTAGGGGATTTAGTTCATAACTAAAAAGGAAAACATCTCAGAAGAATATCGAATACAAAACATAAAGAAAACCCAAAACTTCTGAAGGGAAATTGAGGAGAGATCTTCAGTCTTGATGGTGAATCCGACCTCTGAGATGGATCAATCAGCTTCCTTGGAGTAATTCCTTACTCCCTATTCTGTGCCTCCATTTTCTTCCTCCTCTAGGGTGTATCTATAGTCTTTGGAATGCCTAAGAGCCCTCAAAAGTAGCCTTTTCCGAATTGGACTCAACTTGGGCTCAGTAGGGTCACGCCTGTGTAACACGCCCGTGTACAATTACTACAGGCCGTGCTCGAGCCTGCCAAATTGACACAACCGTGTGGTCTGCCCGTGTGAAGAGGTCTAGGCCGTGATGGTTTTGTACTTTGGCCCATTTTTTCGGTTTTGGCCCATTTCTCGTTCCTTTCACTCTCCTATGCTCTCCTAAGTATAAAACATGAAATTAAAGCATTAGGAGCATCGAATTCACCAATTCTAATAGGAAATCATCCATAAAATGCGTTAAACATGGGGTAAAAATATGTATAAATTACGGTTTATCAAATACCCCCACACTTAAGCATTTGCTTGTCCTCGAGTAAAATTCTCAACTCATAATCAAAATAAATTCTTCTCAACTTATAATTTCTATCGATAATATCTCAAAATAATCCGTAGGTAATCATATATTGAGAATTCAACTAAAAGAACATAAAGGTTTCAAACATTCCAAGTTGAGTATTTAATCATGCAAACATAGGTGCCTCCCCTCATCTAAGTAATTACCTTTAATTTAGAATATCACAGAGTTTCACATCCTCACTAAAGATTCACTCAAATCACTCGAGGTGTTTAAGGACAATAAATGAAGCACTCAATAGTCAATAATGAAAAGTCATTACCATAGGCTTGCATGAAAATCAAATCTCCACCACTATAATTTAAGATGATACATCAATCAAAAGGTCTTTAGAGGGTTGTAATGAGGCTTGGTTAGGGGGTGTGGTCACAAGCTAAAAGAAATGGTTAGAATCGAGATCGAATTGAAAAATTGCCTAACTAGAAAAAGAGTTAATATCACTTGCATACAATAGAGCTTTTTCTCAGAATATGGAATTACTAATGTTTATACATAGTTTTTTTTAAGAACAAGTTAAATAACATAGACTAACTTATTACAAACAAGACATAGCTAAGCAATTTACTCAACTTAAATCTCGACTAAAATAGGGATCAAATTAATTTAGGGGATTTCAACAATAATGGGTTAAGGGTTGATATTGAGGGTAATAGAAGGAATGACTTGTTAGGCTCAAAGGGGTTTACTAAGGGTTAATTGTGGAGGTAGGCTTTTCATGGCACGAGTGGGTTAATCCTAAGTGCCCCTATCATCTTGACATATCAAATCAAATAGTGTAGTCTTAACATGCATAATCAGGCAAGTTCTAGAATAACAATTCGATATTGACGCACTCAAAGTAAAAGTAAAAGTGAGCATGAAATAATTAATAGATGCTCAAAAGGCTCAAAAATTCTCACAAAAATTATGGCTTTTTGATGTTTAAACTCATGAATTCCAGTTCAAAGTAATACCTAGACTTGGGGAAATAACCTATAATTTTAAATTATTAAAAATCAACTTATCATGCTTGATTCTCTAATGTTTTAAAGTTTAAATAATCAATGCATAAATTCCTATGTTTTAATTCAAGATATATTAATAAAAATCATAAATCAATCAAAATTTATCCTACATATGATATGAAAGCTTTTCAAGAGCACAAGGTAGTCATTCAGGGATTTTTCTGATAATGAAATAAATACCCCCACACTTAAGATAGGGAGAGAAGTGAAACTTCCTGAATTAAGAATGGATGATATTCTTGGACTGGCAAGATCGAGTATTGGAAATAAAGCTAGAGGGCAAGCATGATTCTAAATGATAAAAGGAGACTTAAGGGAATAATCTGATAATAGTGATAAAGATAAGCTGTTTTTTAAAAAAACAAATGAATCTCAAAAACTTAATAAAAGAAAAATAAAATAAAATAAGATAAATAATCAAATTTTTCAAGTGGCACGGTCGGTGCATATGCCCGTGTGGATCGTGTCCCGTCTGTGTTCGTCGCGAATTGAGATGTTGTCTGTAACAACCCGATTTAGGGCCAAAATGGAATAGTGGTTTCGAAACCATGAATCTAAGGTTGAAAGAAATTATTTTGATTAAGTTTTAGTGTTTATATTATGATTTCATAATTGTGTGAAAATTTTGTTGCGAAATTTTATCGATGGCACCGTATGAAGCCTTGTATGGTCGCAAGTGTCAGACTCCTTAATATTGGACCGAACTTAGTGAGAAACAGATTCACGGAGTTGATCTAGTTAAAGAAACAGAAGAGAAAGTAAAAGTAATTTGTGATTGCTTGAAAGCTGTTTCAGATCGACAAAAGTCATATGCAAATTTAAAAAGAAAAGAGATTGAATTCCAGGTAGGTGATAAAGTGTTCTTGAAGGTGTCACCATGGAAGAAGATTCTGAGATTTAGCCGAAAAGGAAAGTTGAGTCCGCGTTTTATTGGGCTGTACGAGATTACTGAGAGAATTGGACCAGTGGCATATCATTTGGCCTTACCGGCAGAGTTAGAAGGAATTCATAACGTGTTTCATGTATCAATGTTTCGACGTTATCGTTCTGATCCTTCACATGTGATTTCTCTAAAAGAAATTGAGATTCGATCAGACATGACCTATGATGAGGAACCGATTAAGATTTTGGCTCGAGAAGTAAAGCAGTTGAGAAAGAAAAGTATAGCTTTAGTGAAAGTGTTATGGCAAAGACATGGAGTAGAAGAAGCTACGTGGGAACCGGAGGAAGCCATGAGAAAACAGTACCCAAATCTCTTTACCGGTAAGATTCTCAGAGACGAAAATCCCTAAAAGGGGGGAGAGTTGTAGCAGCCCGATTTAGGGCCAAAATGGAATAGTGGTTTCGAAACCACGAATTTGAGGTTGAAAGAAATTATTTTGATTAAGTTTTAGTGTTTATATTATGATTTCATAATTGTGTGAAAATTTCGTTGCGGAATTGTATCGATTGGGTGTTTAATTTGATATTTAGGACTAAATTGAAATAGGTAAAAAAAATGTGTGTTCTAGTTCATAAAGTACTTGATTGAAATGGGGGTTTTAAGTAGAGGTCCTTAAATGGCAATTAGACCATTATACTTTATATGGACAAAAATTAGGACATGGATAGAATTTTAAGAAAGTTTAGTAGTAAGGGCATTTTGGTCATTTGTATATTAAATGAAATAAAATATAAAAAATAACACAAAAATGTGTTCATCTTCAGTCAAGCTTGGCCGAAACTTACATGTTCTCCATAGCTAGGGTTTTTCCCAAGCTTTCAAGCTCAGTAATCAAGAAAGGCGTGGAATCGATCTCGAACGGGGGAAGGAAAAGGTTTTGGACTAAATTGCAAAATTTCTATATTTTGCATCGAGGTAAATTTGTATGTAAATAATACATTAACTTCATTTACATTTTTATATTTCAGCCTATTATATGTATTTTAGCTAATTTTGAAACATAAATCGACTATTGGAGGAATAGAAATAAGTAATAGAGAGAGAAATCCCAGTTGAACATTCGGAAAGATTGAATAAGATAGATGGAGCGTAGCTAGGTCACATGTATGGTGCTGAGTGCACATCATGTGTACAAGAAAGCTACGAGATACTATGTAGTAGCTAGGTCACATGTGTGATACGGGATGTATCCCATGTAGACAAGAGAGCTACGAGAGAGATAAATGTAGCTAGGTCGCATGTGTGATTCCAAGTGAAGGACACCATGTAGACAAGAGAGCTACGAGATAAATTGGCTAGGTCACATGGGTGGTACTAAGTGTTCACCATGTGTACAAGAGAGCCGAATTATATGAAATATGATAGTGGGCAGTGTGTTGAAACCATCAAGTATCGAGGATTGATCCGAATTGTTCAAGGGGATAATTTTACGGTGGCATTGTAATCATGGACTTATACTTGTGATGTACGAAATGTGGTGAAAATGAATTGTGATATGTATGCTAAGTGAGGTTAATACAAAGAAAGTGTGAAAGAGTGAATTTGCAATAATACTGTTTTGGACAGTAGCAGTGATGTGACTTTGAAAAATCACCAAAAATAATATAAATTTAATTAGAGGCTGAATGAGATATTAAATTAAATCTAAATGAGTATATTTTCATATAAAAGAAACAGAGAAAGCAAAGGAACTCTATATTTTGAGATATTTATATTTGTGTTCGACTTGTTCAGATTGACTATGTGATCCCCTGTTCTGACTTTGATAAATCATTAAAAATTGTAAAAAAATAATTAAGAAATATAGTTTATATGTATAGATTCCTTATTGAGTATAGTTTTAAATGAAACATGTTTCATGGCTATTTGAATTTTGTATTGGGGGAAATTCAACTCGTAGTGAATAGAGGGCAGATCAGTTGAGCTGTATAACAGGGGAAACTTTAACTAATAAACTGTACTAATTTTCTGGACCAAAAATTCTAGAAAAAAAATTAGTAAGAAGTTATATGAGTTTAGCTTCAGGAAAATATTACGGATTTGAATTTCTAGTTTTGTAACTCAAGTTATGATTTATTGAGTGAACATGACGCAGGAGAGACAGCTCAATCAAAGTGGAGTAAATATTGAAATTAAAAGTAGATACACTTGAGTTAATATGTAAACATATTAGATTCTTTAATTATTATTTATATACTCACTTACTAAGCTATATAAGCTTACTTTCTTTTCTCTCTTTTGTCGTATAGTGTCGTCCGGTATTGTTCGGGAGTTAAGGATCGTTGAAGATCTGCCACACTATCAATACTTTTGGGTATTTGAACTAAACATTTCTTTTGAATTATGGCATGTATAGTAGGCTTCATTATTTTGTTACGTGTCATAATTGCCTAGGTTTAAAATATTGGTTACATTATTTAACCAAATTATTTTGTATAAGCCATTGAAGTTGGCTAATATTGTTCAAGACATATGTTATAATGATACATTATCTATTTGGATGACACATTTCTATTTCAGTTTCATTTAATGATATATATTATGAGCTGGTAATACCTCGTACCCTGTTTTGATGTGGAACACGGGTAAGGGGCGTTACATTGTCACACGGCCTTCTGGCACACCCGTGTGTCTATGCCGTGTGGCTACATGATCGTGTCGTACGGTCATGTCTGGCGCGGTTCACTTCTCCCATGGTCTTGTACCTCTACACACGCTCGTGTTATTTTGATTGTGTCGTCCACGGGTGCTAGACACGGGCATCTCACATGCTCGTGCTGTTTTAACAGGTCCACCCACGGTTCTTCCACACGGGAGTGTCTCACCCCCGTGTTGTTTTGGTAGGTTCGACCATGGCTATGTCGCATGACCGTGGCGTTTTATCATAGCCTGTGTTTGGGAAAAATTGTTGTCCTGTTTTCACACAGCCCTAAGCACGCCCGTGCTCTTGGCCGTGTCCTTGTGGAAAATCTATATTCAAGCGCTCTGTTAGTAAGTTAGATGTTGAAGACTAAATTTTAAAGAAGTTAATACAGTTAGTGCTCGGGTTGCCTCCGAGAAGTGCTTATTTATAGTCTAAGCTCGACTTACCTCTCTGTTGAATGATCATGGTGGTTTGAGGAGTTTATACTCCTCATTCCTGCTATTAATCTCATCAAAATAAGGTTTTACATGGCTGTTGTTTACCTTAAAAGTGTCGAACTTGGGATGACTCACCTCGACCATACCGATTGGGAAAATGTTGAGTACTGTAAGAGGGATTTCTTCATTCGATGTGGTAGCGACAATGTGGGGATCTATGGCATCTAATAAGACTCTATCTCCAACCTTAAGTTGATTTGGAAAGGGATTGAGCTTGTCTATTGTAGATTCGGTTTGTCAGGTGTTCTCGATTTATGCATATGCCATTCATCTAGCTCCTCGATTTGTAGCCTTTGATCTTCATGAATGGGTCCTCTACTATTGCTTAAGAATGGTTCATGTACTTCCTTCAGACTTATTTCCCGCAAAGAAGGTTGCACCATATTGTTAGTTTTAGTAGAATGGTTTAGACAATCACCTTCAATTTCAATTGTGTTTCCAGAATTGCGAGCTTGAAGGGTGATAGTTTCGTCTTGAGTTCACTTGTGACCACATCAATAATTGTTTTAACAGTTGCTAAAAAGAGCCTTCTTACAGTTAAAGGAGTGCTGCTATCCTCCTCTATGTCTAGAATAATGAAGTCAACGGGAAATATAAATTTATCGATTTTAACTAGCACATCTTCAATAATACCCCTAGGAAATCTTATAGTTTTATCTTCTAATTGAATGCTCATCCTAGTCTGTTTGGGTTTCTCAAGACCTAATTGTTTGAACATTTTGTAAGGCATGACGCTAATACTAGCCCCCAAATCAGCTAATGCGTTATTAATATCTAAACTACCAATTAAGCAAAGAAAAACTCCCTGGATCTTTAAGTTTGTTGGGTAGTTTATTCTGGAGAATAGCTGACCAAACTGCGTTTAGCTCCACATGCGATGCCTCGTCCATCTTCCGCTTATTTGCTAAAAGCTCTTTTAAAAATTTCATTGCGTTTGGCATATGTGATAGAGCTTCAATAAATGGTAAGTTAATATATAATTTTTTTAAGAGTTTAAGAAATTTACCAAATTGTTCATCTGAGCGGTCTCTCCTTGTCGCATTGGGGTATGGCACATGAGGTTTATATTCGATATTCACCGATTTGTTTTTATTGTGATCTACCTCACCTTGACCTTTGTTTACCACAGTTTCTTACCTCGGTTCTGGCTCAGGATCAACGAATCCTTCTTCATCTTGAACATTAATCGCGTTGAGTTGTTCCCTTAGGTTAGGTTTAATATTACTTGGGAAGCTCCCTTGTGGTCGTTCGGAGATTAGTTTGGAAAGCTGGCCTATCTAAGTTTCGAGCCTTGGATCTACGCTTGTTGATTTTTAAGTGCTGTCTCGGTGTTCTGGAAATGAGTTTCTGACACCGAGATAAACTTTGTGAGCATCTCTTCAAGGTTCGGTTTCTTTTCATGTTGGTGGGGTGGTTGTTGGTAGCCTGGAGGTGGTTGTGGTCTTTGATTTCCTTGACTGCCCCATGAGAAATTGGGGTGGTTCCTCCAACCTGCATTTTAAGTGTTACTATATGGATTGTTTTGAGGTTGAGGATTATTACCCATGTAATTTAATTGCTTGTTATCAATGTTGTGGCCATAAGGTTGGTATTCCGAATGGCTTGTTCCACCTCCACTTGCTTCGCACTGCATTAATGGGTGAACCTATGAAGAACTAATAAAACCATCAATTTTCTTATTCAAGAGTTCTACCTGATTAGAGAGCATGGTGACCGAATCGACGTTATAAACATCGGCTGTTTTCGTTGACTTTTTCCTCATGACTTGCCACTGATAGTTATTCAATGACATCTCCTCTAAAAACTCATAAGCATATTTAGGTGTTTTATTATTGATGGTTCTGCCAGCAGCTGCGTCAACCATTTGCCGAGTCGAAGGATTTAGGCCATTATGGAATGTTTGAACTTGAAGACAAAGCGGTAACCCATGGTGAGGACACCTTCTCAAGAGGTCCTTGTATCTCTCCCATGCATTGTAAAGAGTTTCTAAGTCCATCTGCACAAACGAAGAGATATCATTACTTAATTTAGCCATTATAGCCAGCGAAAAATATTTTAATAAAAATTTTTTTGGTCATTTGTTCCCAAGTAGTGATTGATCCTTGTGGTAATGAGTTCAACCACTATTTAGCTTTGTTCCTCAGCAAAAAAGGGAATAACCGAAGACGAATGGCATCATCAGAAACACCATTAATTTTAAATGTATTGTATAGTTCTAAGAAGTTGGCTAAATGAGCGTTGAGATCCTCATCCTTCAAACCATCAAATTGAACAAATTGTTGTATCATTTGAATAGTGTTAGGTTTTAGTTCAAAAGTATTTGCAGCTACAACAGGTCTAACTATACTTGATTCAGTTCCTATTAAATAAGGTTTAGCATAATCATACATAGTGCGTGGAGTAGGATTTTGATTAACTGTAATTGCAGAAGGTAGCTGATTGTCTTGGTTTTCAGCCATCTCTGCGGTTGGGGTTGAGTATCGTTCTCTGTGTATCTTAAGCTTCGCCTTATTTCTCTTTTCTTTCTGCGAACTGTGTGATCGATTTCTTCGTCAAAAAGTAGTGGTCCTGACCGGTTTCTTCTAGCCATAAACTATAAAAACCTTCCAAGAGAAGGAAAAACTAAGTAATTAAATTAAATTAAATTGCTAGAAAAATAAATGCCTAAAGTAATAAAAATTGAGTGTTCCTAATATTTTAGTTCCCCGACAACGGCGCCATAAACTTGATCGCGTGATTTCGCGATAGGTTTTAAATATTTATAATTAATCGCTCTTGAAACTAACTATTATCGTGATGTAGGCAAGTGTAGCTATCGAACAATAGTATAGTTTTAGCAAGACCGGATTGTCGAACCCAAGGGAACTAAAAGTACTAGTAATGACTGTCTTTTTATTATCTAGCCTAAGAATAAAGAGGTTTTTGTTTTAACTAACTAATTCTCCAAACTAAGAATTCACAGAGAATGGAATTGGGGAATTGTTTTTTGGAAAATCGATTGAATTAAGACAATACCTAAGGAAAAATCCACCTAGACTGTACTTGTTATTCTGGCTCTGAATCGGACGATTTATTCATTTAACTTGTTCCGTAGAGATCCCTAAGTTATGTTATTATCCCTATTCAAGACTAATAACATCTAATCCCTAAATTGAAAAATTGAGACATTTCTCTAATTAACAGCCTAAGGTTGCATTAACTCGATCTATGGATCCCCTTATTAGGTTTCACCCTAATTCGGCAAAATCTTGTCACCCTATGTCTAGGCGCGCAAACAACGCCACTTAATTATGACAAATGTACTCTTAGATAGGGTCTATTTCTCCTCTGAATAAGAACTTATCTTGAATCAGTATTCTAGGATATCAAAACAAGAATTAAGAACACATAATTAAGAACAAGTTAAATATTTATCATACAATTTAGAAAATAATAACAAGATTCGTCTTAAGTTTCATTCCCCTTCGGTTTTTAGGGGATTTAGTTCATAACTAAAAAGGAAAACATCTCAGAATAATAACGAATACAAAACATAAAGATAACCCAAAACTCCTGAAGGGGAAATTGAGGAGAGATCTTCAGTCTTGATGGTGAATTCAGCTTCTAAGATCGATCAATCTGCTTCCTTAGAGCAATTTCTTACTCCCTATTCTGTGTCCCATTTTTCTTCCTCCTCTAGGGTGTATTTATAGGCTTTGGAATGCCTAAGAGCCCTTAAAATTAGCCTTTTTTGAACTGGACTCAACTTGGGCTCTGCAGGGACACGCCTGTGTGCGATTCCTTTAGGCCATGCACGAGCTTACCAAATTGACACGGCCGTGTGGTCTGCCCAAGTGAGGAGGTCCAGGCCATTTGATTTCGTACTTTGGCCTATTTTCTCCGATTTTGGCCTGTTTCTCATTCCTTTCTCTCTTTTATGCTCCCCTAAGTATAAAACATGAAATTAAAGCATTAGGAGCATCGAATTCACCAATTTTAATAGGAAATCATCCATAAAATACGTTAAACATGGGGTAAAAATATGTATAAATTACGGTTTCACCTGTGCTCAGACCACAACACCACCATCGACGACCCAAGCTCCTCCCTCTACCAAGCTCTTGCATATCATGTCAAATCATAGTTAGAAAACTGCTGTCCCCGCTTTAAAGAAGAGGAAAGAAGCAGTGTCATCCTCGGGTCCTACTGCGGAGATCAGGCACCCATTTATTTAGCTTCCCTTGGGACCCCAGGAAGAACTCTTTCAGATACTTTGGGCCCAACCCTTAGGTGTGGGCTGCTGGATTGACTGGGCTGTACTTGAACAAGTCGAATTGGCTGACGCGATCAGACCCCTTCTGTCGACTGATCCATGAGAGCTCTTCTTTGGGATTATCGAGCCGACGTACCTCGAGCTTACACTAGAACTCTATTCGACCTTTCACTTCCAAACCATTATGACAAAGTTTGATGATCCAGGAACGGTCCAGTTCTGCCTCGGTGGTTTGGTTCACCAGTTGCTTGTACTTAAGTTTGGAATCGCACTGGGACTATACACGGAGGATTTCATGGACGACAACAAACTCGACACCCTCCATCGCCATATCCACTATTCTCTTTTGAAGTGTTGGAGTGCTTTAGTCCCTGACTCAGCCACCTATGATCCTAGCCGCTCTAAGGCATCAACCCTCGCCCCATCCTTGCGGTACCTACACGCCATCTTTGCCCACACTCTGACAGGATGGAAAGAAAGCACCGATGTCGTCAACACTCATGACGCTTATTTTTTATGAAGCATGGCAAACGACCACGTCTTCAACCTTGCCTATTTTATTGCCTTCGCCATACGCTATCAAAAGGAGCGGCATAGGAAGGGGTTCACCTCCATTGGCCCTTATGTGACTTGCCTTGCACGGCACTTTGAGCTCCTCTCCTCACTCTCATCGGTCAGATGTCCCCACAAGGCATCTCGAGTATGCTACACATGAAGATGATAGAGCAAAAACATGGAGTTAATCCTCCCCAGTACCGCCTCGTTTAGTCATCCGAGTAGGAGGACCCCGAGGATATTACTGAATATGTCACTCCACGACACGAGGACCCACCATCTCAGCCACCACCCACCCATCGTCAAGTTCATGCGGCGGCTTCATACTCTGGCATCTCTAAGTGCCTCACTCGATTTGAGCAGTAGTGTTTTCAGTGCTTTGATCACATTGATGCTACTCTACATTAGATTTGTTAGCACCTTCACATCTCATCGACACCACCACCTCGCGAAACATCTGGTGATGACGATGCTTAAAGACTTTTTATTATTTTTATGTTTTTACTTCTATCATTTTAAAACTACTTTTTATTTTATTCTTTTTTAATTTTATTTTTATTTCATCCTTAGGTTTTATAATTTATATTGAACAATTTATGCTTTCATCTATTTCTTTTCGAGTAATTATGCTTCTTTATATTTCCTAAAAAGTTCCTGATTCTATCACAGTTATAAAGAGCTCCAAAGCTCACAATTACTTAGGAACTTGAAACTCCATGGGAAAAGGTTCTTCACGACTGCCATGTCTTGCCCGACCACCACGATAACCTCTTCCCTGAACACTGTGGTTGTGGAACCCAACCTCTACCACCACCGGAGTATCCTCCTCCAATATCATCATTGCCTTGGGTGATTATCCTCTATAACTTCAAATCAAGGATTCCATTCATCATTCAGGAAGTTGCACTTCTCTCCCTATCTTTTGATCTTATATCTATAATTTCAATATATCTAACTTTGTACATTGAGGACAATGTACATCTTAAGTGTGGGGAGTTATTTATTTCATTATCAGGAAAATCCCTGAATTTTGTCTTGTTCTCAAATAATCTTCTCATATCATTATTAGAATGAATTTTGATTAATTTATGATTTTTATTGATATGTCTTGAATTAAAACATAGGCATTCATGCATTGATTGTTTAAACTTTAAGGAATTAGAGAATCAAGCATGATAAGTTCATTTTTAAGAATTAAAAAAGTTTTTTTAGGTTGTTTCCCCAAGTTTAGGTATTATCTTGAGTTGAAATTCACAGGTTTAAACATAAAAAAAGCCATAATTTTTGTGAGATCTTGAGTCTTTAAAGCATATATTATTTCTTTCATGCTCACTTTCATTGTTGCTTTGAGTGCGTCAATCTTAATCTTTTATTCTAGAAATTGCTTGATTATGCATGTCAAGACGTTGATTTGATATGTCAAGATGATAAAGGCACTTAGGTTTTACCCACTCACTCCATAAAAGCCTACCCTCACAATTAACCCTTAGTGAACCCCGTTTAGCCCAATAACCCATTCATTGATTTACCCTCAACATTAACCCGTAACCCATTATTATTGAAATCCCCTAAATTAATTTGATCCCTATTTTTGTCGAGATTTGATTTGAATAAATTGCTTAGCTATGTTTTATTTTTGATAGATAGCCTATGTTATATGACTTGTTCTTAATATATATATACACAATACATACATATATATTAGTAGTAATTCGTCGTTTTTGAGCTTAAGTGTTAATTCCATATTCTGAGAAGAAGCTCACTCGTATTCAATTGATAATTAGTTATTTTTCTACTAGGCAATTTTTCACTTCAATCTCGATTCTAGCATTTTCTTTCAGTTTGTGACCACACCCCCTAACCAAAGCCACGTTACAACCCTCTAAAGACCTTTTGATTGATGTATCATCTCAATATATGGTGGTGGAGATTTGATTTTCATGCAAGCCTATGGTAATAACTTTTCATATTGACTAATGAGTGCTTCATTTATTGTCCTTAAACACCTCGAGTGATTAGAGTGAATCTTTAGTGAGGATGTTAAACTTTGTGATATTTTGAATCAAAGGTAATGACTTAGATAATGAGAGACACCTTTGTTTTTGTGATAAAATGTTCAACTTGGAATGTTGAAACTTTCATGTTTTTCTAGTTGAATTCTCAATGTATGATTACTTATGGTTTATTTTGAGATATTATTGGATTATAAATTGAGAAGAATTTATTTTGATTGTGAGTTGAAGATTTTGCTTGAGGACAAGCAAACGCTTAAGTGTGAGGGTATTTGATAAACCGTAATTTATATATATTTTTATCCATGCTTAGCACATTTATGGATGATTTCTCCTTACATTTGGTGAATTCGATGCTCCTAATTCTTTAATTTCATGTTTTATACTTAGGTGAGCATAGGAGGGCAAAAAGAGCGAGAAATGAGCCAAAAACAGAGAAAATGGGCCAACGTGGGAAATCAGCACGGCCTAGAGTTCCTTACACGAGTAGATCACACCCCGTGTAGGTTTAACAGGCTCTAACACGACTTGGAACTCCTCACACGGGTAGACTACACGCCCATGTTAATTTGACAGAATCAACACACGAATTACACGGGTAGACCACACGCCCGTGCCTATTTAACAGCCTTGAGCACGGTCTTGAAGAAATCAGACATGGACGTGTCACATAGGCGTGTCCCGGTCGAGCCCAAATTTAGTCCTACCTAAAAAAGATGACTTTTGAGGGCTTTTAGGCATTCTAAAGCCTATTTAAACACCTGAAGAGGATTAGAAGGGACACACGAAGTAGGAGGCAAGGAATTACTCAAGGAAAGCCAATTGATCCATCTAAGAAGTCGGATTCATCGTCAATACTGAAGATCTCCCTTTAATTTTCTTCAGGAGTTTTGGGTTTTCTTTATGTTTTGTTATCTTTATTATTTTGAGATGTTTTCTTTCATAATTATGAACTAAACCCCCTAAATACCTAAGGGGAATGAAACCTAAGACAGATCTTGTTATTATTATCTGAATTGTATGATAAAAATTTGACTTGTTCTTAATTATGTGTTCTTAATTCTTGTTTTTATATTCCAGGATATTGATTCAAGTTAATACACTTATTCAGATGAGCAAAAGTCCCTGTCTAAGAGTAAATTTGTCGTAATTAAGTGGAGTTGGTTGCACGCCTAGAGATAGGGTGACAAGATTTTACCGGATTTGGGTGAAACCTAATAGGGAGTCCATAGATCGAGTTAATGCAACACTAGGGTGTTAATTAGAAAGACATTTCAATTAATCAACCTAGGGTTAGACGTTATTAGTCTCGAGAGAGATAATAATATAACTTAGGGATTTCTACGGATCAAGTCAAATGAATAAATCGTCTGATTCAGAGTCAAATAACAAGTGAAGTCTAGGTGGATTTTTCCTTGGGTATTGTCTTAATCAATCGAGTTTTCCCAAAAGCTTTTCCCTAATTTTCTCTCTGTGCACCCTTGGTTTAGTTACTTAGTTTAGATAAACAAATCCCTTAATTTTTAGGCTAGATAATAAAAAGAAAGTAATTACTAGTACTCTTGGTTCCTTTGGGTTCAACAATCTGGTCTTGCTAAAGCTATACTACTGTTCGATAGGTACACCTGCCTTCATCGTGATAATTGTTAGTTTCAAAAATGATTAATTATAAATTTTTAAAACCTGTCACAAATATCACATATCAGGTAACTATGCCGATATCAATAGCTCCGTACAGAATGGCTCCGACAGAGTTAAAAGAATTGAAAGCTTAATTGCAAGAGTTGACAGACAGAGGTTTTACTAGACTGAGTTTCTTACCCTGGGGTGCTCCTGTATTGTTTACGAAAAAGAAAGATGGCACGATGAGAATGTGTATAGACTACCGTCAGCTTAACAAAGTGACAATTAAGAATAAATACCCTCTACCTCGGATTGATGATTTATTTAATCAATTGAAAGGGGCTACAGTGTTTTCGAAAATAGATTTGAGATCGGGTTATTACCAGTTGCGAGTTAAAGACTTCGATGTGCCTAAGAATGCTTTTAGAATGAGGTACGGACACTATGAATTTCTTGTTATGCCTTTTGGACTAACGAATGCACTTGCTATTTTTATGGACTTAATGAACCAAATTTTTAGGCCATATTTAGACAGATTCGTAGTTGTGTTTATTGATGATATTTTGATTTATTCTCGTGATGAATCTGAGCATGAAAAGCATTTGAGAATCGTGCTACAAACTTTAAGAGATAAGCAGTTGTATGCAAAATTCAGCAAATGTGATTTTTGGTTACGAGAAGTTATTTTTTGGGGGCATATTGTGTCTGCATCAGGTATTCGAGTCAATCCAAGCAAGATTTTTGCAATAATGGATTGGAAGCCTTCAAGATATGTATCTGAAGTCTGTAGCTTCTTGGGACTCGCCAACTATTATAGAAGATTTGTGAAAGGCTTTTCGATGATTGCGACTCCGATGATGAAATTGCTTCAAAAAGATGTTATGTTTGAGCGGTTTGATAAATGTCAGAAAAGTTTCAGTTAGTTAAAAGCTTTATTGATAGAAGCACTAGTGTTTGTTCAACCTGAATTGGATAAAGAGTTTGTAGTGTTCAGTGATGCATCGTTGAATGGTTTGGGTTGTGTTTTGATACAGGAAGGCAAAGTTATAGCTTATGCCCCGAGACAGTTGAAACCGCATGAAAAGAATTACCCAACGTACGATTTGGAGTTAGCAGCTATTGTGTTCGCGTTGAAAATTTGGCGTCACTATTTGTTTGGTGAAAAATGCCACATCTTTACCAATCACAAGAGTTTGAAATATTTGATGACTCAAAAAGATCTAAATTTGCGACAACAGCGGTGGCTTGAATTACTAAAAGATTTTGAGTTACTAATTGATTATCATTCGAGAAAGGCTAATGTCATTGTTGATGCTTTAAGCTAAAAATCCCTATTTGCTCTATGTGCGATGAATACTCAAATAGCTTTGTCTAATGATGGTTTGTTAATAGCCGAGTTTAAAGTGAGACCACTGTTTATATAGCAGATTTGTGAGGCTTAAAAGTTTGATAATAAACTACAAGCAAAACGGTTTCAGTGCGAGTCAATTTCTAATTCAGGGTTTCAAATTGATTCTGATGGTTGTTTGAAATTCAAAGATCGAATATATGTTTTGAGAAATTTAGAGTTGATTTAGATGATTTTGAACGAAGCACATAGTAGCTATTTATTAGTGCATCCGGGAAGCACGAAAATGTATAATGATTTGAAATAGTTTTATTGGTGGCATGGCATGAAACAAGATATTTCAGAATTTGTTTTGAGATGTTTGATTTGTCAGCAAGTCAAATCTGAGCATCAACTTTCGTCAGGACTATTACAGCCTATCATGATTCCTGAGTGGAAATGGGGTAGAGTAACTATGGATTTTGTATAGGGTTTATCCTTATCTCCGATAGAGAAAGATGCGATCTGGGTTGTTGTTGATAGATTGACAAAATCAGATCATTTTATCCCTGTACGTACAGATTTCTTGCTTGATAAGTTAGTTGTGTTATATATCTCTGAGGTTGTGAGATTGCACGGGATACCTATTTTAGTTGTTTCGAATCGAGATCCGAGGTTCAAATCGTAGTTTTGGAAGAAACTGCAAGACGTATTGAGTACAAAGTTATATTTCAGTACCTCGTTTCACCCGCAGATGGATGGTCAACCCGAGTGAGTTATTCAGATACTCGAGGATATGTTACATTGTTGCATTATTGAGTTCAAAGGTAGTGGGAAAAATATTTGCCCTTATAATAATAGCTTTCAATCGAGTATAACGATGGCACCATACGAAGATCTATACGGTCGTAAATGTAGAACACCGTTGTACTAGACTCAGCTAAGCGAGAATAAAATTCATGGAGTTGATCTAATAAGAGAAATAGAAGAAAAAGTGAAAGTGATTCGCAATAGTTTGAAAGCAGCTTCGGATCGACAAAAATCTTACGCAGATTTGAAATGGAAAGATATTGAGTTTCAGACCAAAGATAGAGTGTTTGAAAGTTCCACTGTGGAATAAAATACTAAAATTTGGTAGAAAAGGAAAGTTGAGCTCAAGATTCATTGGACAGTATGAGATTATTGAATGAATTAGACCAGTGGTATATCGGCTAGCATTGCCGTCTAAGGTTGAAATTCATAATGTATTTCTTGTATCGATGCTTCGACGATACTGATCCAACCCTTCACATGTCATTTCCCCCACTGAGGTTGAAATTCAATCAGATATGTCATATGCTGAAGAGTCGATTAGAATTTTAGCTCCCGAGATCAAATTGCTGAGAAATAAGAGAATTACATTAGTGAAAGTATTATGGCATCAACACGGGGTTGAAGATTATATGGTTTGATAATCTTGTGGTGTTGGTATAGGTTTATAATTACCCTATAAAGTTCATTATTGAAATGAAATGTTATGTTTATCGTTTATACGAGCTTACTAAGCATTCGTTGCTTATGTAGTTATTTTCTGTTACTTTACAGATTATCGAAAGCTCGATCAGTTTGGAAGTTCATTGGAGATCTATCACACTATTCAACGATTATATCAGTAGATTTTAATGTTTTGGTCAAGGTTATAATGGCATGCATAGGTGGACTTGTGTTTAATGATCTAGTTATTATGTTTGGCATGTAGATGTTATTATGGTTGATGTACTTATGGTACTTGGATGCCTTGATGATTAGTGTTATTATGGCTAAGTTGATGTATGTTTGAATGATAAATTGGGCATGTGATGGTGTAGTTTCAATGTGGTCAATTATGGTATAATTTGGTATGGAATGAAGTTAGATATGTATGGATGAGTTATGGTCAAATACGTACAAGTTTATGTAATAGCCGATTTTAGCTTAAATCGGAATAGTGGTTTTGAAACCACAAATTTGAGGTTGGAAAATTATTTTAATATTATTTTATGTGTTTACAGCATGTGAATATATATGTGTGAAAATTTCACAAGCTAATTTTATTGTTTAATAGGTCAATTTGAGAGAAATGACTAAGTCGCGTAAAATGCAAAAGTTACATTCTACTTTCTTAAAGTGTTTAATTACTATGGTCCATTAAATGAAAGGTCCTTATGATGTTATTAAACCGTTTATAGTGGAATTTGACATAAATGGGCATATATTAGGTGATTTAATAATGGTTTCATTAAGGTTAAATATGTAATTTAATTAATTAAGTTAGATTAAATAAAACAAAAGCCAAAATCATCTTTATTTTCTTCATATATAACTGATTATTGAATAGAAAATAAAGCTTCCATGACTATCTAGGGTTAGGCACTTTGAGGAATTAATTAAAGTATGTTCTTTGCTCGATTTTTGATGATTTTTACGTTTTTGAGATCATTGCATCGTATTCTAGCAGCCCGTGCCTTAATTTTTGAGTTTTTTTGATGATTTCGTGAAGTGAAATTGATGAATGTTTAAGCTTTTAAATGTTTGATAATGGAAAATGATTATTTGTTGATAGATTTAAATGTTTTGTAAAGTGATTTTTGACAAAAATATCAAAAAGTGATTAAATTGAGAAATTTGTAAATTGAGTGGTTGAATTGTGGAATAAATGAAAAATATGGGCTGTTAGGGGCACTACGGTAATTCGGCCAAGCATGGTTAAATTGAATTGAGTGAAGTTTGTGTATTTGTTAAATAAGGACTAAATGGTAAAAATGTGGAACTTTAGGGGCTAAAGTGAAAAAATGGACAAATAGGTATTTTTGGATGAAATTGAATGAATAGATGATGAAATAACCTAAATTTGAATTCATATAGATCATGAAATAAAGAAATCAGATTTAGATCGGGGGAAATCGAAAGTTGTCGAGTAGTCGATCCGATCCGTTCATTGTATATCGAGGTAAGTTCATATGCAAATAAATGACTTTAAATTGATTTCTAAATGTTCAATTGTCATTCTATTGCTATGAACGTTGAATGAGCAAATACGAGCAAGTATCGACGAAGTTATGTTACCCGAAAATCTCATACAAATCATAGTAATAGTATAGGATACGTATGTCACGACAATAGGATTACTGAGATATGTTATATAAGACCATGTCCAGGACATTGGCATTGTATTGTATTGTGTTTACGTGTAAGACCATGTCTGGGAGATTGGCTTCGTTATATGATTTCGTGTAAGACCATGTCTGGGACATTGGCATCGATATGTGATAACATGTAAGACCATATATGGGGTATGGCATTGTACAAGCTATGTATGATTTCCGGTATCCTTAACGATTCTAAAAGGTTCAACAGGCAAAGTTAAATCGAGAAAGGATGTGTGGACGAGGTAAGTGACTCAAGTACGTACGAGATTCATATGATTATTGAAAAGGGAAGTTTTTGATGAATTCACATGTGATATTGAATATGTTTACATTGGGAAAGGTTTGTGAACCTATATGTGCTTATTCATAGTTTGCCTATTTGATGAAAATAGTGTTAAATCATGTCGTAACTTTTTTTTTATATGGCTTACTAAGCTTTTAAAACATACTTTATGTGTTCTTTCCCTGTTTTATAGATTATTAAAGCTAGCTCGGGCATCGAGGATCATCAGGAATCGTCATCACACTATCAACTACTTTTTTGGATGCTTTTTAATTATGGTATATGGCATGTATAGGCTACTGTTAAGATAATATGTTTTGAGTTGTAATTTTAGCCATGAGAATTGGCTTGTGTTGATGTAAATGTTGGTGTGTATTTGGCCATTTGAGTTGGCTAGATTTATGAATTTGGTAGGTGATATGTGATGTATACTATGTCTTATGTTTTGACAAGTTTAGTCTGGATTCATGTGTTAGCTAAATAGTTAAATGATTTGGCTAATTATTAATGCTATGTCATGGTTGAGAAATGGCATGTTTTGAATTTTTTTTAAGATGATAAATTGATATGTTTTGAGACATGAAATAGTTAATAAGATGGTGAGAAAATGCATATAGAAGTTAAGGTTATGGCATATTGTTTTGGCATGATTTTGGTTATGGACTTGAGTAGTGAAATGGATGGAATTTAAATGGTATGAAATGTGCATGAAATGGTCATTTTTGGTTGCCTATTGTATGTGAAAATGATGCCAAATGAATGCTTTTAGGTACATGAATGATAGGTGAGAATAATGGCCTAAATCAAGCCTATTTTCGTGCCACACAGTTGAGCACACGGGCGTGTGAATCGACCATGTGACCCTTGAATCTTAGTTAAGAAAGTTAGAGAGTTACACGGCTCAGACACACGGGCGTGTCTACTGGCCGTGTGTGGTACACGGGCTGGCACATCGGCGTGTGGTCAGCCGTGTGAGCAAAGTCAGTATACCCTCCAGTTTTCACACGATCATGGCACACTGGCGTGTCTCCCGCCATTTGATGCAAGTCAGTATGTATGCCATGTTTCCTTATGGCCTGTGACACGAGTGTGTTTGGTGGCTGTGTGGGGCACACAGCTTGCTCACACAGGCGTGTGAACCCTGTATGCATGAAATTTTTTCTAAGTTTCCTAAAGTTTTTAAATGTTATCGATTTAGTCCCATACATTTTCCAAGCATATTTCAAGGTCTCGTAGAGCCTTATAATGGACAATAGAATTACGTTTGATTAACGTTTATTTGATAATGGATTCATGTATGAGAAATGTATGTTGTATGCTGTATTTGATCGGTAATGCCTCGTAGCCCTATTCCGACAATGGATACGGGTTAGGGGTGTTGCAGTTTAGGTATATGTGTTTGAAATGCATGAAAGAAAGGTTACAAATGGTAAGTTATATTGACATCGTATAAGTCTAGTATGGTATGTTATGAAATGGTAGCAATGTGACCAAATATGCATGTGTAGTTAAGTTGAATGCTTTCTTTTGAGGTGCCTTATATAGCATATTCATTGAATGAAAATTGGTCATTTGAATTGGTCATATTATGTATGTTTTGGTATGTTTATGATGCCTTGGTCATATATGCAAAATGTGTTTAGGTACATGCTTGAAACGAGTGATGGAAATGGCTTGATTTTGGCCAATTTCATGTCTACAAGGCCTAAGACACGGACTTGTGCCTTGGTCGTGTGTGATACACGACCATGCGACACGGTCATGTGTCACCTATAGGTTTTTAAGGTTTCAAGTCAGGCAGTTCAGTGGCCTAGCACACGGCATGGCAAACGAGCATGTGAAGGCATTTCGAGTGTTACATGGCCTGGCACATAGACGTGTGGCTTGGTCATGTAACCTAACTCAGAGAGTTACCTGAGCACAGACATAGGCTGGGACTCGGTCGTGTATCCCTATTTCGATTGTTACACGAATTGAGACACGGGCGTGTGTCTCAACCGTGTGACCCCTGCAGTTTGAATTTTTCTAACTTTTTCCTCAATGTTTTAAATGTTCCCGGTTTAGTCCCAAATCATTTCTAAAGTGATTTTTTGGCCTTGTGTAACACCCCGCACCCGAGACCGTTGCCGGAGTCGAACACGAGGTGTTAACGAACTTAATTAATTTATTTACATAGTTCATTTTAAAATTTCCAGACAAGCTGGCTAACTGCATCACTGTCACCTTAAAAATCATATCTTGAGTTTCAGAACTCAAAAACTGATTCTGTAAATTTTCCCTGAAATTAGACTCATATATCCATCTACATATCTATTTCTAGAATTTTTGGTCAGGCCAATTAGTACAGTTTATTAGTTAAAGTCTCCCCTGTTTCAGGGATCGACTACTCTGACCTTCATGCATTACGACTTAGATACCTACCTGTACAGAGCTTCAATACTTATTCCGTTTGTTTCTAATGAAACTAGACTCAAAAATGAATCTATACATATAAAGAATGACTTCTAATTCTCTCTGGTTAATTTATGGTAAATTTTCAAACTCAGAACAGGGGATCCAGTAATCGCTCTGGCCCTGTTTCACGAAAACTTAAACATCTCATAAAATACGGCTCATATGGTTGTTTCACTTCTTCAATATGAAAATAGACTCATCAATATTATATTACATAATTTATTCATTATTTAATTACATTTCTACTATTTTTAGTGATTTTTCAAACTCACATCACTGCTGCTGTCAGCATCTATTTTAAGGCAGATTTTACCTATTTCATAGTTTCCATGATTCAACTAGCCATTTAACATACATAGCACCAAATATGATCGTGATTAACCATTCCAATGGCTAATAATTGCCAAGCATATCCACACTTCTCAATAACCATATATATATAAAATGATTATAACGCTATGCTCAAAATATATAAGCCATTTTCGCATGGCCAACCGAATATATACAATACCAAAAAGGTACTTAATTAACAACGAAGGTCAATCCTATACATGCCGTTATCAAAGTTTAACTAAAAGAGTACCAAAAGGGCTTAGATAGTGTGGACGACTTCGACTTTGACAATCCCGAGTCCGATAGCTGACGAACAAAATCTATAAAACAGAGAATCAAAGAAACAGAATAAGCATTTAATGCTTAGTAAGTTTTGAGTAATGAAATTAGTTACGACTAAAGTAAAACGTTCATATGGCTAAATGAATAATTTCATATATGCATATTCTCAAAATCATACTTACTCCACGCTTCAATCAATATATTCATACACAAGGTATCAAACCTAACTAAAGGCTGAAAGTTCGTTAATCAATTGAGCGAATACTATTTAATTGGAATCGACTTTTCCGAAGCATATACGAAACATACCTTATCGTTTGGATTTTATGAGCGTATTAATTGAAATTATTACAGCAAGGTCGCTCACTTCCAAACCCAAGTACCTTCGGGATTTAGCCGGATATAGCAACTCGCACAAATGCCTTCGGGTCTTAGCCCGGATATAGTCACTAGCACAAATGCCTTCGGGACTTAGCCCGGATATAGTTACTAGCACAAATGCCTTCGGGACTTAGCCCGGATATAGTCACTAGCACAAATGCCTTCGGGACTTAGCCCGGATATCATTCGAATAATCATGCACAAATATCAATAAATCATGACACATCCATATTTCATTTTCATAAATAGAATTCAAACACAAGACACTTATCAAACCTTACCAATTTCGGCTCAATAGCCACATACAAAAAGCATGATTTTGATTGGCTTTATAACATGATCTCTATACACATTCGGCTACCCGTCGTAGGTATAAACTAATCACCTCAATATATAATTCAAGTAGAATCATTATATCACCGTTTATTTGTTATGCTTATATGTCATGACTTAATCAAATCATAAACTAAGTTTCATTACTCGAAGACTTACCTCGGATGTTGTCGAACGATTTCAACGGCTATTCGATCACTTTTTCCTTTCCCTTATCCAACTTTGATCCTCTAGGCTCTTGAGCTAAATCAAACAATTTACTTCCCAAATTAAACATAGTCATACGACATCCATATACATTTTATACTAGCCGAAATGTACCATCAAGATATACTTTACTCAAATAATTTACCTTGGCCGAACATGTATAATGTTTTGTAGCTTAATAAATTTAACATACATTATGTATTTATAATATTTGTGCAGCCAATTATCCATGGTCATACACACACAACCAAAAATAAATACCAAATTTTCATATCCTTTATGCCCTAAGCCGAATACACTTGTCATGTTCACCTACATTTTTCAAGTACAACATTCTCATATTCGGCATTAGTATCAAGCATAATAGCCAATTCTTCCCACCTTGAATCTATGCATCTATTTAATCATAATTTGTTCAAGCACTCATACAACAAGATACATCCAATTTAACAAGAAACAAAAACCTTATTTCTCCATAGCTACTATGGCCGAAAGTTCTAGACATCTCAATACCGAAATTTTTAACATGGGTTGCCTAAAGAACTTGGTGATGAGTTCAAATTAATCTAACATTTCAAGCAACTTAACACATCCATATAACTAAAAATTCTAAGTTTAAACACAATACAACATTTCAGCACCATGGTCGAATACTTCATGAAGTTGTTAAGACCCATCCTTTTTATAAAGCACTCAAACTCAATCATCTTCATGCCTCATCACCACAACATCAAACACCAACCAAGAAGACAACACCCATGGCCGAGTATCATCTCCATCAAATAGCAAAAGAATTTAAACCGACATCTAAAAATATGCATGAATTTCATGGAATAACATCAAACATACCTCTTCCTAAACATCAACCAACCGAACATGAAGCAAGAGAATCCTCCTCTTCTTCCTTCCTCAAGTCACGGAAATGGGGGAGCATGGATGAGACAACTTTGTTTTCATCACCCCTCCCTTTTCATTACTTTATTACTAACCTTTTATTTTATTATTTCTAACATAAAACATTAACACAAAATGTTTATAATATGCTTTAACCCATAGCATGGCCGGCCACCATCTTGATTTTTTGGTTAATTTGACATGCAAACCCATCATTTTTATAACATGCATTAATAGTTCCTGATAGATTAACCTATCACATTTCAAAAGTGTCACACATAAGTCCTATTAACTAAATTCACATGCAATCGACTAAATCGAAGCTTAAAACTTTCACACATTCATATTCACATATTTTAGACAATAAATATCATATTCAAATACTTCGGTGACTTGGTTTAGTGGTCCCGAAACCACTTTTCGACTAGGGTCAATTTAGGGCTGTCACACCTTGAGCACTCAAATAAGGGACGATATGCATGTCTATTAATGGATTATGCTATGTTTACTAAAATGTTTGGAAATGAATGGTTTTAGGTTACGTCTTTACAGTAATGCTTTGTAACCCTATTCCAGCGACAGATATGAGTTATGGGTGTTACTTGGATCTTTCTATTCATCGTGTGATAGATGACTGAGACAGACCAATTCGGGAACATGTTTCAATTTTGGACGATTTGAATCTAGGAATAGTTAGACCACACATTCAAGCTCAATAATTTGAATTAAAACCAGTATTGTTTTAGATGGTGCAAACTGTTGGACAGTTTAGTGGGTCGCCAAATGAGGATACAAGATTGCACTTAAGAATTTTTCTAGAAGTCCTTGACTCGTTTAGAAAACAAAGTGTTCCTGAAGACGCCTTGCGGCTTAAATTGTTTCCATATTTCTTGAGAGATTGAGCAAAAGCATGGCTTAATGCTTTATCATCGAGGACAGTGGCATCATAGACTGACCTTTTTTAGAGGTTTTTGTTACGGTATAATCCACCAAACATGAATGCGAAGCTTAGAAATGAAAACATTGTATAAAGCTTGGGAAAGATTTAAAGAATTACTGTAGAAATGTTTGATGCATGGGTTTTAGCACTGGACTCAAATGAATATGTTTGATAATGGGCTGAATGCATATACAAGAATTGTAGTTGATGCTTCTGTCAATGGTACTTCGTTGGATAAATCTTATAATAAAGCTTATAAGATTCTGGAACAGATTACCAATAAGGATTATCAATATCCTACCATGTGAGTTTGGATTGGTAGGAGAACTGCTGGCACTATGGAACTTGATGCAATCACTTCATTAACTACCCAAGTATTATCTTTAACTAATATGATCAATAAAATAAAGAGGCCAACTATAGTTCAGGAGAAAAAACCAGTCGAATTATTGTGTGTTTATTGTGGCGAAGACCATTGATACGTGATATTCGTGACAAGTTTTAAAAATTTATAATTAATCGTTCTTGAAACTAAATATTATCACGATAAAGGCAAATGTACCTATCGAACAGTAGTATAGCTTTAGCAAGACCAGATTGTCAAACCCAAAGGAACTCAGAGTACTAGTAATTACTTTCTTTTTATTATCTAGCCTAAAAATTAAGGGATTTGGTTATCTAAACTAATTGCTAAACTAAGAGTGCACAGAGAGAAAATTTGGGAAAATACTTTTTAGAAAATTCGATTGATTAAGACAATACCTAAGGAAAAATCCACCTAGACTTCACTTGTTATTTGACTCTGAATTAGACGATTTATTCATTTGACTTGATCCGTAGAAATCCCTAAGCTATATTATTATCTCTCTCGAGACTAATAACGTCTAACTCAAGGTTGATTAATTGAAATCTCTTTCTAATTAACACCTAGTGTTGCACTAACTCGATCTATGGATCCCTTTATTAGGTTTCACCCTAATCCGGCAAAACCTTATCACCTTATCTCTAGGCGTGCAATCAACTCCACTTAATTATGACAAATTTACTCTTAGACAGGGTCTATTCCTCCTCTGAATAAGAGCATTAAATTGAATCAATATCCTAGAATATTAAAACAATAATTAAGAACGCATAATTAAGAACAAGTCAAATATTTATCATACAATTCAGATAATAATAACAAGATCCGTCTTAGGTTTCATTCCCCTTAGGTATTTAGGGGGTTTAGATCATAATTATAGAAGAAAACATCTCAGAAGAATAATGAATACGAAACATAAAGAAAACCCAAAACCCCTGAATGGAAATTGAAGGGAGATCTTCAGTCTTGATGATGAATCTGGCTTCTGAGATGGACCAATTGACTTCCCTTGAGTAATTCCTTGCCTCCTACTCTACGACACCCCTGATAAGTGCCTCCTCAGGTGTTTAAATAGGCTTTAGAATTCCTAAGAGCCCTCAAAATTGGCCTTTTCTGAATAGGGTTATACTTGGGCTCGACAGGGACGCGCCAGTGTGACACGCCCGTGTGCGATTACTCTAGCCCGTGGTCAAGGCTGTTGAATAGGCAAGGGCATGTAGTCTACTCGTGTAAGTCGTGCTTTGATCGTACCAAAGGGACATGCCCGTATGAGGAAGCCTAGGCCGTGTTGATTTCCCATGTGGGTCTATTTTTTGTCGTTTTCGGCCCGTTTCTCGCTTTTTTTTACTCTCCTATGCTCACCTAAGTATAACACATGAAATTAAAGAATTAGGAACATTGATTTCACCAAATTTAAGGAGAAACCATCCATAAATGTGCTAAGCATGGGATAAAAACTTGTATAATTTACGGTTTATCAAATACCCCCACACTTAAGTGTTTGCTTGTCCTCAAGCAAAATCCTCAACTCACAATCAAAATAAATTCTTCTTGATTTATAATCCCTATCAATAATATCTCAAAATAATCCACAAGTATTCATACATTGAAAATTCAACTAAAAGTACATCAAAGTTTCAAACATTCCAAGTTGAGTATTTTATCACGAAAACATAGGTGTCTCCCTTTATCTAAGTGATTACCTTTGATCAAAATATCATAGAGTTTAACATCCTCACTAAAGATTCACTCAAATCACTCAAGGTGTTTAAGGACATCAATTAAAGCACTCATTAGTCAATATGAAAAGTTATTACCATAGGATTGCTTGAAAATCAAATCTCCACCACTATATATTGAGCTGATACATCAATCAAAAAGGTCTTTAGAGGATTGTAACGTGGCTTTGGTTAGGGGGTGTGGTCACAAGCTAAAGGAAAAGGTTAGAATCGAGATTGAATTGAAAAATTATCTAGCTAGAAAAATAACTAGTCATCAGTTGAATACAAGTGAGGTTCTTCTTAGAATATGGAATTAACACTCAAGCTCAAAAACAACGAATTACTATTAATATGTGTTGAAGTATTTTTTTTTAAGAACAAGTCAAATACGGGTTCACTAAGGGTTAATTATGAAGGTAGAATTTTATGGAGTGAGTGGGTTAAACCTAACTGCCTTTATCATCTTGACATATCAAATCAAATGGTGTGGTCTTGACATGCATAATCAAGCAAGTTCTAGAATAACAAATCAATACTGATGCACTCATAATAGAAGTGAGCATGAAAGAAATAAAATATGCTCTAAAGGCTCAAGATCTCACAAAAATTATGGCTTTTTGATGTTTAAACTTGTGAATTTCAACTCACGTTAATACCTAAACTTAGGGAAACAACCTAAAAGTTTATAATCCTTCAAAAATCAACTTATCATGCTTGATTCCCTAAAGTCTTAAAGTTTAAACAATCAATGCATAAATGCCTATGTTTTAATTCAAGACATACCAATAAAAATCATAAATTAATTAAAATTCATTCTAATAGTGATATGAGTGACTCACATGACAATAAGACAAAATTCAGGGATTTGTAATGATGATATGAAAGACCCTCCCACACTTAAGATGTACATTGCCCTCAATGTACAAAGATAGATATATTGAAAAATATAGATAAATAATCATAAGATAGGGAGAAAAGTGAAACTTCCTGAATGATGAATGAACTCCTTGAATTGGAGGTATGGAAAATAATCAGCCAAGGCAATGATGAGAGTGGAGGAGGATACTCAGGTGGTGGTAGAGGTTCATTAGTCCATAAGTCATTTGCCATTGGAGTTTTTAGTTCCTATTTGATAATGAGCTTTGAAGCTCTTTATGACTGTAATAAAATCAGGAACTCTTTAGGAAATATAATGGAGCATAATTACTTGTAATGAAATAGTCGAAAATAAAAATTGTAAAAACTCAAGATAAAATAGTATTAAAAGGAAATAAAAAGTAATTTCAAAATATAAAGATACAAATAAAATAAATAATATTTGTTTATAGAGAAATTGGGGCATACGGCCGTGGGGCATGCCTGTGTGCCTTCATTTCAGCCTGTGCATTTTGTGGTTTTCAAAATTGGGCGTATTGGTGTACACGGCCATGTTACACGGTCGTGTCAATCTTTGTTCACTTCTCCCACGCCCGTGTATGCAGGCACACGCCCGTGTTATTTTGACAGGTTCGACCACGGTTGGTGGGCACGATCGTGTCACTCGCCCGTGTTAATTTGGAAGGATTGCCCACGGGCATGTCGCACGGCTATGGCAGATTTATCGAATCCCATGTTGGGGAAACATTTTTGCTCTGTTTTTACACAACTGTATTGCACAGCCGTGTTGCGTCCCATGGTATGTGCCCGGCCTACGGCACACCCGTGTGCCTGTCCGTGTGGATCTGAAAATCCTTTATTCAGTGACTCAGTTAGTGAATTAAATGTTAAAGACTAAAATTTAAAGAAGTTAACACCGTTAGTGCTCGGGGTGCCTCCTGAGAAGCGCTTGTTTATAGTCTAAGCTCGACTCTACCTTGTAGGTATATTTAGGTAACTTCGTGGAGCCGTAGTTCATCTTTATCGTCTTTGAAATTCTCACCATTATACATTTTGAGACGATGTCCATTTACCTTAAAAGTGTCTTATGATGGATGACTTACCTCTACTGTGCCATATGGAAACACAGTTTGAACTACGAAAGGACCTGACCATCGTGATTTAAGTTGTCCAAGAAACAATTTGAGCCTCGAGTTATATAACAGGATAAGATCTCCAACTTTAAATTGCCTTCGTTGCTTCAAACGGGCGTCACAGCAGCGCTTCGTCACTTCCTTAAATAGGCGCAAATTTTCATATGCATTAGCTTGCCACTCATCTAACTCATTCAACTGTATCAACCTATTTTCACCTGCAAGTTTGGGGTCAAGGTTTAGAAATTTTATAGCCCAGAATGCCTTGTGTTCCAACTCAAACGGTAGGTGACAACTTTTCTCATAAACTGTAAGGTGATGTTCTTATGGGAGTCTTAAAAGCAGTTCTATACGCCCATAAATAATCATCTACTTTCATCGCCCAATCCTTCCTGTTTAATTCTACTGCCTTTTCTAGGATACGTTTAAGCTCTCGGATCGCTACTTCGACTTGGCTACTAGTTTGAGGGTGATAAGGGGTAGATGAGCTCTATATTTCTTGAGGGTCTTGTCAAATTGGGCGTTACAAAAATGAGTACCCCTATCACTGATAATTGCTTTAGGTGTACCAAATCGAGAGAAAAGTTTCTTAAGGAATCGTACTATTACTCTAGCATCATTAGTAGGTAAAGTTTGGGCTTTAACCCATTTGGACATATAACGAATAGCTACTAAGATGTATTTATTCCCGAATAAACTAAGGAATGGGCCCATGAAGTCAATACCCCAAACGTCAAATATTTCACATGAGAGCATATATGTTTGAGGCATTTCATCACGTTTGGATATGTTACCTATCCTTTGACATTTTTCACAAGAAGTAACATACCTGTTGGCGTCTTTAAATAGAGTTGGCAAATAAAAACCTGATTTGAGGACTTTATGTGCGATCTTATTTCCACCGTAATGTCCTCTAGTTGGTCCTGAGTGGCAATGTTCAAAGATTATCAATGCTTCTATCCTTGTAATGCATCTCCTAATGATTTGATCTGCACATTTACGAAAAAGAAATGGTCTTCCCAGAAGTAGTTTTTCACATTAGTGAAGAATTGCTTCTTTTGCTGATATGTCAACCCTTTTGGGATAATGTTAGCGGCTAAAAAATTTGCAATATCTACAAACCAAGGTACCTCAGAATCAGATATAACAAAAAATTGTTCTTCAGGAAATTAATCATTTATTTCAATGTCATCTGGTTCTTTGGTACTTGAGTTTTCAAGCCTGGAGAGATGGTCAGCCGCAAGATTTTCATCTCCTTTATTATCCTTAATCTCCAAGTCAAATTCCTGCAATAATAAGATCCATTGAATGAGTCGAGGTTTTGCATCAGTTTTAGTCAAAAGGTGGCAAAGAGCAGAATGGTCAGTATAAACGACAACTTTAGACAATATTAAATATGGCCTAAATTTATTGAATGCAAAAACCACAGCTAGCAGCTCTTTCTCCGTGGTGGTGTAGTTTTCTTCTGCGGCTGTCAAAGTCTTGCTAGCATAATAGATAAGTTGAAAATGTTTATCTTTTAGCTTCCCAAAACTGCACCTACTACAAAATCACTCGCATCGCACATTAGTTCAAAAGGTGAATTCCAACCAGGTGCAATTATAATTGGAGCTTTAGTCAGTTTATCTTTTAAAGTATTAAATGCTTCTAAACACTCCTGATCGAAATTAAAAGGCACATCTTTTTCTAGTAACTTAATCAAAGGCTTAGCTATTTTAGAAAAGTCTTTAATAAATCTTCTATAAACCCAGCATGTCCTAAGAAGCTTCTAATACCTTAATTGAATTAGGGGGAGGTAGTTTTTCAATGGTTTCAATTTTAGATTTATCAACCTCAATCCCTCTACTAGAAATTTTATGTCCTAACACAATACCTTCTTAAACCATAAATTGACATTTTTCCCAGTTAAGCACAAGGTTTGTTTCCTCACATCTTATTAACACCCGTTTTAATTTTTTTTAGGCAAAGATGGAAAGAGTTACCAAAAATCGAAAAATCATCCATAAATACCTCCATGACGTCTTCTACGAGTTCATCAAAAATGGCCATCATGAAATGCTGAAAAGTAGCAGGAGCATTACATAATCCAAAAGGCATTCTACGATAAGAAAACATACCGTATGGACATGTAAATGTCGTCTTTTCTTGATCTTCAAGAGCTATTGGGATTTGGAAATAGCCAGAGAGTCCGTCTAAAAAGTAGTAGTACATGTGTCCTAACAATCTTTCCAACATTTGGTCAATGAATGGAAGGGGAAAGTGGTCTTTTCTCGTGGCATCATTTAGCTTCCTATAATCAAAACACACTCTCTAGCCTGTGACTGTCCTTATTGGGATTAATTCATTCTTCTCATTGGCTACAATAGTCATGCCTCCTTTCTTAGGAACATCCTGCACTGGACTCACCCAAGAACTTTCAGAAATAGGATAAATAATTCCAGCATCTAGGAGTTTAATTACCTCACTTTAACAACTTCCTTCATGTTGGGGTTCAGTCATCTTTGGGCTTGCACACATGGTTTATATTCATCTTCTATTAAAATTTTGTGGTTGCAAAAAGAAAGGCTAATCCCTTTAATGTGACACCCCTAATCTGACCCTAGTCGGAATGTGGTTTCGGGGCCACAAGACCGAGTCCCAAAATTTATTTAAAATTTGGTTGCATATCCTCTATGTATATTAGTGCATGTGTGAAAATTTGATGTTTTAATTTAGACTTATGAATGTGAATTTCATGTGATTGACTTAGTTGAGAACTTAAGAAAATATGATAGGAGAATATGTAAGGATCAAATGATAACAAAGTGAGGAAACTTGGGTTTGCATGTCAAATTACCCAAACCTCAAGTAGTGGCTGGCCAAGCAAGGATGGCCTTCCATTAAGTTGAATTTTTAATGATGCTTTTATTAGTAAATGATTAAAATAGATCAAAAAAAAAGAAAGGGGAATAAAATAAGAAAGCAAGAGAAAGTCTTCATCTTCTTTCTTTTCTTGAAGTGCCGTGAGCTAGGGAAGGAGGGGGAAATGTTCTAAGACATTCGGCCATCATAAGGGAGGATTAAGGTAGGATTCATGTTAGTTTTGTTAAATTTTGTGAAAATCTAGCTAGTAGCCAATGTCTTATCATGTCCCATATGTTAATTTTCTACCTAAATAAGTAATTAAATGGCATACGGTTAGGGAGAGGTAAATGCTAAGAGTGTGGTGCTTTTGATGTTGTGAAGGGAAATAGTAGGAAGGTGAAAGAGGATTTAGGTAGAAATGTAGTTATATGTGGATTTATATGATGTTACAAATAGATGTGAAGCTATGCTAGATTAGAAGAAAAAAAATTTGGCCAAGTGTTCATGGGAGGAAACTATGTGTTTGAAAGAATAAAAATGATACTATAATTGATAGTATAGGTATTCGGCCATTTAATCAAGTGTATAGGTGATGTTAGATCTAATTTTAGCACATTCGGCTATATAAGTATGCCCATTTGTGATATTACCTTTGATTGTATAAAATCGACTAAAATGGGTAGTTAGTAAGGGTGGTTACCTAATATACGAATATGTATATGTGTATGGGTAATTGGATTATTGATAGTAATGATATTACATGGTTATTAGCTGAATGGCCCAAAAGCATAAGGTAGAAAGGTAAAAATTTACCATGTGTTTCTTATGATATGAAATCATTAATATTTGGATATAAATATTTAGCAAGACGGTTAAAATAGTTTAACTTATTTGATTAAGCTCAAGAGGTTAAAGGAGGGGAATCAAGCAAGGGCAAAGCAAAGAACATCGAGTAGCCGAGTTGGAACCGTTTTACCCAACACAAAGTAAGTTCTTAAGTAATTGAGTTTGATTCCTTTGTAAGTTTTAAGTTTTAAAACGGGATGAGTATGAATTATGTATATACGTTAAGGTCAATGACTTTTCTAAATGACGGCATATATGATATTATGTTTTAAATATGTGAATGAGAACTTTACAGAGGAAATTGTATAAACCTGCTAGGGACAGCAGCAGTAGCGTGTTTTGGAAAAATTACCATAAACTGTGGGAGTTGAGTTAAAGGCTAAATAAATTATGTAATTAAAGCTTGATGCGTCTAGTTTCGTATAAAAGAAATCGTGTAAGTAAAGGGGTTGCCGATAATGAGATTTTCAAAGTTGTATGAGACAGAGTCAAAATGGCTCCGAAATCCCCTGTTTAGTATATGGAAAATCATTATAAATCATACAAAAATGAATATAAGATAAAATTTTATGCTTAGACTCCTTAATGAGTCTAGTTTCAAACAAAATAAACGAAAACATATTTTGGATTCGGTACAATGAGAAATTAAATTCTTAGTGAAGAGTAGTCAGAGTAGTCAAGCAGTAAAATAGTGGAATCCTTAAGAAAAATCTGGTATTGATTGGCCAAACCAAAAATTCTGAAAATTTGGTGGATAGAGGATATACGAGTCTATTTTCATGGAAAATTTACGGAACATAATTTGGAATTTCGTAGCCCCAGTTACAAATAATTTAATGCCTGTTACTCAGGAAAAACAGCTTGTGGAGAATTTGTGGTTATGTTGTAAACATGGATAAAACTTGTTTTAGTTGCTCATAAGCTATTGATTAAACCCATACGTGAATTCTAAATTGTGATATTGTAAAATGATATATGAGTGTTAGATGGATCTTTGATATTAAAATTTGTGAAATTGTAAGTTTATAAGTATTCGAATATGAAATGATAGTATGGCTTGAAATTGAATTATTCATTGGAAAATGATAGATGTAGATTCAGCCAAGACAAAGTGAAAGTATATGTGGTATGTGAAGTATATTTGGATAATTGTGATGTGAATACATGAAAATTTATATTTTGATTTAGGATTTTATGTGATGGATGTGAATGTGTATACATGAGCTAAGGCCGAATGGCAAATGTGATGAATGTGAACATGCATTTGTGTGCTAAGGCCGAATGGCAAATGTGATGAATGTGAACATGCATTTGTGTGCTAAGGCCGAATGGAAATGTGATGAATGTGAACATGTATTTGTATGCTAAGGCCGAATGGCAAATGTGATGAATGTGAACATGCATTTGTGTGCTAAGGCCGAATGGAAAATGTGATGAATGTGAACATGCATTTGTGTGATAAGACCGAATGGCCAATGTGATGAATGTGAGCATGTATATATGTGATAAGGCCGAATGGCCAATGTGATGAATGTGAACATGTATATATGTGATAAGGCCGAATGGCCAATGTGATGAATGTGAACATGCATATGTGTGATAAGGCCGAATGGCCAATGTGAAGAATATGAACATGCATATATGAGATAAGGCCGAATGGCCAATGTGATAAATGTGAACATGCATACATGTGATAAGGCAGAATGGCCAATGTGATGAACGTGGATGTGTATATATGTGGGAAAGCCGAATGGTTAATGCGAAATGTGTATGAGATGGATATGTGGTAAAGCCAAATGGCTAATGTGAGACATGTATGAGATGTGTATATATATTGTGGCCAAATGACAAACGGCGGAAGGTGTGTTTTATTAGATATTTGATGAGGTAAATGAATTACAAATATGATAGTCGATGTGAATGTTGTAACATGTATGAAACTCTATGATGTAAACCCGGGATTAAAGACCGGATGACCATATGTGTTGACTATGTCTGGGTTAAGACCCGCTGACTTCGTGTGGAGATTTCATCTGAGCTAAAGGTCTCACCGATATTCCGAGTAGAGTTTAAAGCTATAAGACTTCGTAATAAGAATTGCTTATAAATATATTCAATGCGAAAGGTTAAACAGGTATGTACTCCAAGTTTATATGTGAGCTTGATTTAAACTAAATCATAAGCCAGTTATGTGATGCATACGTAAGCAATCTATGAGACTATTCTTATGATTATGTGACATCGGATCAGTGTGAGAGGTTATGTGAAATTATACAATATAACTATGTCACATGAGGCCACTTTTATGTGAAAGTTTATCTGCCTATTGTATATGATGAGATGTGCATATTCGGTAAAGGGATAGTATGCTCGAAGGAAGAGTGAAATAAAAATACGAACAACTATGTTATAATTTGATTATTATCTGCTGACACTGCTTAAAACTTACTAAGCATTGTAATGCTTACTCCGTTTACTTTGTTTCCTCTATTTTATAGATCTCATTTGGAAGCTACAGGCTCGGGGATCGTCAGCAACTAGTCACACTATCACTATCCACTACTTGTTACTGTTATGTTTTGAATTATTTTATGACATGTATAGAATAGACTAGTGGCGGAAGAATATTTTGGTTAATGTATATAAGCCATGCGAAAATGGCATCTTTTGAATGTTTACTTAGAGAAGTTTAAATTTTAGCCCTGGCTGTGCTTAGTACTTATTTAAATGAATGATCTTTATTTCAAGAAAAAGTTCAAAATTTTACGGTTCTGACATGAGTTATAAGTCTGATAATGCCCCTTACCTATTCCGGCGACGGTTACGGGATAGGGGTGTTACATTTAATGTCAGAAATTTTCCAAGCAATGCCCATTTTATACTCCCTTAATACTTGGAGTAATTCCTCTTTCTCCTTGGGTTGCAAGTAGGATGCAATAATTACCGATAATGTGGAATTATTTCCAAGGAATGCGTATTCCAAGTGAGTCGGCAATTGTTTAAGTTCTAGTTTGGGAGGTTCATCAATAGAGGGTTTTTTTTTAAGTTCATCTTTTACCTTAATTCCCTGATATTCTGCTAGTTTTAGGGAGGTTTCGTTAGAGTTTAGTTCGGTTCCTATTTCAGAATCATCATCCATCCCCTCTCCTTAGGCGAGACACAGTTCCATCGTGTTCTTGTGTATGATTTCCTGAAAGGAATCTTGAGTAGCATGATCAATAGAGTCGATAAAATAACATGAATCATCCTATTCTCTAGAAAATCTCATGGCATCATAAATTTTAAAAACAATCTCTTTGTCACCTACTCTAAGTACCAATTTACCATCACCCACATCAATTATAACCCTAGCAGTGGCTAAAAATGGCCGACCTAAGATTAAAGGCACCTCAACATCTTCATCCATGTCAAGCACAACGAAATCAACATGGAATATAAATTTATCTACTTTTACAAGTACGTCCTCTATAATTCCCCTAGGATATTTGATAGATCTATCAGCTAATTGAATACTCATCCTAGTGGGTTTAGGTTCCCCTAGACCAAGTTGTTTAAACATTTTATATGGCATCAAATTAATGTTGGCTCCAAAATCAGTTAGTGCTTTATCAACATTCAAACTACTAATTAAGCAAGGAATAGTAAAATTGTCTGGATCTTTCAATTTGGTTGGAAATTTATTTTGGAGTATGGCTGAACACTCCTCATTAAGTTCCACTGTAGATAAGTCTTCAAACTTCTTTTTATTTTTTAGAAGCTCCTTTAAAAATTTTGCATAGGTAGGCATTTGAGATATAGCTTCAACAAAAGGTAAGTTAATATGCAGTTGTTTAAAAAGTTTAAGAAATTTACCGAATCATGCATCCATGTGGTCTTTCTTTAACTTTGCTAGGTATGAGATTGGTGGTTTTTATTCTTTTGGCCTTAGATTGTCATTGTTTTCGGGTTCGACCTCCTTTCTGTCAGCTTCTTGTGGTGGCTTCCTTTCAGATTCAGCTAACACTTTCCCACTCCTTAGTGTAACTACTTTCACATGCTCTTTTGGGTTGGGTTCAGTGTTACTCGGTAGGCTACCTTGTGGTCGTTCAGATATCAATTTAGCGAGCTAACCTATCTGAGTTTCGAGCGCATAGATTGACACTTGTTGATTTTTAAGTGCTGTCTCGGTATTCTAAAAATGAGTTTCTGACACTGAATGAATTTTGTTAGCATCTCCTCAAGGTTCAGTTTTTCCTCCTGTTGTTAGGGTGGTTGTTGGAAGCCTCGAGGTGGTGGTGGTCGCTGATTTCCTTGGCCTCCCCATGAGAATTTTGGGTGGTTCCTCCAACCTGCATTGTAAGTATTACTATAAGGTTTATTTTGAGATCGAGGATTATTAGCCATGTAATTTAACTGCTCGTTCTCTATGCTGTGGCCATAGGGTGGGTAATCTGGATTGCTCGATCCACCTCCACTTGCTTTGCACTGCATTGCTGGGTGAACCTCTGAAAAACTAAGAAAACCATCAATTTTCTTATTCAAGAGTTCTACCTGATTAGAGAGCATGGTGACCGAATCGTCGTTATAAACGCCGGCTGCTTTTGTTGGCTTTGTCCTCATGACTTGCCACTGATATTATTCAATGACATCTATTCTATAAATTCATAAGCATCTTCAAGAGTCTTATTGTTGATATTTCCGCCAACGGCTGCGTCGATCATCTGTCGAGTCGAAGGATTCAGGCCATTATGAAATGTTTGAACCTGTAGCTAGAGTGGTAACCCATGGTGAGGGCATCTTCTCAAGAGGTCCTTGTATCTCTCCCATGCATCGTAGAGTGTTTCTAATTCCATCTGCATAGAACAAGAGATATCATTACGTAATTTAGCCATTTTAGCCAGCGAAAAATATTTTAATAAAAACTTTTCGGTCATTGGTTCCCAAGTAGTGATTGACCCTCGTGATAATGAATTCAACCACTGTTTAGCTTTGTTTCTCAATGAAAAAGGGAATAACCAAAGGCGAATGGTGTCATCAGAAACGCCATGAATTTTAAATGTATCTCATAGTTCCAAAAAGTTTGCCAAGTGAGCGTTGGGATCTTCGTCCTGCAAACCATCAAACTGAACAAATTGCTGTATCATTTGAATTGTGTTAGGTTTCAGTTCAAAAGTATTTGCAGCTACAGCAGGTCTAACTATACTCGATTCAGTTCCTATTAAAGAAGGTTTAGCATAATCATACATAGTGCGCGGAGCAAGATTCTGATTAACAGCAATCGTAGGAGGTAGCGGATTTTCTTGGTTTTCAGCCATCTCCTCAGTTGTGGTTGAGGTATCGTCCTCTTGCTCTTCCTCTGTGTATCGTAAGCTTTGCCTTATTTCTATTCGGTTTGTGCGAACCATGCAATCGATCTCACTATCAAACAGTAATGGTTCCGACGGGTTTCTTCTAGTCATACACTATAAAAAACCTGCCAGGAACGAAGAAAAGAAAAATTAGAAAAAAATAAAAATTTAAATTGCAAATAAAGTAGAATGGCTAAAGTAATTAAAATTGAGTGTTCCTAATATCCTAGTTCCCCGACAACGGCGCCAAAAACTTGATACGTGATATTCGTGATAGGTTTTAAAAATTTATTATTAATCGTTCTTGAAACAAACTATTATCATGATGAAGGCAAGTGTACCTATCGAACAGTAGTATACCTTTAGCAAGACTGGATTGTCGAACCCAAAGGAACCAAGACTACTAGTAATTACTTTCTTTTTATTATCTAGCCTAAAAATTAAGGGATTTGGTTATCTAAACTAATTACTAAACTAAGAGTGCACAGAGAGAAAATTTGGGAAAATACGTTATAGAAAATTCAATTGATTAAGACAATACCTAAGGAAAAATCCACCTAAACTTCACTTGTTATTTGACTCTGAATCAGACGCTTTATTCATTTGACTTGATCCGTAGAAACCCCTAAGTTATATTATCATCTCTCTCAAGACTAATAACGTCTAACCCTAGGTTGATTAATTGAAATCTCTTTCTAATTAACATCTAGTGTTGCATTAACTCGATCTATGGGTCCCCTTACTAGGTTTCACCCTAATTTGGCAAAATCTTATCACCCTATCTCTAGGTGTGCAATCAACTCCGCTTAATTATGACAAATTTACTTTTAGACAGGGCCTATTCCTCCTCTGAATAAGAGCATTAAATTGAACCAATATCCTAGAATATTAAAACAAGAATTAAGAACAAGTCAAATATTTATCATACAATTCAGATAATAATAACAAGATCCATCTTAGGTTTCATTCCCCTTAGGTATTTAAGGGTTTAGTTCATAATTATAGAAGAAAACATCTCAGAAGAATAATGAATACAAAACATAAAGAAAACCTAAAACCCCTGAATGGAAATTGAAGGAAGATCTTCAGTCTTGATGATGAATCTGGCTTCTGAGATGGACCAATCGACTTCCCTTGAGTAATTCCTTACCTCCTACTCTGCATCACCCCTCCTAAGCACCTCCTCAGGTGTTTAAATAGGCTTTAGAATGCCTAAGAACACTCAAAATTAGCCTTTTTTGAATAGGGTTATACTTGGGCTTAGTAGGGACACACCCGTGTGCGATTACTCCAGCTCGTGGTCAAGGCTATTGAATAGACACGGGCGTGTAGCCTACCCGTGTAAGTCGTGCTTCGATCCTACCAAAGGGACACGACCATGGGACACACCCATGTGAGGAAGCCCAAGCCGTGTTGATTTCCCATGTGGGTCTATTTTCTCTGTTTTCGGCCTGTTTCTCGCTCTTTTTACTCTCCTATGCTCACCTAAGTATAACACATGAAATTAAAGAATTAAGAGCATCGAATTCACCAAATCTAAGGAGAAACCATCCATAAATGTGACAAGCATGGGATAAAAACATGTATAAATTACGGTTTATCAACCATGTGTTTGGTGAATGCCCATCAAACCCAACATCTGTATGTTACATGGGTTATTTCAATCGAAATAATAACACCTATTCCAACACCTACAATCCAGGGTGGAAGCAACATCCAAACGCTAGTTGAAATAATCAAGGTGCATGGACTTTTAACAATATTTCAAGACAGAATGCCATCAGTACACGACCTGGTTATACTCAACCTATGCTGAGGCAAAATGCCCAACAAAGTTAGACATCTGCTTCATCATCATCATCATTTATTGAAGCCTTGTTGAAAGAATATTTGGCCAAAAATGATCCAGTAATTTAGAGCCAAGCTTCATACCGTTAAGCTTTTGAGAATTAAGTGGGGCAAATAGCAAACACTTTAAATTCAAGACCTTAAGGAGCTCTGCCAAGTGATACCAGGAATTTGAGATCATAAGGGAAGGAGCATTGTAAAGCAATTACTCTCAGAACTGGGACTCAACTGAATGACATCGTTAAAGATGCCATGGCTGAAGAGGGAAAATCAGATTGCAACCATGGAAAGATTTCAGAAACATATGAAAATCACACTCTAACTGGGACAGCTAAACAACAAATTGATGTAGCAAATCAAATCATTTTGTCAATGGAAATGCTACAGTAAAACAACATCAGCAACCTAAAGGATGGCCACCTCCACCATTTCCTCAATGATTCCACAATTGTAAACAAAAAGCCTAGTTCGAGAGATTTCTAGATGTCCTGAAACAACTCCAAATCAACATACTGTAAGTAAAAGCTTTGGAGCAAATGCCAATTATGTGTAATTTATGAAAGAAATAATGTCAAAGAAGTGCAGATTAGAAGAATTTGAGACTGTTACTCTCACTGAATAGTGCAAAGTGATGTTCATGAATAAGTTACCTCCAAAATTGAAGGACCCGTGGAGGTTCACTATCCCATGCTCAATAGGAAGTAAGTATTTTTTTTGTAAGGTATTATGTGATTTAGGAGCAAGTATAAATCTAATGCCTATGTCTATTGTTAAGAAGCTCGGAATTGGGAAAGGAAGACCTAGTATGGTTACGTTGCAACTGGTTGATTGATCCTACGCACATCCGAAAGGTAAAATCGAGAATGTACTGGTAAGAGTAGATAAGTTTATTTTTCTTCCAGATTTCCTTATTTTAGAATGTGGAGATGACAAAGATATGCCAAATATTCTTGGAAGACATTTTTTTGCTACATGCAGGACTTTAGATTATGTGCAGAAAGGTGAACTGACCATGAGGGTAAATGAACAATAGATCATATTCAATGTATTTGATGCCTTGAAATGCGCTAATTAGAATTGTAACACCCCAAACCCAGCACAGACGTTATGGCCGAATCTGGTGTGTCACATTGAAGTGTTTTAGCGAAAACCTTATTTTCATTGAAAACCCTTCCTTGAAAAAAATATGAAACCTTAATAAACTTATTAAATTCTCTTTTCAATCACAAAAACCTGTTTATAACATATGATTTTATGAAAATCTATGGAATCCTGTCATTTTGAAATTTAGTTGCGAAAACGTAACATATAAAAAAAACTAAGGTTTAGAAAATCCATTTTCAACTTCTTGTAATTACAACGCATAAAATAATAATCCAAATAATAACAAAAAGGATGCCTTATTACATTTCGGTCTGAAAAGTACTTAATAAAATAAAGAACTTATATGCTTTCAAAAGAGAAACAAGTCCAAGTTGTCTTGCTAGCTGGCCACCCAGAGTCCCTTCAAACATCGAACCTTCTACTGAGCATCACCAGAAAATAAAATAAAAGAGGGGGTGAGTTTTCGTAAACTCAATGAGTATAACCCTCGACGTGCAACAATCATTCAATATTCACCACACATCAAACATGCAATGCAATGCAGTGCAATCCCATCCCAATAATCCATCCGCTACACACCAGCTCCGTCCCCCGATATTCATCATGTGGGGGTATAAATATTGACCCACCCAACTGATACACATCCATGGTAGCCCAGTTACGGAACCACCTTCATTTATACATTGGGCTTAAAACCTGCAGGTGGATCCACGATTGTCAAGCAACCATGCGAGCCTCATATACTTCCTTCGTTCCATATTTCCCAACCCATATGCAACCTAAACAAAATATAATATGTATACAGCAGATATGCATGTCATATCCATAAAACTTACGTTCAACACCTAGGGGTATTTTGGTTATTTTCTCCCTTAGGGGCGTTTCGATAATTTTCCCTTAATTATGGCTTTCACTTACCTTGACCCATTAACAAGTCCCGCGAGCTAAGTTGAACGAATACTATGAACCAGGTAGGATTCCAAAGAAGAGGAGGTGGGTCATTAAGACCGCTTAAGTACCAAGCTCTCCCTAGTTCCAATCCTAGACATGTATATACCCGTTGCCACACCTTAACCCTATGACTTGTCCACGATCTCAATTAATTAATTAGGTTTTATGTAGTCATCATATACTAGGCCCAATCTTATTCATATGACCCATCTAGCCCAGTTCATATTCTTATGGCCCACTAGGCCCAACTCACATTCATATGGCCCCTTTAGGCCCAAATCACATTTATGTGGCCCATTAGGCCTAAATCACTTTATACTTATGCTCACATACAAATTTCCTAACACATAGCATCACTTAACAATCTTTGCCTATTATAGGCCCAACAGCCCATCAGGCCCATTTAGCCCATTCTGGCCCATTTGGCCAATTCTCAACCCAAGTCCACGGAATCCCCCGTGGGCCTCAGGCAACCTATCGATTTCCTCTCCACGAGTGTTCACGTACTCGTGTGACTACCGTAGCCCAACTTTCGGCTTTTCAGCATTTCAGCATTTCGGCTTTTGCCTATTCATTTTGTGTGTGCAGTGTATGTACACACCTGGTAGGCAAGCGTGCTGTGATTTTCTTAACCCAAACCTACAATCGATATCACCCAAAGATTAATCTCACATACTTATCGAATACTTTACCAAAAGCCAGAATCTCACTTTAACTTTACCTTGCGCGATAAGTATAACAGCCCCTTCACTAACCACAATCAACTCCTAGATCTGCACCAATCATAACTATTAAAACCAGAATAATAGGTGACTCGTATCCAACACAAGCCCTCTTACCTTACTATGGCTATTCGGCCAACCTTAGCCAATGGAAGAGGAATACTTACCAAAACCGGAACACCTAAGGAGCTATTCAACAATGAGCTAAGATCCGAGATCCGATACTAATTCCCTAACACAATTGATTAGAAAGAGTGAGGGACAATATTCAATACTTAGCAAAGAAACCTATTAGAAGAACAACACTTACACTAGATTTGACCGAAGTAGAAGGAGTAGTGATTGTACCAAGGGTATTCGGCCAAAGAGGTTCGACCCTTTACGATTTTGTATGGCAAAAGAGGGTTATTCGGCTCCAAGGAAAAAGAAAGAAAAGTCAGCAATGAGGTAGAGGAAAAGTAGAATTCGGCACAAGGAAGAAGAAAAAGAAAAGAAGGCAAAGGGTTTTCATCTTTTAGAGAAAAGAGTTTCTGGTAACAGGGTGGAGGAAATTCGGCATTAGCTTCATACCCTAGCATTCGACACCTATTTATAAGCCTTATAGCCGAATTTTCCCATGCCCAATTCCTCATTCGGCTCCATCACTTCTCCCTTCTCATCTCCTCATTTTTCTCCCTGATAACCCCTTAATCCTTTCCTTAAATTTCTCTCATGAACACTTCCCTTGGAGTCCACTTTCACGCCACTTCCATCCTTCTAGAAGGCCAAAATTAAACTTCTAAAAACACTAAGCTATGATTCGAACCTTGGACCTCCTTGCTAGCTATTAACGCCACCTCCTTCCACTCTAAGTGGCGTCACTTAGCCACTCCTCTACTAGGATTTTTTATGCTATTTTACCCTAAATTTATTTAAAAGCCCAACTACTTGCCATCCCTGATTCTTTTAATAATTAAATTATAATTTCTTCTACCCCTTAATTTGAACTCAAACCTTAACTAAGACCTACTAAAATTATCGATTGGATAAGAATACTAAACACAATTTTTATCAAAACCGAAAACAAAGAAAGTTCAGGATTTAAGGAAATTTCGTCCTCGAAATTTCCAACTACTAACACAGACTACCACACCACACTTCCGTTGCGCACTCTAATTCCAACATAGGTAAATAGCACACTATGGGTAAGTACATACCATTATTCGCCTCTGGAGCATCTCCATCCTCTTGACAATGTGCTGCATAGACCAAAGCGGGTTGTCTTGCCTCAGCATGACCAGCACCTCTACCTAGTGCTCCACGACCCAAACCGTTTCCACCCCTGGTCTGATCATGGCCTCTCGGCGGTAGCTGACCACCCCTCGGTGGTTGTACGCTACCTCGATCATAATTGGCACCTGAGCTGACATTTTAAGGAAATTCCTGATCCTATGCTCCATAGATCCACAAGCTAGACAAGCTCCGGTCCTCTTCCAACAGTCACCTACACGACCTTTCCTACAATCAGCACAAAGTGGCACCCTAGATTAACAGCAGGGGGCCTTGCTCTATCTGGCTCACTAACTCTGGCCCTAGCCCTAGGCCTCTTTCCTACACTAGGAGTCTCAGCCTCACTCTCATTCCTACCCCTTTATTTCTCCCGATTTAAGTGCTCAGTGCACTTTACCTCCTCTGCTATCTTTTCCCTCTTCACCAACTCCGAGAAAACTCGCTCCCTTTGTGGAGATATCAGTACCCTAAGGCTATCTCTAAGTCCATCCTCAAACCTCACGCAATGATCATACTTAAGTACCAAGCTCTGTATGTACACTCCTGGTACGCAAGCCTGCTACGATTTCCTTAGCCCAAACCTACAATTGATATCACCCAAAGATTAATCTCACATACGTATCGAATACAAATAGTTGAATGTTATTGTCTCGCTCAAATTACAGATCGTGGAGGAGAGCGTTGTGGGGCGTGGTGCATGCTACACACGGGCTAGGGGTCATGCTTGATATGCCGACGTGCGTGGTGGAGGGACGCTGAATGTGGAGGCTGCGGTGCAAGGAAATAGCCTAGGGTTTTCCATGTTTTTCTGACTTAGGCTACTAGACTTGTGCAATTGAATTTTTTTTGAGCCTGGTGTAATTAAAATTATTTAATGAACTGTTTAAATTTTTTGTTTGATTTTGGTTTCCCTATGGGCCGGGCAAAATTCGGGTCTTACAGCTGCCCTTCTTTGCTCGTTGATGTGTAAAGAGAACGAAGCAAAGACCACAAAAAGGCCAATTTTTCCTGGTCTTGCCACATCTCGATCTCTTTATGCTCACCTTCTTCAAGTAGCCCCAATCCAACCCATTGCATCTTCAGGGTATAGGAATTGTTCTTTCTACATCCTCAGTCTGCTCTATTGCGACTTCATGGAGACAAAACTTGTAATTTTGAGCCTGCTCCACTGCAACTTTAGGGAGATAAGGCTAGTGGCTTAAATCTGCTCCATTCCAGATATATGAAGATAAGATTCGCCATCTTCGATCTGCTCCACTATTGCTTAGGGAGATAAGATTTGTAATTTTCAGCCTGTTACCCTACTGCTTAGGGGGTTAAGGCTCACCATCTTCGATCTACTCCACTACTACTTAAGGAGATAAGATCTGTAATTTCCAGCCTATTACCCTACTGCTTGGTGGGTTAAGACTCACCGTCTTTGATCTGCTCCACTACTGCTTAGGGAGATAAGATCTGTAATTTCTAGCCTGTTTCCCTACTGCTAAGGGGGATAAGACTTGCGGTTTTCAATCTGCTCCGCTACTGCTTATGGAGATAAGATCTGTAATTTTCAACTTGTTACCCTACTGCTTAGAGAGGTAAGATCTGAAATTTTCAGTCTACTTCCTTGCTACCTGAGGAAGATAAGACTTGTATCTTCGACCTGCTCTCTTGCTACTTCAGGGAGATAAGGCCGGTGGCTAAAATCTACTCCATAGTTGATACATGGAGATAAGACTCACCATTTTCGATTTGCTCCATAGACGATACATGGAGATAAAATCTGTAATTTTCTGTCTGCTTCCTTGCTACCTCAAGAAGATAAGACTTGTATCTTCAACCTGCTCTCTTGCTACCTCAAAGAGATAAGGCCAGTGGCTAAAATCTACTCCATAGCCAATACATGGAGATAAGACTCGCCCTTTTTGATCTGTTCCATAGCTGATACATGGAGATAAGATCTGTAATTTTTAGTCTGCTTCTTTGCTACCTCAGAAAGATAAGGCTGGTGGCTAAAATCTGATCCATAGCCGATACATGGAGATAAGATCTGTAATTTTTAGTCTGCTCTCTTGCTACCTCAAAGAGATAAGGCTGGTGGCTAAAATCTGCTCCATTGCCGATACATAGAGATAAGACTCGCCATTTTTGATCTGCTCCATAGCCGGTACATGGAGATAAAATCTGTAATTTTCAGTTTGCTTCCTTGCTACCTCAGGAAGATAAGACTTGTATCTTCAACCTGCTCTCTTGCTACCTCAGAGAGATAAGGCTAGTGGCTAAAATCTGCTCCATAGTCGATACATGGAGATAAGACTCGCCATTTTCGATCTGCTTCATAGCTGATATATGGAGATAATATCTGAAATTTTTAGCCTGTTACCCTACTACTTAGGGGGTTAAGATCTAAAATTTTTAGCCTGTTACCCTACTGCTTAGGGGGTTAAGGCTCGTCGAAATTGGTAGCTTCAACCCATCTTGCTATATCGTCCTCCTGGAAAGAATTCCTATAGAATCGATTTCATGGGACTACGCTTATGCCTAATGATTAGGATGCTGAAAATGAATCAAATGCTCCTAACTAGATGTATTATATATGATATATGTATGCAAAATGAGGGTGATTCCATTTAATATTTGGATTGTCATTGCTCATTATTCGCCAAGGTTCTGTCACCAATGTATTATCCTGTCTTCTCTACTCAACTAGTATCTTTGATAGAAAATCATCTTCTTTATCCCACTTCAACTCAGGGGTATAGGATTTGTACCATCTTCTTCAATCAAATGATCTGCTATACCTCTCTCTGGGTGACATGACCAAATGCGTATGCAGAATATCAAGTTTCCTTTTCGAGCTGATGCCATTTAATGCTTGGGTGAACATTGCTTGTCATTCATCGAGGTTGTATCACTGATGCAATATCTTGTATTTGATACTTTTGAAAATAATCTGAAGAGATATTCACAATTTAGACTTCTCTTTCCAACCCTTAAGCTTGGTAAGTTCTAAACAATAACCCTGTTTTAAGTTCCTGTACCATTTAGAAACTTCTAGAGTAATATGCAGAACCCCTTTGGTAAAGGTATTATTAGTCCATTAATCATTATTTCGATGCAAAATACTTGAAAAAGATCATAACAATGGATAAGAGAGAAAATAATTGGGAGCATAGCTTGAAACAAATATGTTAATCAGAAGATAGCAAACGTAATAAGAAGGAAATTTATTGAGACGTATTGTGAAAAGAATAAGGTAATCAAAGATAGCAAATTTAAAATAGGAAAAATGGAAAACTAGAAGCCCCAGATATCGCAATTTGAGCTTCTTTGTACCAACTTTTTGAGGACCATTTTGAGCTCAATTTGTGTTTAGGGAATCCGAAGTACTTTGTCGATGCCCCAAGACGTGGCATACTTCTTCATTGTTAGTTCAGACATAGTAAGACTTATTGTATGACCCACTTTGATCCAAATTTGAGCCGCTCTTCCAGGTTTTCAACTCAAATCCCCTGTGGTCTCAAGGCGCCCTTTGCGGGTTTTTACCTTGGCCTCTCCTATTTCTTTTTCTTTTCTTTTTTTTGTGTTTTTTAAACTATTAACTGTGACTAAATCTGAGTTCACTGAATTGGGCAGGTCCTTGCCATCCATCTCGAAAAATATCCATGCTCTTCTAGAACGGGCGTTGTGTACTACATAAGGTCCTTCCTAGTTTGGCATCCACTTTCCTCTAAAGTCCCTTTTGTATAGAAAGGATCTTCTTCAATGTCAGGTCCCCAATTCTCTAGGATGATCCCCTTTGTCGCAAGCGTGCATTATCTGACCGTGACGGATATCCTTCAAATTCGACTGATCATATCAGGATTGGTTCCATTCTATCTCATCCAACCTTTAGTTCTGGCAAGACTTGGAGAAAACAAATAATGGACAAAATGCTTCCAAAACTAAAGAGAAAGGCGTTGCCCCAATGAAGGTCTTAGCCGAAGTTTGATAAGAATAGAGGGTAAATGGTAACTTCTTTATGTCAATCTTTACAAGTCTCAGTCACCTTCCACAATCTTTTTTTGTTATTTTTTTTCTTTCTTTTTCATTTCTTTCTTTTTGGCTACCTTTGCTACACTGTGATATTGTGTCTGATCTTTGAACAGACTGCAATCTTTTGACATTGTGCAGTTGTATTAGACATGATCTTTTTTGATATTACCTGTCGAAACTCCCTTTTTTATGACTATCGACCTTGCAACATTGGTATATGAAGACATCGACGACTACCAAGATGAGTCAGTGTATATTAGACGAGAATGTCCTGATAACATCCATGCCCCACATATAGAAAATCTGTGAAGAAATGGAGATGGCACATAAGTCTTGTCTTCCTCCATTTGGCCTTTACGGCATAACTGATACAATCCCCTTCCATGGTGGATCAGCAGTACCTGAACCTCATGATTAACCTGGCTAACATAAAACCCTTAGCATGTGTCTTTCGAGCACCCTATAGCATCCTTACATTTTAGTAGGCTAGGCATATCTTGATGTGATCATGCGAAAACCTCTTTGAATTGGGAATAACCCAATGATGTCTTGCTTTGTCTTTGTGGTGCGCTAGGCTTCGACCTTCATATCTTTCCTAGGCTTGCAATGTCCACTGAACCTTTGTAGTATAGGATCTGTTTTTCATCCTGTTCTACCATTCTTAACAAATCAGGATATAGGCTACAATTTCTGTCATCTTCAAATTCTTGAGATCAACTTAAACACATATCTCACCCCAAAAGGGATTCAGTTACAGCGTTGCTCACGTCGTTGATATCTGGGGACCTATTGTAGGTAAAAAGGCATATTTCCAAAGAATAAATGATTCTAAGGATGATTATTTATATGATATGATGATGAATGAAGAATAAAAGAATATTTAGAAGACAATCCAAAGAACAAAAGAATGTATATTATGAAATGGAAAAAATGAAAAAAATATTTGCTCGACAAGATGCATTTTATTGAAATAAAAATCCTGGACACAAACCTATGTCACAAAAGGATTCTTATTGCTCCTAGGCTTAAAGCAACAAGCGTGTTTTGAACATTACTCTTGGTCAGCTCTAAAAATATAGGGATCTCTTCCACAGTCCCATTATTCAAAACACCCCCAAGTACATAAGGGTTTGGAAACTTTTATTTCCCAGTTCCCTCTTTACTTTTTTCATTTCGTCCAGATCAAGAACTACAGGAGTGGTTGGATTGCCCCCCGGAATGGAGTCTGAGCCTATCGGGTAATCTACTGGTTTCGAGGTTCCAGCTTGATATTTCTAGGTTCCGAAAATAGGTACACCTTGCAGAGCTATCTGAGCATTTGTCGAGGTGAAACCCGGAGGGTAGAGAAGCCCCTTATTGTCCTCCCCAACATTTACCACGGAGCTTTTTCCTTTTTCTATCCTTTTAGTCAACAATTGGGACAACTGATTCATCATATTCCTTTGAGACCCCAGCACCCGGTCTCTCATATTTTGCTGGTTGCCAGTTGCTCTTGCATTTGCATTTGTAACTGATCTTGCATCTCTCTTTGAAGTTGTTCAATTCTTTCCAATCTTTGTTCTATATCTTTCGTCTTAGCATGTAACGTCCTGATTTTCAGATTTATTCGCGGTTTTTAATATTTTGTAAAGATTTTAAAAATTTTGTATTTGGATGTGAAATTAATATTTTGAGTAGGTAAATGGGCTTATAGAAGGCCCATCTGTTGGCCAAAACCCGGTTGAATTTTTGAATTTTGGACTTAGGAGTTAGGGGTTCTGGCTAGGTGGCCCTTGTATAGAGTTATGGGTAAATTGCATCACAAAAAGAGCCTTAGTAGAGTGGCAAGGGTGACGCCACTAGGCTCCTAAAAAGGTGGCGTGTGGAGCATTGGGGAAAGCATGGGATCGATTCCCTGTGTTGACAAATAGATGCATTTATTTTTAAGTGCTGGAGGGGTAAGTGCTGGAGTCCAGGTGGATTCTGCTAGAGGAGAGTTTGAATCAGTTCAAACACTTGGATTAAGGAGGGATAAGGGGAGAGATTTAAGGGATTAGGAGAGAGGCTAGAAGTTGGCCGAATTTTGGGAATTGAAGAGGGAAAAATCGGCAGGGGGTTTGAGGTTGTATTTCGGCACCTAAGGTATTGGGTGGTGCCGTTCTCTTCTGCTCTGACATCACAAGGTTTTTCTTTTCTCTCTTTTTCCTCTCTAGCCGAAACTACCACTTCCCTTATTCTTCTTTTTCTATTTTTCTTCTTCAAAACCATTCATCAATTCTGCTGTTCATCAATACTTTTGCCGAATCCATAAAAGCCGAAATCTTGAACACACATTACTGGTACCGATTTCTTCAAAGCCAAACCCTTTAACATTGTGTTTCCATTAATCAACGATTATTCTTTCTAAAATCTAGAGACCTGTCGGCAATTCTACATCTAGGTTATAGTTTCATATTGTCATCTCCTTCATCACCCAAAAGCCGAAAAACCATAGATTTGGGGGATTATAGCCGAAACTTCAAAACTCCGGGAGTCGAGTTATACCGTCGTTTGAAAGATAAATCTGCACCAGATTGCGTGGAGATCAAAAAGGAGTAAGGGGTAAGTGTTCATCATCTCAGATCTGGTCTTATTTTACAAAGTTAGGAAAAGCCAAAGTCCCTAAAATCTAGGGAGGCTGTCGATTTGGGCATGTGGCTCTAAGGGTTTTTAACTGACGTTTTCTGTCAAGGATTAGTGTCTTCTTAAGTGTTGGATTGAAGGCGTGGGTTGTTGGAGCAATCGGATTCGGAGCTAGCTATCGATTTTGGCAAAAAGGTAAGGTTTCGAAGGCTTTTAGGGACATGGTTCGGTCATGGATAAGTAGGTTGTGGGTTTAGTGATTATGGTTTGTAAATAAGAACTGTGCTAATCAATTGTAGGACATCGGAAGAGATCTCAGTAGCAGTCGTCGCGAATCAGGTGTGTACTGAACACCCTTTCTTAGTTCAATTCGGCAAAAGCCGAAATGCCGAAATTCCGGCATTTTATGGGCTTGTGAGTATGCGAATGCTCTCCAGACATAGAGTAATTGTTAGATCTAGCACCGCAAGGTGGTAAGTAAGTTCGTGTGACATCTTAACGTACTTCGGAAAAAAAGGGCCTCAATGGGCCAAAACTGGGCCCAATGGGCTTACGGACCAATATGGGTAAGAGATGGGCAAATTAGCCTGTTAGTTAGATGGTGGAACCAAATTGCATAAAACTGTAAAAAATTACTGAAGTAGAGTGGGTAGTTGCGTAAGTTACGAAATTACCCCTAAAGAGAAAAATTACCGATATACCCGTAGGGTTTAAAATTGACTAAACTGTATGATTGTTTAATACTGTATTTTACATGATATGATTTTATTAATATCTATTGCATGGGATTGGGATATTAATGGAGGAAGTGTTGAAAGTGGTTCATCCACGTACTGGAGGCTTTGCCTCAACCTACTGATATTTGAGCAGCGTTGCTGCAACTGTAGAGTGTAGGGCTGGGTGGGTTGAGATATTCCCCACATGGAGTGTAGGGCTGGTACGGGTGCAGTGTAGCGGTTGGTGGGTTGAGTAGTCTCCCTAGATGGGCTTGCATTCATTACTATTGTTGTTATCTATGTTACTGAACTGGGCCTATGGGCCACACTGTTATGTAAAAAGGGGCTAAGGCCTTGCTACTGTATTCTGAAAAGGGCTTCGGTCCACTGTATACTATTATCTGAATAGGGCTTAGGCCCAATGGGCTCGAGCTGATTTGGGCTTTGGATGGGTTTCTGTATACACTGAGTTTTCCCAAACTCACCCCTTTTTCTTCCATCCTTGCAAGTGAGCCCTAGTTGGTGGACTTGGAGCTGGGCGGGATTCGGAGTGGCCACACGTTTTCTACAAATTCGTTTTCTTCTGGTGAACTAGATTTCCCATATTTTCGTTTATGGTTTTGGGTTTTTTTTGTAATAAGGCCGCTTAATTATTTTTATGGTTTGGGTTGTTTCTTTATTATTTAATTCTATTATGATAAAACTGATCTATGATAACTAACGAAATAGATTAGCTCTAGAACGCGTTTTCAAAAACACTAAGTGATTTTAAAATAACACGAATACAAGTAAGACTTCCGCTAAGCAAACGTTTTCAACCTTTTCTTAAGATGGACATAACCAAATGGTTTTCTCAAAATTATACGAGATGTTAGAGTGTGGCAATGGCGGTGTGCATGTCTAGGATTGGATCCGAAGGGAGCTTGGTACTTAAGCAGTCCGACGGACTCACCTCCTCTCTTTCCTGGTTTCCTACCTAGTGCACAGCTTCCATTCACTTTAACCTACTTTTAAAAGTGTCTTTTACAACACCAACTAAGTTTTTTCCAAACTAAGTAATACGGCATGTTTTGAATGCTTCGATGTGGCGCATCAGATCCGGTCATAACGTCTAGGCCAGGTTTGGGGTGTTACATAGCACGGGTACCGTAACGAGGCTTGATTAGTAAGTTTTTATTGGGTTCCAGATTAACTAAAATGATTTCAATTAATTAGGGTCCTTTTGTTAAAATCTAATACAAATGATACAATGCAATGCAGATGCATGGAATAAATGAAAAAGAAAGAAAGGTGTTGATTCTGAATTCAATTCCATTAGAACAACTTTTCTAGAAAACAAATTATTTTACATAAAACGAATTACATGTGCAGCCTTGCCCTTATGTCCCAGGCGAAGACACTGATTCCTCTTCTTTGTAAAAGTCGAATCTCGCAAGCTTCCAATAGATGCCCCTACTTGCTCTTTTTTTCTTGATTCAGGTCGCGACTTAATACTCACTTATCCTCGTAAAGTTCGTTAGATCCTTTAAGAAAGTCGAGACGTGACGGCTTTTGAGTAATCTTTATCGGCTTGAATCCTCAGGCAATCAGATTTCTTTCATGGTGTTTACTTGGACCATATTCAGAAAACCGTATTATAATCCATTTTATCAAGAAATCCGTTTTCCATGACCAACTGTTCTATTTAGCAATCAAATATGAATCAACACCTCCTTTCTATGATGATGTCATGCAACGCAGTCATAACAAAACAAAAAAAAACACGTTAGTACAGAAGAAATAAATAACAAATAAAGTACCTATTCAGGTGCTCACTAAATTTGGGCAAGGTTCTACCTAAGGTGGACTCTCAAGGTTAACTATATGTGGCTCAGCTCTAGGGAAAGGGTACCTGAACCAATAGATTCCTCGATCCTCACCCATTATAGGCTCATACGGATCGAGTTCAGTTCAAGGGAATACATTTCCCTATGGCTGCACAGAGGTGAAAACCTCACGACGACATAGGTACAGATGTATCCTGGAAGTAGTCCACTAGCCCATGCGGAGGTGAAAACCTCACGAAGGTATAGTTTCTCACTCCCACTTAAAATGTGTGACCACAACGATCATGCAATGCAATGTGAGGGGATATAAAAACTCGAAATACAAAAAAACATGAAAAAAATGATGAAAAATATAACACCAATGAAATGTAACGAGAGGATCGTATATTAAAAACCAAAATTTAAATTTCAACAAAAGGACAGAAAATAATCAATTTTTCGGCTTGAATCTCTTATTGTTCCCTAGTGGAGTCGCCAAGCTGTCGAAACCATTTTTTAAGTTTGAAAAATGGGGATCGACTTTAAAAAACGAATGTTTGGAGTCGCAACCGATCCTTTTTGATGAGGCGTGATCGGGTCACCTCAAAACGTGGTTATTTTTCAATAAATAGATTGATTTATCAAAACAATGATTTTGGTCTACGAATATTGCAAAAACAGGTTCAAAAGTCAGTTACGCATGAGGAAGGGTTAGCACCCTCGTAACGCCCAAAATTGGTACCAATTGATTAATTAATATCCTAATGTTGAAAATTTGGAAAACATTAAAATACGACCCCTTAAAAATGTGTGAATAACTCGAGTTGGATTTTAAGATTCACTCATTCGGAAGGAATAAAATACCACACCCAGCACGTTTGGACACGATATTTTAAACCTCCAAAAACTGAGATCACCTCATGATTTCCAAAACACGCAACAAAATCTTAAAAGGGTATTTCGCTATTTGGCCAAACGGAAAATCGAAACCCTGCACGTTAGGGCATGATTTCTCGAATTTCTAAACACGAAACATTGCCTTGTTTTGAGGAGTTGAGAAAACACAAATGAAATTTTAAAGGGATATTTGACTATTTGGACAAACTAAAAATCGAAACCCAGCACGTTTGGGCACAATTTCTCGAATCTCCGAACATCAAACATCGCCTTTATTTTATAAAGCCGGCTCAAAACGCATTGGTTTGGTTTACTTTAGGGTAAAAACAATTGATGTCAGCTGAAAAGTTGGAATCTAAAATCATGATGCAATAACGAGCATACAAGCTTAGCATCAAGCATGGAATAAAAATTCGGGGCAATAATATCACATGAATAAATAATAAGAGAACACAAAGAACCGAGTTAGGGTACATGCGATGGTAACATATCTTATATCATATAAATGCAAACATTAATTATCGAAAGCTAATCAATTAGAAGCCAATTAAGAGAAAATTCCATGCAAATTACACTAAAGAACATCATGTTACAAATTTTGAAACAAGTAAATAAGTGAATGATATGAAGAAAACACAATTTAGAAATATCAATATACAAACAATCAATTATACACAAATCTTGAAATAAGTAATTTTGCATGAAGGCTTGAAATAAACCAAGAAGATAAAATAATAAATAAATAAATAAAATGGAGTAACAACGTATAAATGAAATTTCCAAAATAAATGATGTGTATAAAACAAGGTAAATGATATGCAACATAATATATGAAATAAAAAAACTTAATATAAATAAAATATATAAATACTAATAATATATGAAAGTGTTTGGGATAAATGTATATATATATCAAGGTAGGAAAATAAATGTCATATAAATCCCTAAGGTATAAAACTATATAAAAGAATTTTAAATCTAATAAGTCATATAATAAATCAAAGTAAAAAAAAAGAAATAAAACCTTAACTAAATATAATTAATTAAAAACAGTACATAATAAAATAATATATGAAAAAGATGAATAGCAAAATAAAAAATATGAATGAAACTTCATTGAAAAAAAAGTTAAAATCAAAGGATAATTAATAAATAAAATAAACCATGGAAAATGAAATAAGGATCGTAGCACAATGCGTGCAAATGCGCAGGGACCAAAAACGAAATTATTCCCAGATTCAAAACACAACATTTCAATGCGGACTAAGGTGAACAAATGCGCCAATTTCAGGGGAAAAATTAAAAAAAATCTAAATGGGACTCAATCAAATAGCACAAAACAATGAGGGACCAAACGCGCAAATCCCCGATTCAGAAGCAAAACGCGAGGACAAACTCCCCCCCCAAAAAAATGTTGTTTCATTTTATTAACTAAATTAAAACTTGTTTTAAAATTTTTACTTTAAAAAACATTTTAACTTTTGCTTTTTTTTTAAAAAAAACCCTAAATGCCTTGTATGTTTTCTTATCTCCCTCACCCTCCCTTTACTCTCCAGCCGAAAGGCTAGTGCCCAAGATGTCCATTCGCGACCAGGGAAGGCCTGTCAACGGTGCGAGCATAGTGCGACTCCGGTGACTCCCTTTCTCCCTTGTATTTTGTGTTGGTATTGTAAATCCGAATGAAAATAAAAACATAATAAATAGCGAAAAACCACCTTTGAAGTAAAATTTTTGATGGCTTTTTATTGATCTTTGTATGTATTTTGTATACAATTTCTCTGAAAAAGAAAGAACAAAAACCCCCATACAATAAAAAATTTGAAGGCTTTATAGCCAAATACAAACAGATGCTTGCTATTCTCTCGCTCAAATTGCAGATCGTGGAGGAGAGCATTGAGGGGCATGGTGCATGCTACACACGGGCTAGGGGTCGTGCTTGATATGCCGACGTGCGTGGTGGAGGGACGCTGAGCGTAGAGACTGCGGTGGAAGGAAATAGCCTAGGGTTTGGGCTTTTAAATTAAAATAGGGGAAAATGGCATCAAAAACTCTTGTGGTGAAGTGGCTAATTGACGCCATGTCATTGACCTGATAGGGGCAGTAGTAGAGGAAGAGTTCACAACATTTTGCCATAGTAATTATGATAGTGATGAAGACTCATTTGAGCGAAGTAATGTAATAATTTTTTAGGACCTTGGTGAAGTTGCAGAAGCCAAGTAGTTTGTGGATAGAGTAGGGAAGATGTTTGAATCCTTGGATTTCTCAGATCACTCTTTCAAGCCTCCTAAACCGTCTATAGAGGAATCCCCACGCTAGAGTTGAAGCATTTGCTGTTGAGTTTAAAATATGCTTAATTGGAAGAAAACAACACTTTGCTAGTAGTTATTTCTGTCGAGTTGACACCCGATCAAGAGGTGAGGTTGTTAAAAGTACTTCGACGACCTAAGAAGGCATCAGGATGCACAATTGCTGACATCAAAAGAATTGTTACGGCTATCTGTATGCATATAATTTTACTGGAGGATTGCCATAAAAATTCTACTGAATAGCAGAGGAGGTTGAATCCAATCATGAAGAAAGTTGTTAAGAAAGAGATTATCTAGTGGCTCGACGTTGGCATTATTCATCCAATATCTGGTAGCTCATGGGTAAGTCCTATACAATGTGTGCCTAAGAAAGTAGGTGTCACGGTGGTCAACAATTTAATAATGAGCTTATTCCAACTCAAACTGTCACGGGATGGAAAGTATACATGGATTATGGCAAGATCAATAACACATCTCACAAAGACCATTTTCCCTTATCATTTACTGACCAAATGTTGGAAAGATTAGCTAGGAAAGCCTTCTACTATTTCTTGGATGGTTATTCAGGGTATAATCAGTTTGCTCTAACTCCTATCAAGCAAGAGAAGACAATTTTCACTTGTCCATATGGTACTTTTACATTTCGTTGAATGCCATTCGGGTTAAGTACTTCCCCAACAACATTTCAACATTGTATGATGGTAATATTCTCAAACATGGTGGAAAGTTTTCTTGAAGTCTTCATGGATGGTTTCTCTATGTTTTGCAATGATTTTTAGGATTCATTGAAAAATCTGGAATTGGTTCAATGCCATTGTGAAGAAACAAATCTTGTTTTAAATTAGGAGAAATGCTACTTCAATGTTCATTAAGGTATTATGCTAGGGCATAAGATATCACATCAAGGGATTGAAGTTGAAAAAAGAAAAAATTGAGGTAATAGAAAATTTTTCGCCTTCGACTAGTGTCAACGGTATTAAAAGTTTTCTATGCCTAGTGGGGTTTTATAGAAGATTCATTCAGCATTTCTCAAAGATATCTAAACCTTTGTATGCCATGCTGGAGCAAAATAGACCTTTCAATTTTGATGAACCTTGTTTGATTGCTTTTGAGGAATTAAAGAAAAGATTAGTAGTGGAATCAATTGTAATAGTGTTGAAATCGAAACTGCCTTCTAACTCATGTGTGATGCCAGCAATTATACTGCGGGAGCAATGTTGGGACAGTGAAAAGACAAGGTATTTCATGCAGTCTATTATGTGACCAGTACCTTGACGAATACGCAAGTGAACTACACCAACATTTAAAAAAGATTTAATTGATATGGTGTTCGCATTCGGTAAATTTTAATATTATTTAGTTTGCACCAAAATCATGGTCGACATAGACCACTTTGCTATTAAGTATTTGGTGACCAAGAAAGATGCCAAACCAAGATTAATTCGGTGGATACTTCAACTGTAGGAGTTTGACTTAGAAATTTGAGATAGAAAGGGGATTAAAAATCAAGTGGCTAATCACCTGTTAAGGTTAGAAGCTGGAAATAAAGATGGCAAAATTCAACTTATTGAAGAAGATTTTCCAGATGAGCAACTGTTGGCTGCCATGGCATTACCTTGGTACGTCGATATAGTGAACTTCTTAGTAAGTGGGCTGCTGCCACCTGATCTCAATAACAAAAAAAGATAGAAGTTCTTTCATGATGCGAAACATTCTTATTGGGATGAACCCTTCTTATTCAAGTATTGTGCTAATCAGATAATTAGGAAGTGTGTCCCTGATGACGAAATACATAGCATTTTGTAGCATTGTCACTCAGTGCCTTATGGAGGATATTTTGGAAGAATGACAACTACTGCCAAGGTACTCAAATCTAGTTTTCATTGGCCAAGTTTGTTCAAGGATGCCCAGGAATTTTATAAGTCATACGATCGTTGTCAGAGGATAGGTAATTTATCTAAGGGACAAGAAATGCCACTACAAAACATTTTGGAGATTTAGTTGTTTGATGTCTAGAAAATAGACTTTATAGGTCCATTTCCACCATCAATTGGCAATCTCTACATACTCGTTGCAGTGGAATACATCTCTAAGTGGGTCGAAAAGGTACTCCTCCCTACGAATGATACCAAGTCAGTGTTGAAGTTTTTGTGCAAGAACATTTTCACAAGATTTGGTACACCTCAAGTAGTTATCAGTGATGAAGATTCTCATTTTGATTGCAAATTAGTTGCTCATGTTTTACACAAGTATGGGGTGAAACATAAGATTGCAACGAGATACCATCCCCAAACAAATGGACAAGCGAAGATTTCTAACAAGGAAATTAAACAAATTCTGGAAAAAGTGGTGAATCCAACTCGAAAAGATTGGTCCTCCAGATTGAATGAACCTTTGTGGCTTTTGTACGACATTCAAAACACTGTTAGGGATGTCACCTTTTAAGCTTGTTTTTGGGAAACCATGTTACTTACCTGTTAAGTTAGAGCATACAACATTTTGGGCTATTAAAAAGCTGAATATGGACAAGAAAGCTGCTGGCCATAACAAATTGTTAGACCAGAATGAAATGGAAGAATTTTGGGCACAAGAGAGTGCTAAACTATTCAAAGAGAAGACTAAGCAGTGCCATGATAAGAGGATTATGCTAAGTAAATTTGAATCAGGACAACAGGTGTTGTTGTTAAACTTTAGGCTCAAGTTGTTCCTTGGTAAATTAAAATTCCGCTGGTCAGGTCCCTTCGAAGTAGCTCAAGTCTATCCTTATGGAGCTATTGATGTTAGAGATATGAAATTGGGGGTCACATCTAAGGTTAGTGAACAATGCTTGAAGCACTACTAGGGTGCTCATGTGGATCGAGACAAGCAATTCCCTGACCTCCGAGATGTTTGAGCTAATAATTATATTTCTATTTTTCTTTTCTATAATTACTTTACTTTAATTTCATTTTTATTATTAGTTTTATTTAATTATTTCATGTTGCTTCAATTCTATTTTTATCTTTAAGTAGTTCATTCCATGATTTCCAGAGATAGAATAAATAATGTGAACTTATCAGTTGTGCTACTAAGAGGAGTCTACTGTAGAATTGCAAAAGAGAGTTATGTCACGACAAAATGGGAAATGAATGTTGAGGTAATATGGGTTGACCAGACAGAAAATTCCAAGGGAGAGATTTTTGGACAATTGGACCTATTACATTACTTGGGTAGCCCATACTGGAAAAGCCAAAATTCTTATTTTAGGGCTAGGTCACTTCACAGTTCCCCCTAAAAATCTCCTTGTTTTTTTCCCTCCTCCATACAACAAAACATACTTTGCACATTTAATTTTTTTGAACCATTAACAATATATCATAATGGCAATCGTGAGGTTTGCCCGTTGGGAATTTGTTTCCCAAATATTTGGGCCTATAACCTTTTCACTTTCCTTCTAAATTTCTATCATACAAAAGTTAGGCCATAACTACTAGCTTCCCATCACTCACATCATACCCTATTTACTCCTTTCTTTGTCATCATTTTAATTCATCTTAACCTCTTGAATTCTTTTATAGTTACCCTAAATTTTCTTTCTCTCCTAGCTTATTTGTGCTTTCTTCAAAAACTGCAAGTTCAATCCTTTCTCTTCTATATAGACGTTTACCTTAACTTTCCACAATGACTAGACGATCTAACCCTCAATCATCTACTATGCTACCCTGCACCTTCTTTAACACTGCGGCAGTACAGCGATACCAGAACAATATCTCCAAGCAACCCTTTTATTTGGAAAAAAGGCTTTCTTTTTAAAGACGAGCCTTTTATGGGATACGATGCTTGTAATTCTTCTATCGTCAGCAACATGGATGAACAATTTTTTGTTTACATCTGAAGGATGTTCTAAACAATTTTGTTTGAGAGTTCTATGCTCACCTTACCTCCCCAAATACTAATTTTATATATGTGCAAGGAATCTCGATCTTATTTGATAAGGACACGATTAATGCTCAGTATGGTCTTTTTGATATCCAATATGAGCATACCAAGTTTGCTACAACTGTCATTGCTGATGGGTTAACTCAAGTTCTTCAAGACCTATGTGTGGCATGAACTGAATGGACAGTGTTGAGGCAAGATTGTTACACCATGAAAAGGGCATATTTGAAGCCCAAGTGTAGGGTTTGGTATCATTTCCTTAAGACGTGCCTACTCCTTTCTACCCATAACTCAACAGTTTCTAAGGAGCGAATGTTACTAGTCCATTCCATTATACAGGGTAGGAAAATTAATGTGGTTAAGATTATATTCAACGAAGTACAACAGTGCGCACAAAAGAATACTGAGAGTCTTAGCTTTCTTTCTTTAATCACTGTACTTTACAAGCATGTTAATGTCTCAGTCCAAACCAATGAGGATATCATCCCAAATAAAAGGGCCATTACAGTATTGGTTATTGCAAATATTTCTAGGGAGGATTTGTTACAACAACAACCTCCTGGCTCAGCCTCAACATCCTCTACGCCAACATTTTCACTGCAACAACCTCCGAGACCAACAGTTTATTTAAGGAACAAGTGCTCAATTTATTGGAAAACTTGCTTAAGCAAAACAATCTTTTCGAAACTCAATACCTTCAACTTGCTGCAGATTTGGAAAAAAGTGCAAGAAAAATTAGCTCTCTACTCGGCCTATGTGGATAAGAGGGACATTGCTCTGAAAAGGTCCCTTCAAAAGAATTTCGCCTAGCTAATGCTTGCATTTCCTGACTTTTCTAAGGAATTGCATACAGCTGTAGCAGAATAGGTTGATGAAGCCCAGCCAGCTAAGATAGACCCTTCCACTGTCGAGAAAAAAACCAAAGAACAAAAGGAAGAAACAGAGAAAATCGAATAAGTAGTATTGCAACTAATTGTGAGGAAGAAAAAGAAGCAAATATCACACCTGCACCACCAGTGGACAACACTGTAGCTATTCCACCTCCTTTTACAAAACCTATGACTAAACAAAATCATGAGATAAATCAGACTATTAATGAAATCACCAAATCTGATGATGAACAAGAGGTCGTGCCACTTCAATCATTGAAACGGGGAATGTACAATAAAAACAATGCACATAAATCCATTTGCATGAAAGAATGAAGTAACTACATTCTGGTCCAAGCCAGGGAAGTCCTTTTCCCTTCCATACACCATGCATTTCATTTATTTTGCCATGACATTTTTTGTTGTATATCCGTACATGCATTAAGGATAATGTATCCCTTAGGTTTGAGGGTGTGTTGACCATTTAGTATTGCATTAAATAGTTAGTTGAGCATGTTCTAAATTTTGGTTCACTTTTCATTCATTTTTCGATGGCACTCATAATAGCCACGTGTTTTTTTTCCTATGATAAGTACAATCTTTACTTATGATGTTCAATGATGAGCTTAAATTCTTCAATACACCTAAAACATGTGACAGTGGATTAGGTGAATTTAGCTTAAGAGAGTTGCTTGAAAATTAACTCTTGAACATGACATGTCCTAACCTCAGTTAGTTTTGGACTGTAACGAGTGCCTTTTAATGAACATAGGGGCTTTTGAAGCCAAACACAATCAAATTGCCAAAACATTACTTAAATAAAGGATAGTAGGCACTCCAAGGCTTAGAGTTGCCAAGTAAGTCAGCAATACTTTGTTTGCTCCATCGTGTTATTGACTAGAAAGGTGAGTTAGAGTAAGAGTGTGTAATAAAAAAAAGGGGGGGCACTCCACTGTAGTAACAAACTGAGTAGCTAAGGAGATAGTTGTTTGCTCCATCTATCTTCTAGGTTAAAAGCATTAGCTTTAAGAGTGATTTTTACTTAAATTATGACATGATTGAATACTCGGTAATTTAATGCTTGCTCCATTGTGATTATCGAGTCAAAGAATTTTGTAACACACTACATCCCTTACATTTGAGTAGGCTTAGAGCAACTTGAGTTTAGGTAAGAAATAAACTAAGTGAATTAGAATATATTTGTTGTGCCAATAAAGCACACATAGTGTAAGAAATGAAGTATTGAAATCGAAGTCATCCCTAGTACTAACTCAATACCAAACTCTACCTCTCGGACAAGTGGCAAACCCGACAATTCTTTAGGATCGCACACAACTGGTATGATTCAATCTTCTTTTCAGTTACTTTACTATCAAGCACATAAGCAAAGTAAGCTTCACAACCGTTTCTCACATACTTCCAAGCTAACATTGAAGATATTATTGCTGGTAAACCACTCAAATCATTAGATTAAATCCGAATAATCTCATTGTTCTGACATCTCAAACCAATGGTCTTTCTTTTGCAATTAACAACAGCATCGTGCAAAGTCAACCAATCCATACCCAAAATTATATCGAACTCGTCGAAAGATAGCAACATCAAAACGGCTGGAAAACATGAATCTCGAATCATCAATGGGCAATTTTTACATACTTTATCAACCAGAACACGTCGGCCCAGGGGGTTTGATACTTGAATTACAAACTCAGTAGACTCAATAGGCAAAGTCTTACTGGATACTAATGTTTCACATACATAAGAATGAGTCGAACCAGGATTAATCAATGCAATAACACTAGTATCATAAAGAGTGAAAGTATCGGTAATAACATCTGGGGAAGAAGCATCCTCACGAGCGCGTATAGCATATGCTTTGGCAGGTGCATGAGCCTCAGATTGAACTGCTGTATCTTTCGTCCCTCTCTGACTACCATCTACATTACCCGAATGCCTGAGTGGTCTGCCTCGCACTGACATATTACTCGGTCTTACATTCTGAACAGTGTCTTGCTTGGCTAACATCAGACAATTTCAGATAAAGTGATCCATCGATCCACACTTAAAATAAGAACGATCATGCAATCTACAATCTACAAAGGGTCGGTCTCGATCTCGTCTAGAAAAGCCTGCAATATCTCTAGATCGACTGGAATCATCTCTGAACTTCTTCAATGCTGAGTGAAAAGTCTTACCTGATGATCTTTTATGAGAATCTCTAGCTTCAAAATTGACTTTTCTTTTCTCTTTCCCGAGCTCTTCAACTTTGCAAGCTCGCTCGACAAGTACCAGAAACTCTTTGATTTCAAGTATGCCAACCAGCAATTTAATGTCTTCATTCAAACCGTCTTCAAATCTTTTACACATGATAGCTTCATTTGAAACACACTCATGGGCATATCAACTAAGTCTAACAAATTTTTGCTCGTATTCTGTCACAGTCATACGGCCCTGTTTTAGTTCGAGAAATTCCTTGCGCTTCTGGTCAATGAATCTCTGACTGATATATTTCTTATGAAACTCAGTTTAAAAGAATTCCCAGTCACTCGCTCCTTCGGAACCACCGATACTAGTGTATTCCACCAGTGATATACGGTGTCTCGTAGTAAGGATATAGCACATTTTAAGCATTCATCCAAGGAAAAAGATAACTTATCAAGCACACGGATAGTATTACCAAGCCAGAATTTAGCTCACTCAGCATCATCATCATCAGTAGCTCTGAATTCTTCAGTGCCATGCTTTCTGATTTTATCAACAGGAGGCTTGTTAAATCTCACCGGATCAATCATCGGAGCTACCACAGGTATCATAAATGAATTATTCGAGGGTGGAGGTTGTTGTGTAGCCGGATTATTTCGGATATATTGAGTAAACCAATCATTCATCATTTGATAGAAGGCTTGTTTAGCCTCCCCCACATGGCTACTCGAGATCGGCCGAGATTCAACTGGCGCTATCCCATGTGCGGGAGCAGGTCTGCACTCTCGACATCATCAGCTACAGCTCTATCGAGATCCATTTACTATACGAGAACACATTTTCAAATGTCAGAAGTTATCACACTATCGTAATAAATATTATAGCATGTATAGCTAGACTTACACATGCTACGTTAGTATTAGAATCGACTAAATCATAGCTCTGATACCAATAAAATGTAACATCCCTAGTTGTTTCTGTCGCTAGATTAGGCTACGAGACATTACCGATCATATCACAGTTCATACTGATAATATGTTTAAATCATAATTCGGCATACATTAAAACAAATTATAAATTATATATTTAAACATAGAACATAATACAAATTAACAAAATCTTTAATGAAATAATAATCTAAAACACCCATTCGAATATATTCATGTATAAGTAAGTGAAATTAAGCATACTAAAGTAAGCTTTATAACAAATCATACTTACGGTTTAGTAAACAACTATCATACTAAAAATTTCAACATGTTACACCGATCTTAAGTTCATTGCATTATTATATCATAAACATTTTCAGACACAATTAATAACTTTATTAAATCTTATTACCTAACTTAACTAACAATCGCATATCCAACTTAACATGACCGAACATGCTATTAAGGTATATATATGAATATACATAACATGCACTTACTCTAAATTCAAAGCCACGTTTAACATTGGAATTCATACCAAAACAATTAACTAAAATCATCATGAAACATTTTATTCTCTTAATACTTTGCATGGCCGAATCTTATCACTTAAAATCGCATTCACATCCAAAATTTCCACCACCAAATTGCCAAGACTAAACATATTAAACATTATATCTAAGAAAATATCAAACCAAGTCCAAGCATAATAAGCAAATTCCGCATACACCTTGTCTTAATATAAAACACATCCCAAACTAACCATTTTACTTATGATCGGTTCTTTCATACAAGTTTTAGTCATTAATCAACTTCAAGTATATATTATCTTCCATTTCTAAGTCATAATTTACCTATCACAAATATCATTTCATCATAGCACTTAACACGATACCTAAAATTGAATTCAAACATAATCAAGCATAAACGAATTTATCATAGGAATAAGCCATATTCGCATGGATTTTATACAAAACCAAAGTTCGTTGTTTCTAAACACATTCTAGCCTATACATGCCATAATTTGAGTTTGATTATTTAAAATACCAAAGATGTAGATAGTGTGATGAACTTTGCTGACGATCCCCAAGCTCGTAACTTGCTTCAAAATCTATAAAACAAAGTATACAAATACACACAGAGTAAGCTAACTTAGCTTAGTAAGTCATAAGCAAATATAACTTAAAAATATAGTCAACTTCTTAAAATTTAAACTGAACTAATTTACTATATCAATGTCATATTTAATCTCAACTTATACATTCCATAACCACACATGTTTAACATAATAATCACTTTGGCTGAATACTTATAAGGTTAAAATTTTACAAATTTTCATTCAACTTTCAAAGTCAAATACCGTTTCACATTCAAGCATACTTCCATTCATTTACACAAACTCACAAAACCTAGAATTAACTTCATACACAAACATCACTTACTTGGCCGAATACACAAGATTTTGTATAACATCACATATGTACATTACCTATATGACCAAATATATATGGTCACACTTATACAACTAGTGAATAATCATTTCATTAATATACAATTTATTTTGTCACAAGGCCGAATGCACATACTAAACTCACATATATTTTTCATTACTATTATACATGATTTAACATAAATATTCTAAGTACTTACTTACCTTATCTGACATAGGTAATAGGTTAATTCATACCTGGCCATTTAGCTCAATTTACTTACTTAAATACCACACTAGCATGAAGTCTTTTAGGTACAAACTTTGATAAATCACTAGCATAAAGCCTGCTAGGCATAAGCCTATATTACACACCAGCATAAGGCCTGCTAGACTCAAAGTATGATTTTTATACACCAGCATTAAGCCTGCTAAGCATAAAGCCCGATTAAATTCACCAGCACAAAGCATGCTAGGCTCAAAGCCCGAATATCATTTTTATAAAACTGTCTCATAAACAATTCATATATCGAACATTTCAGATATTCCACATAATTCATATTGTCTTCCAAATGTTATAATTCAATCGAGTTAAACTCAAATACATTATCTCTATGCTTTATCACATTTGGCTAACTATACCATAATTCCATGAATTCCAAATCAGCATATTAAACTATGTTACATTCAAAATTGATGATATTTAATTGCTTAAAGACTTACCTCGGACAATGAAAAATTGGTACGGATTGGCTAGTCGACAACTTTACTTTTCCCCCAATCTAAATCCAATTTTCTCTTTTCTTGATCTAAATTAATATAAATTAAACTTATTAAATTAAATATTCAACCAAATACATCCAAAAACACACAAATGGGAAAATTACACTTTTACCTCTGATATTTCACATTTTTCACAATTTAGTCCATATTGTATAAACACAAAATATGCACAATCTCACAATAACATAGTTAGGCCGAATATTCCTTATACTCATACTAATCCATATATTTCATTTATTTCACATTTTAGTCCCTCAAATTATTATTTTTTCAATTTAGCCCTAATTATTGAAATTCATCAAAAACTCCAATGCAAAACATGTTAATCTAAAACATACCTTTAATATTTCATCATCAAACATCAAAAAACACAAATATTCAATAATGGCATAACTCAAAACATTCATCAAAATTAGAAATTCTAGCATGGGTCGAATAGTATTTGAAGCAAGGATCTCAAAAACGTAAAAATGATGAAAAATCGAAACCAAACTAACCTTGAATCAAGCTTGAGAAATGGTCGAATATCACCATGCTTTAGTTTCTTTTCTTTCTTTTTAGTTTCGGTCAAAACATGCATATATGAACATCATTTTATTATTTATGTTATATTATAACATATATTATTTCATCTTTTACTATTTTAACCTTTACTAAATAATATAAAATCATTATATTGGTTGTCTACAACCATCCAACTCATTTAATTATGGCTAATTGCATTATAAGTACTTCATAGTAAAAAGCCACTAACACTTCATCCCTTATGCTTTAAACTATCAAGTTTTCAATTTACACGATTAAGTCTTTTTATTAAATTAAGCAAACAAACAATCAAATTTTCATACGAAACTTTCACACATGCAAATTCACATATAATAAACATGAGAAATAATATTTAAATATTATTCTGGCTCAAATTCATGGTCCCGAAACCACTGTTCTGATTAGGGTCTAAATCGGGCCGTTACAAGAGTTGTGGGTTGTATAGACAAAAGTTATGTTTATGAGTTCTAACTTTAATTCTTTATTTTCAGTTCTGTAATTTGATTTAAGGAAACGGTGTTGATTACTCTTTTGAATTTGGATTCGATTCACCAACCCATGAGCTAAATCTCATATGGCTGGGATTACTTGATGAAACTTTTATTTCCATTGTTGGCCACTGCTTAGATTAATTTTATTTTTTTTTGTTTCATTCAATGGTATTTATGAATAACATGCATGTAAACTCTATACATAGGTGAATATGCAACATTTTTATAAAATTAATCTAATTCTGATGAGGTTAGGTTAGTTAGATTAGAATTGAATTATATGAGTGAGTACTCGAAAGAATACTCGAAGCAACCTCTGGACATAGAGCAACGTTCTGTACTAAAATGAGAAGAATAGTAGTAGGAACCAAACTCAAACCCTATAAACATATAGTGCCCTAGCTCTTGAAAGAAGTAGACCACAGTAGAACTGTTCTGAGCAATAGAATAAGACTGAAATTGCCAAGGTATTATTGGATAATGAGGATAGATTCTTTGTAATCCCAGCCTCAAGATTCAAAATCGTAGATCCTTTAACCTTAGCTGTAGCATATCTATTTTCACATCCTTAATTGTTACTTGTTTACATATTATTCACGTAATCATTCTCATAATTCCAGTTGCATACTTACTTCTGTCTTGCCATAACGTTTTCATTTATTTGATATAATTCACATATTACACACATCAGTATTCCTTAATTATCTCTACATTCTTATTATTGTTTTTCCCATGGCATTCTATATAATAACTTGATCATTTTATACCTAACCGATCCACGCGGAGATGATCTCACTTATCACTTTATTACTTGATCAGATGTGTAAACTTGCACAATTCAATTACCATATTCACACGTGACAAAAGCCACCACATAATTTACAATAATAGCCACACAATCACAGATAAATTACCACATAACTTCCACCTTTCACAAAACAAACCCACGCATGTGATATGACTATTTTCAAATATAACACAAATAATCAATTTTCGTATTTCTTATGTTGTTATTGATAAGTCTCTAAAAGAGTTATATTTCATTCCTTTAGACCTAGCTAATTACTTGTACTTTATACATTTAGTTGTATTTTAGGACATTTCATTGGTATTTTTATCATTGCATTAAGAGCTTGGACTGTGTTTAAACGTTAGGTACTTTTTAATTACATGTAAAAAGGTTGTGTTTGGTGGTTTGGCTGGTGCAGAATATGGAGAAAGAAATAAATGAGTGAAAGTTTGTCAAGGTAAAAGGTTGGATAGTTTGCCAACACAAATGTCGTGGCAATTTTAGGAAGATGACCAAGTCAACATTCAAGGCATACTAGTTTCAGCCCAAATCTACTTGTACTAAGATATCGTGGGCTATTAGAGTTACCCTAGGAAGGAAAGCTTATAAAAAGCCAAAAGAGGAAACCCTAAAGGGTGTGGAGATCCGGAGGCAACAATTGAGGGTAGCAGCTGAGTAGAGATGAAAGGAGGAAATTAAAGGCAGTCCCTCTCAGTAACCACTAGACACTGTGCTGTTGGACTGTAGATTAACTTGGAGAGAACCATCTTTTTAAGAATAACCATCATTCTAAGTTCTTTCATTATTTCTTAATCTGTTCTCTCATGTATTGATTTGATCAAAATGATGTTGGGTGTTATTTTGAACTTGAATTTTAATTGTAAACCCATGAGCTAAATCTCATAGGGATGGGATTATATGATGAAACTTTTATTTTCGTTAATGGTTGAAGCATATATTTGATTTAATCTATTATTTCATTCAATTATTTTTATTTCCCAATTGTATGCGTACATTCTTTAAACATAGATGACTGTGTAACATGCCCATAAACTAAATCTAATTCTGAAAAGGTTAGATTAGTTGGACTGGAATTGAATGATACAAGCGGGTATTCAACCGAATACTTGCAGTAGACTCTAGACATACAGCAGTGTTTGTATAGATCAAAGACAAAACAGTGCAGGGTATAGTGCTAAGGCCTATAGACACGGGCAAGGTAACTTCAGATCTAGCTCTCGAAAGAAGCAAATCACTTTAGATCTATTCTAAACAGTAGATTGAGTACAATTTTGCTGAGGCATTACTGAATGTAAGGGTAGATTCTTAGTAATCCCAACCTTCCAAATCAACATCGTAGACCCTTAATCATTTTTCGTAGTATCTTTGCCATAGCATTCTTAGTTATTTATTTATTTGCTCGTAGATTGTTTACATCATTATTCTCGTAATTGCCATTGCATTTTTACTCTTCCTTTGCCTTATCATTTTTCAGTGTTAGTCAATATACATTTTGCACGCATCCTAACTACTTTAATTTACCTGTGTATTTAATTTGGTTTTTCCAAAACATTAATTATAATTCATTATAATAACTTGACCACTTTTATACCTAATTCAATCCTAGTGGATACGACCTCGCTTATCACTTTATTACTTGATTCGACATGTACACTTGCACAATTTGCATACCATTTCACACGCGATAAGTTTTTGGCGTCGTTGCCGAGGATTGACAATTTGGTGAAATTTAGTTTTGTTATTTTACTTATTTCCATAAGTTTTATTTAACTTAGTTTAATTTAATTTCTACATGTTTTCCATTAGTGCATGAGAAGAGGCATTCCTGCTAACAAATAGTATCGTTTTGACCAATAAATCGAAAGAACTTTATAAAGAAAGTGGAGAGTGTAACAACCAGTTTTTAGTCAAATTAGAACAGTTGTTTCAGGACCACAAATCTAAGGTAAAAATAATTATTTTATTATTATTTTAATGTCTACAGAATGATAATATAATTTTTTGAAAATTTCATTAAGAAATTTTATTGTTTGAATGCTTAATTTGATAAAAAGGACTAAATCATGTAAAGTGTAAAACTTGAGTTTTAATAGCTAAAGGTGTCTAATAGCTATAGAACTTTAAAGTGAAGGTTCTTATGTGGTAAATATCCCAATAATATGATAGTGGATGATAGTGGCTTGGTAATTTTGAAATTTGTGATGTTTTTAAAAGTTAATTTTGGTATTTAGTAAATAAAGGTGAATTAAATAAAACCAAATGAAATTATTCATTCATTCATCTTCTTCAAACCGATTCTTCTTGAGAAAATAAGGCTAAGGATTCGATTATATTCATTTCCTTCAATTAGGTACGATTTTTGTATCATTTTTAATAATTTCTATGTTTTTGAGATCGTTCCAGCTTGATCTAGCTAGCCTAGGGACTAATTTGCAAACCTGTTAAAGGTTTAGGGTTTTTCCATTGATGAAATAGCATGTGTTTTGATGTTTAATGGTAGAAAATCTATGCTTGTTGTTAGATAAACAACATTTGTAAAGTGATTTTTAATAAAATTTTCATTTAGGGATTTAATTGAGAAATATTCAAATATTGTGGTTAAATAGTGAAATAAATGGAAAATATGAGCTGCTAGGGACCTAATTGAAATTCGGCTAGCATGGGTTTAGGTTGAACTGCATGAATTTGTATTTTTATGAGATAAGGACTAAATTGTAAAAATGTTGAAATATTAGGGGCAAAAGTGTAAAATTTCCTTAATTGCATTTTGGACTAAATTGAATAGAGTGATAATTAAATAATTTAATTTTGATTACATTTATATTAAGAAAAGTGAAATACAGATTTAGATTGGGGAAAGAATAAGGTTTTGGACTAATCGACTCATTTTGTCGTTTTTACATCCGAGGTAAGTTCGTATGTAATAAGTATTATTATATTTATGTTTTAAATGTTTTGATATTACATAAATTATGAATACGAATCTGCGTATATATTTGACGACAATTCGGCAAATGAGAAATCCCGATTGAACCTCAGCAATAGATTAGGATACAAATGACATGTCATTAATGGTTACGTGATTTGGGTGTTGGTCTGTACGTCCTACCAGTGGCTGAGTTATCTGGCATGTGTTGCGGATACTTGTAAGCTTACGTGAGCAGCACCATGTAGCTTCGTCATGACCGTCAGCTTGTGTGATCAGACCCATTGATAGCTCAAGAGTGAGCATTATATGTGATATGAGATTGAGATAGCTTCGGCTATATATGTGGCATTTAGGGTGCGAGTTTCCCAGGTATCCGATAGTATTCAGAATGGTTCAACAAGTATATCAAAGACATGGATGACTAAGAGATTAATAAGAAGTGGTACAGGTATGTACATGAACCTATAACCTATGAATTGAAGAAACTTGTGAATTTCACATATAATCTTATTTTTGAATATGTGGAAGGTTTGTTAGCAAGTATAAGTTATGTGTTGATATATTCAATTTTTTGAATTGTATATTTATGATTAATTGAGTTTATTTCATATGATCTTACTAAGCTTTATAGCTTACATTGTTTATTTTTCCATGTTTTATAGTGAAATCAAAGCTAGCTTGGATTCGGGAATCGTCGAAGACTTCATCACACTATCCAGTTATAACTTTGGTACTTTTGAATCTATATATTTTGTATATGGCATGTATAGGAAGTATGGTCATTTTGGTTATGTTTTGGTAATAAATCAAGCCATTTAAATTGGCTTGTAAATGTTTTGTGTTTGGTTGTGTTAATAGCCATAAGAGTTGGCTTATTTTGGCGTATGATGATGTATGTATATATGTGAAAAAGGCTCTTTAATATGTTGTGCTTAATTGCCAATTATAGGCTTGTTGTGAATTAGTATTATGGATGCCAAATGGTTGAGTTTTGAATATTGATGTGCTAGTGAATCTAGGGATAATAATGCATATTTGAAAGTGGTTATATTGATGATTTGAGAAAGTGAAGTTTGGTAAGAAATTGAATGACATATTGTGGTATTGTGTGTCTTGTATATGTTGGTATTGAAATGGCATGATTGATGCTTGGTTGAGGTTGGATGAAATGCCTATTTATGTCTTGTTTGGTGCCATTTGGTTTGGTGTAGGTGTATGCAAATTTGGGTGGCAACTTGGCTTGGTAAATAGCCGATTTTATTACACACGGACGTGTGTCTCAGCCATGTGTGACACACATTCAGGTTACACGGCCGTGTGTCCCCTGGTGTTGAATTAAAAATCAAGTCAGTATGCTCCAACAGCCCAGCAAATGGGCGTGTGACTTGATCGTGTGGCCTAAGTCAATATTCCTTACAGGTTTGGCACAGCCTAGCACACAGTTTGGCACACAGGCGTATGTGGCCATTTCGAAGGGCACATGCACTTGTTACACGGATGTGTAGTTGGCCGTGTGACCCAAGTTAGAGAGTTACACGTGGTTGGACACCGGCTGGGACACGTCCATGTGATCCTATTTCGAATGTCCACAAGGGCGTGTGTCCCCTGTATTTTGAAAAAGTTTCTCAGTTTTGTAAAAAATTCCTAAGTTATGGGTTTAGTCCCAAACCACCCTGAATGCATGTTTTGGGCCTCGTAAGCTCGTATTAGGGACAATATGAATGTATGTAAATGATTTTGAATTATGTTTATTTGAAATTCAAAAATGTGTCTAAAATGTATGGTTATTTGTAAAATAAGTTTGGTAAAGCTCTTAACCCTATTCCGGCGTTGAATATGGGTGAGGGGTGTTATAGAGAGAACTACAAAAAATGGAATGATCCCAGCCTCAATGATAATCTGAATGGTCAAGATATTAATCCTACTATTTGTAATGTGGTACCTAGTCTGAATGAAAATCTGAATGGTCAGGACACTAATCCTCATGTTCACAAGGTGGTAGATAACCGAGCAAACCAATCCAAGAGCATGTTGTGTAAATTTTTGATGACCTGAATCCAGGGATAATCAGCCACAAATATATGAGTAATAGTTTGAGCTGAAACTGGTAATGTTTCAGTTGCTACAAATAGCAGGACTGTTTGAGCTGCATTTCAGACTTTTTTTAGAAGTCTGTGACTCGTTTAGACAATAGGGTGTTCCTGAATACGCTTTGCGGCTTAAGCTATTCCCATATTCTTTAAGAGATCGTGCAAGAGCGTGACTGAATGCTTTGCCATCACGAACAGTGGCATCATGGAATGATCATTTCCAGATATGTTTGCTACGGTATAATCCCCCAAATATGAATGTCAAGCATAGAAATGACATCACATATTATCAGCAATCTAAGGATTAAACACTGTATGAAGCTTGGGAACGATTTAAAAACTTAATTCAAAAATGTCCAATGCATGGATTTCCACATTGGACTCAGATAGAGATATTCTATAATGGGCTGAATGCACATACGAGGATCGTAGTTGATGCTTCTGCCAATGGTACTTTGTTAGATAAATCTTATAATGAAGCATACCAAATTCAGGAGAAGGTTGCCAACAATGATTATCAATATCCTACTACAAGAGTTGGGAGGGACAAGAGAGCTATTGGTACCATGAAGCTAAATGCAATCACTTTGTTAACAGCCTAGGTATCTTATTTGGCTAATATGATAAAAAAAATAAAGAATCCCACTACAATTCAGGAGTGAAATCAATCGAGCTTTCGTGTGTTTATTGTAGTGAAGACCATGTGTTTGATGAATGCTTATCAAACCCAACATCCGTGTGTTACATAAGTAATTCTAATTGGAATAATAACCCTTATTCCAACACATAAAATCCAAGGTGGAAGCAACATCCAAACTTTAGTTAGAATAATCAAGGGTTGGAGAATTTTAACAATGCTGCAAAATAGAATGCCAACAGTGCACACCTGGTTATAATCACCCTATGCCAAGGCAAAATGTCCAGCAAGGTCAGGCATCAGCTTCAACATCATCATTTATTGAAGTCTTTTTGAAGGAATATGTGACCAAGAATGATGTTGTAATATAGAGTCAGATTGCATCTCTCCGAGCTCTTGAGAATCAAGTGGGCCAAATAGGAAATGCTTTGAATTCAAGACCACAAGGAGCATTGCCAAATGATACTGAGAATTCGAGATCATAAGAAAAGGAATAGTTTAAGACCATCACTCTTAAAAGTGGAACTCAGCTCGATGACATTGCTCAAGATGCCACGGTAGGAGAGGATAACTCAAATAACAACCATATAAAGACCCCAGAGTAATTTGAAAAATATACTAAACCTAAAAATTGTAAGCAGCAACATGCTGTGGCAAAATCAGATCATGTTGTCAACAAGAATGCCGTGGTAAAATAATATCAGCAACCTAAAGGACAACCTCCTCTATCTTTTCCTCAGCAATTTCACAATTCTAAACAGAATATTTAGTTCAAAAGAGTTTTGGATGTATTGAAGCAGGTTCACATCAACATACCACTAGTCAAAGCTTTGGAGCAAATGCCCAAGTATGTGAAATTTATTAAAGATCTATTGTCAAAAAAGCACAAATTGAGAGAATTTGAGACTGCTACTCTCACTGAAGGGTGCACAACAATGTTGACAAATAAATTACCTCTAAAGCTAAAGGACCTAGGGAGTTTCACTATGCCGTGTTCAATTGGAAATCATTGTGTTGGTAAGGTGTTATGTGATCTAGGAGCCAGAATATATCTAATGCCTATATCTTTTTTTAGGAAACTAGGAATTGGAAAAGAAAGACGTTCTACGATTTCGTTGCAATTGGCTGATCGATCCTACATGCATCCGTAAGGTAAAATTGAAGATGTGCTGGTAAGAGTAGATAAATTTATCTTTCCTGTGGATTTTCTTATTTTAAAATGTGTAGCTGACCAAGACGTGCCAGTTATTCTTAAAAGACCATTTCTTGCTACTAGTAGGAAGTTAATTAATCTGCAAAAAAGTGAGCTGACCATGAGGTAAATGATCAGAAGGTTACCTTCAATGTATTTAATGCTTTGAAATGTGTTGATGCTAATAATGAATGCCATGCCATTTGGTTGATAAAAATAGCAGTGAAGGACTTCACTATATTTTTCTACAGCAATCTTAATAATGATGAAGACCCACTCGAGTAGAGTGATACAGTAAGTTTTGGGAAATTCAGTGAATTTATGGAAGCCAAGCAAATAATAGATAGACTAAGGAAGAAGTTTGAATCCTTGGATTTATCAAATCAACCCTTCAATCCACCTAAACCTTCTATAGAGGAATTCCCTTCACTGCAGTTAAAAGCTTTGCCGTAATATTTGAACTATGCTTACTTGCTCAACAACAGTAAAAAGGCATTGGGATGGACCTTAGCTGATATAATGGAAATTAGCCCTACATTCTACATGCATAAAATTTTGTTGGAGGATTGTCCTAGCAATTCCATTAAACAGTAGCGAAGACTGAATCTGAGCATGAAAGAAGTTGTCAACAAAGAGATTATTAAGTTGCTTGATGTTCCCATTATTTACCAGATTTCAGATAGCTCATGGGTGAGTTATGTACAATGTGTACCTAAGAAAGGAGGTTTCATAGTGGTAAGTAATGATAACAATGAGCTTACTAACTCGTACTTTCACGGGATGGAAAGTATGTATGGATTACCACAAGCTTAACAAGGAAACTTGGAAGGACCACTTTCCCTTACCATTCATTGATCAAATGTTGGATAAATTAGTTAGGAAATCTTTCTACTATTTTTTGGATTGTTATTCAGGATGTAATCAGATTGTCATAGCTTCAATGACCAAGAGAAGACAACTTTCACATGTCTGTAAGGTACTTTTGCATTCAGACGGATGTCGTTTGAGTTATGTAATTCCCCAAAAACTTTTCAATGTTGTATGATGGTTATATTCTCTGACATGGTAGAAAATTTTTTGAGTCTTCATGGACGACTTTTCTATGTTTAGGAATGATTTTTTGGATTGTTTGGAAAATCTGGAATTGGTTTTGTGCCACTGTAAAGAAACAATTCTTGTTTTGATTTGGAAAAAATTCCACTTCATGGTTCATGAAGGAATAGTCCTAGGGCACAGGATATCACATAGAGGAATTGTAGTGGACAGAGCAAAAATTGATGTGATAGAAAAATTACCACCTCCCACCAGTGTCAAGGGTATTAGAAGTTTTCTAGGTCATGTAGGATTTCGTACAAAGTTCATAAAGGATTTTTTTAGGATACCTAAATCCTTGTGCACTTTGTTGGAGAAAATAGGCATTTCAATTTTGGTGAACATTGTTTGGTAGCCTTTGAAGAGTTAAAGAAAAAACTTACAGTAGCACCAATTGTAGTAGCTCCGGAATGGGCACTGCCTTTTGAACTCATGTTTTACACCGGTGATTATGTTGTGGGAGCCAAGACAAAATACTATGTGCAATATATTATGCTAGTAGAATTTTATCGGAAGCACAACTGAATTACACGACCACAAAAAAGGAATTATTGGTTGTGGTGTTTGCATTCGATAAATTTTGTTCTTATCTAGTTGGTATGAAGGTCATAGTCTACTCAAATCATTATGCTATTAAGTATCAAATGAGCAAGAAAGATGTTAAGACCAAGTTGATTAGGTGGATACTTTGTAACAGCCTGGTTTTAGCTAAATCAGAACAGTGGTATCGGAACCACAAATCCGTAGTAGTAAAATTATTTTAATATTATTTTTTATGGTTACAGTATGTTAATTGATATGTGTGAAAGTTTCGTGTGAAAATTTTATTGTTTGCGTTCTCAATTTGATAAAAGGACTTAATCGCGTAAAATGCAAAAATGTATTTCTATTTGTTAAAGTGCTAAATTGTTATGTTCTTTTTAATGTGGAGGCCTTGAAATGAAATTAGGCCAATAAATAATAGCGTGGACGGTAGTGGACAACCATTATAAAGCTTTTATATTATTTCATTAAGGTTAATAAGGTAATTAAGTTAATAAATGATAATATAATAAAACAAAAAATTAAATGGCCATGCATGTTGTTCATCTTTTGACCAAACTACAAAATAAAAAGAAATAAAAAAGAGCAAGCTAGGTTCGGCCTTGGTTTTCTCTAATTAAGATATGGATTTTGTTCGGGTTTTGATAATTTTTACGTTTTTAAGATCGCTGCTTTGAATACTAGCTATCCCATGCTTGAATTTTTGAATTGGTAGTGGATTTTATGATTTTCAATTGTTGATAGATTGAGATTTTTGTGGTTTGATGATGAAAAATTAATCTTTGCTAATAGATTATTATGTTTAATTATATGATTTTTGATAAAAATGTGTATTAAGGACTAAATTATGAAATTTGTAAATTGAGGGGTCAAAACGTGAAATAAATGAAAGATATGGACTTATATGAATTAATCAAATATTCGGCCAAGCATGTGTATAAGGAAATTATGTATATTATGTGTTTTGTGAAATAAGGACCAAAATGTCATAGTGTGAAATTATAAGGGCCAAAGTGTAAAAATGCCTAATTATGTATTTTTGGATTGAATTGATTAAATCTGTGATTAAATTAGTGAATTTGTATTAATTTATATCAAGAAAGTAAGAAACCGGATTTGGATCGGGGAAAATCGAAAGTTATCGAGTAATCGATTCAATTCGTTTATTCCGACTATGAGTTAAGTTCATATGCAAATAAATGTATTTGAATTGAATTATATATGTTCTATTATCATTGAATAGAGCATGAATTGGTGAATTTACAACATTTGAAAGTCCCATACGAACCCTAGGAATAGTATAGGATTTAAATGTCATGACATTATGTTATTGAGATGTGATTACATGTAAGACCATGCCTGGGACATTGGCATTGTTAATCGATTTTGTGTAAGACCCGAGTTTGAATACTGATATTGTGGTACATCGTCTCCCCATAAGACAAGATTGCAAGCCAGTCCAACAAAAATTGTGAAGGATGAGGCCTGATACTGTGCTAAAAATAAAAGATAAAGTCAAAAAGCAGTTTAATGCTGGATTCCTACAAGAGGTTAAGTATTCAGAATGGGTGGCCAACATTATGCCTATCCCTAAGAAGGATGGGAAGGTACGAATGTGTGTTGATTACATAGATCTGAATAAAGCTAGCCCAAAGAACAACTTTCCTTTACCGCACATCGACACTTTGGTGGACAATACAGCGGGATATTCGTTGTTCTCCTTTATGGATGGCTTCTCAAGGTGCAGTCAGATAAAGATGCATCTTGAGGACATGGATAAAACCACCTTTATAACATTGTGGGGCACATTTTGTTACAAGGTAATGCCCTTTGGGATAAAGAATACAGGGGCAACATACCAAAGGGCTATGGTGACTTTATTTCACGATATGATGCATAAAGAGATTGAGGTGTATGTTGATGGCATGATTGCTAAATCTCGAATATAGAAGGAACTTATTGAAGTTTTGAGGAAGTTATTCCTAAGATTAAGGAAATTTCAGTTGAAGCTTAATCCGGCAAAGTGCATCTTCGAAGCTAGGTCGGGGAAGTTATTGGGCTTTGTGGTCAGCGAAAAGGAAATAGAAGTTGACTCAGACAAGGTTAGAGCCATACAAGAATTGCCTCCACCACATACTCAGAAGGAAGTACGGGGTTTTCTCAGAAGATTGAATTATATTACTCGGTTTATTTCACAATTAACCGAGAAATGTGATCCTATATTTTTCCTCCTTAGAAAACAGAACCAAGGTACTTGGGATAAGGAATGCCAGAATGCTTTTGATAAGGTTAAGAAATACTTGTTAAACGCTCCAGTGTTATCTCCGCCTAGTCCAGATAGACCATTAATTCTATACTTATCAGTGTTTAGTAATTCTATGGGATGTGTGCTTGGCCAACATGATGAGTCAGGAAGAAAAGAGAAGGCGATATATTACCTCAGCAAGAAATTCACAGAGTGTGAGATGAGATATTCACCAATTGAGAAATTGTGTTGTGCTTTAATCTGGACAACTCGAAGGTTGAGGCAATATATGTTATATCATACGACTTGGCTAATTTCAAAACTTGATCCATTAAAGTACATGATGGAGTCAACAGCCCTAAATGGAAGAATGGCAAGGTGGCAGGTACTGCTTTCAGAATTTGATATAGTCTATGTGAGTCAAAAGGCTATAAAAGGGAGCGTGATAGCAGAATTTCTAGCGAGCAGAGCTCTGGAAGTTTATGAGCCATTAAGCTTTGATTTCCCTAATGAGGAGTTGATATATGTGGCAACTATTGAAGAACGTCCATGAAAGATGAACTTTGACAGCACATCCAATGCGGTAGGAAATGGAATTGGGGCAGTCTTGGTATCCCCAAATGGTGATCATTATCCATTTACATGTAAATTAGATTTTGACTGTACGAATAATATGGCTAAGTATGAAGCATGCATCATGGGGATTCTAGCGGCCAGAGAGCTAAAAATTAGAACTCTAGAAGTATATGGAGACTTTTCGTTGGTAATATACCAGCTTAAGGGTAAATGGGAGACAAGGGACCCCAAATTGATTAATTATCGAAAGGTAGTTTTGGAGTTACTTGAAGAGTTTAATAACGTCACTTTCAGTTATCTCCCACTGGACGAAAATCAGATGGCGGATGCTTTGGCAACATTGGCTTCCATGATTAAAGCGAATAAACAAGAGGATGTGAGACCAATTCAGATGAGCATTTCTAAGGTTCTCGCTCATTGCTGTAACATTGAAGAAGAGGAAAAGGATGATCATCTTTGATATCAAGATATATTATGGTATGTCAGAAATTGTGAATATCCTGAACAGGCAACTGAGAATGACAAAAGAACTTTAAGAAGGTTAGCCTGGGAATATGTGCTAGATGGCGATATCCTTTATAAAAGAAGGAAAGATCAGGTACCTTTGAGATGCGTTGACGCTGTAGAAGCTAAACAAATCCTGGAAGAAGTACATGAAGGAGTTTGTGGTCGAACCCCTTAGGTAGATGTGTATTGGTTGATAAAGTATGTAAGAACTGTCCGTTGATGATTCAAGATTCATGTTTTCCAATTGATTTGATGTGGTTTCCATTCGATGAATTTGATATAATTTTGGGTATGCATTGGTTAACACTGCATGATGCAATAGTGAACTGCAAACGAAAGATGATTGATCTGATTTGTTAGAATGATGAAATAATTCTGATTGAGTCTAATGATTTGAATGGTTTGCCAGCAATGATTTCTTCGATGTTAGCTTAGAAATATGTGAATAAGGGTTGTGAAGCTTATTTAGCTTATGTGCTTGATATGAAAGTGACTGAAAGGAAGATTGAATCAGTACCAGTTGTGTGTGAATATCCAGATGTGCTTCTTGAAGAGTTACCAGGTTTGCCGCCGATTCGAGAGGTAGAGTTGGGTATTGAATTAGTGTCGAGAACAACTCCTATATCAATAGCTCCGTACAGAATGACTCTAACAGAATTAAAAGAATTAAAATCTCAGTTGCAAGAGCTGACGGATAGAGGATTTGCACAACTGAGCTTCTCGCCTTAGGGTGCACCAGTTTTTTGTGAAAAAGAAAGACAGAACTATAAGAATATGCATCGATTATCGACAGCTTAATAAAGTGACGATCAATAACAAATATCCATTACCACGAATTGATGATTTGTTTGATCAATTAAAAGGGGCTACAGTGTTTTCAAAGATAGATCTGAGATCACGTTACTATCAGTTGCGAGTTAAAGGCTTCGACATGTCGAAAACTGCTTTTTGAACGAGGTACAAACGTTATGGGATTTTAGTTATGCCTTTCGGACTAGCAAATGCACCTGCCATTTTTATGGATCTAATGAATTGGATTTTCAAACCGTATTTGGATAGATTTGTTGTTGTGTTTATAGATGACATCTTGATTTATTCATGTGATGAATCTGAACATGTTGAACATCTAAGATTAGTGCTACAAATTTTGAGAGATAAACAACCTTTTGTAAAGTTTAGTAAATGTGAATTCTAGTTGCGTGAAGTTGGTTTTCTAGGGCATATTCTATCAGCATCGAGTATTCGAGTAGATCTGAGTAAGACTTTGACAATATTGGATTGGAAACTTTCAAAAAATGTATCTGAAGTCTGAAGTTTTCTGGGACTCGCCGGTTATTACAGACGATTCATAAAAGGTTTCTCAATGATTGCTACTCCATTAACGAGATTACTTCAGAAAGATGTTAAGTTTGAGTGGTCAGATAAATGCCAGAAAAGTTTTAATCAACTGAAAGATTTATTAATCGTAGCTCTAGTGTTGTTCAGCCAAAATCGGGTAAAGAATTCGTAATTTATAGTGATGCATCGTTGAATGGTCTGGGCTGTGTTTTAATGCAGGAAGGTAAGGTCATAGCTTATGCCTCTAGAAAATTAAAGCCGCATGAAAAGAATTACCGGACGCACGATTTGGAATTAGCAGCTATCGTGTTTGCGTTGAAGATTTGGCGCCACTATCTGTTCGATGAGAAATGTCATGTTTATTCTGATCACAAGAGATTAAAATACTTAATGACTTAGAAAGATCTGAATTTACAACAACGAAGATGGTTGGAATTGTTGAAAGATTACGAGTTAGTGATTGACTACCATCCAGGAAAGGCTAATGTTGTGGTTGATGCTTTAAGCCGAAAATCTTTGTTTGTACTTCATGCGATGAATACTCAGATGACTCTTCCTGTTGATGGCTCGATTGTAACTAAGTTGAAAGCGATACCATTTTTTTTACAACAGATTTGTGAAGCTCATAAGGTTGATAATGAATTGTTAACTAAAAGAAGAAGTGATTTAAAAACTAAAAATTAACTAAGTAATAGAAATTAAAAGTAAAAATTCCAATGCACGATTTCAAAAAGATGAGTTTTAATCAATATGACAAAATTGTGTTAGACCAATAACGTACCTTAACTTAAAATTACTAAACTTATGTTCATATTGTTAAGAATATTTTCACAGCAACTTCGTAATTTGCTAACTACTGTTTATACGTACTTAATAGATTAACTAATTGTAATAGCCCAAATTTACCCGGACCTGTAAAATAAATAAATAAATAAAACAGAAACAAAAATTTATTAAAAAGTCCATTTACAATCCATTTATAAAGCCCAAAACCTGTTTAGCCCAAAATCCATTAACCCTATACCCGGTTACACCCAAGCCCGTACTGTAGCCCAGATACCCAAATGCTGCCCAAAATTTGTTAAACCCAAAATACACAAGGCCCAAGTGGCTCAATTCGTTAACAGAAGACAGAAAGCCTAGGGTTTTTTTTGAAACCCTAGGCGCCGCAAGCACATCAACTGTCACGCCGTTTCATCTCGGGTTGGCCCTGTGACTCCAGCCTCGTTCTACTCCGTAATCGGCATGTCAATCCCGCCACTGGCAGATACACATCATCAGCCCATGATCATCGCTGGATATCTCGTCATCACCTGCAAAAAGAGAAAGAAAAGCACAGCAGACATGGCAAGAATCGAGCAGAGAATATACAAACTTGTAAATAGAGGCTATAAAAGCCAAATGATTTCACTGTAACAGGGGACCCCTTTTTTTGGATACATACGAAAATAGCCAAACAGATATACGCATATACAGTGAAGCAAGAAATAAAAGCATTATTTTTAAGGTGATTCTGTTTTCTATTCGTTTCTGTTTTTTTTAAATGCTTATGGATTTTTTTTTAAAAAAAAGGGATGTTAGTATTTAAAGTGAAGAGGTTACCTGTATTTCGCCTGGAAAGATGAAGGTTTTTAACCTTCCGACCATCGCGTACGGTGGCCCGTATGGCGGTGGGCATGTGCTGCCCAGTAATCGAAGATCGGAGCCCGGACTGCCCTCTCCTCTCCCATTTCAGAGAGTTTCGAAGTTTTTTTTTTTTAAAATAGTTTCTAAAAATGAGTTTTGGGCCAAAAAACTTACATAGCATAATAGAAACGGTGTCATTTTTGCTTAATCTGATAAGTACCAAAACGGCGCCGTTTAAGCCCAGGATCCGCGTGTTGACCCGAAACCCAGATAAGATCCGCGTGTTTTTGTTAAATGGGCTAATTTCCCAATTGGTCCTTCTGCATTTTTAATCTTTACAATTTCATTTTATTTTTATTTTAAATTGACCCCAATCTTTTACGATTAATTCAATCTAATCCTAATGGTTATTAAAGCCTATTCTGGGAACGACGTCGTTTTATGGGATTAGGGCTAATTGCCCAGTGAGTCCCTTTGAATTTAACGCACATTTCAATTAGGCCCAAAATTTTCCATTTATTTGTAATTAACCCTAATTGTTTAATTAAATTTAATTTTAATCTCCTTTTTTTATATAAATTCAATTTATTTTTTTAATACTATATATTTTTATAAACATTAGTTATATATAAAAAGTATATATAGTATTTATCTTTCTATATTATTTATTATATTATTATATATTATTATATATTATATTACATACATTTTACTATACATATATATATATTATTTTATCTATTATCTATCATATTGTTTATATTATTATATATTTTGTTTATAAATTTTATTATATGTTATATATTTTACCATATATTTTTCCTTACATTACTTTTATTTTATTATAAAATATACATTATTTTATTACTCATTAATTACATATGTTTTTTAAATTTTTATTATTAAATATGTATAATATCAATATTTAGCACATTATTTTTAATATATTAAGTTATTATATCCTATAATATGATTTATATATATTAATCATTTTTAAAAAAAAAAGTTCTCCTTTATCATTCTTATATTATTCTAAATATTTTTATTTTTATTTTATTTGATTTATATTTTATATGTTTATAATTTTCTTATTTTTTTTTTTTTTTATTTTTTATTATTGTTTAGTAGGTTAATTTTTATTTCATAAATTATTTGTTATTTTTATATATTATTTGTTTATCATATTTGCATAAAAATTGATTATTTATGTTACTTCAAGTTATATTTGCATGAGACACTATTATGTATGTGTTATGTAATCTATATTACGCTCATTGTTTTTCTGTGATTATACTTGCATGAAATACTAATGTGTATTACGTGATTTTTGTCATTATTTAACATTTTCTATACTATATTCGCATGAAATATTATTATATATGTTTAATTTGTCTTGATATATTCACTATTCTGCCATTTTGTATTTTGCATGAAATGATAATATGTATTCATGTTATTTGTGATTATATGTACATGAAATGTTAAAGTATATTGTGCGATTTATGTCGTATTTACCATTTTCTATATTATATTTGCATGAAATTTTAAAGTATGTAGTTTAATTAATCTAATATTGATCTTTTGTAATAGGTAAAATGCATCATCATTTTTTAAAAAAATTTTATATTTCATTTAATCCGAAGGAATCTTAAAAACAAGGCAATGTCTTTTGTATTTAGGAATTCGGGAAATAGTGCCCTAACATGCTGGGTTTCGATTTCCCTTTTTCTAAATATCTAAAGTATCCTTTTTAATAGATTTTTCAAATTACGAGATGATTTTAGTTACAAAAGTTTAAGAATATTGTGTCCAATCATGCTGGATGTGATGTTCACATTCTTTTGGAATGAAAGAATTTTGATTTTCAACTCAAATTATTTCGGCTTTAAAAGAGATCTTATCTCTAAATTCTTTCAAGTTTTTGACATTAAGACAAAACTATTTAATTTGGTACCAATTTTGGGCGTTGCAAGGGTGCTAACCCTTCCTCGCACGTAACCGACTCCCGAGCCCGTTTTCTCATAATTTTGTAGACTCAAATATTTTATAAGGTGATCCAATCACACCTAAAAAGATTGGTGGCGACTTCCGTTTTCAAAATACCCTCTCCATTTTAAAAGAGGTTTCGACAGCTTGACGACTCCACTGGGGACTTATAAAAGAGTCAAGCCAAGAAATTGATTTTTTGTGTCTTAATGTCAAAAGTTTGGAAAAATTTTAAAGATATTGATCATTTTACATGTGTTTGCTACATATGTTTGTTATTTTTTTTCGCACACATTGCATTTGCATGACCGTTGTGGTCGCACCTTTAAGTAGGAGTGAGAAGCTACGCTTTCGTGAGGTTTTCACCTTCGTATGGGCTAGTGGATTGCTTCCGGGATACATCTGTACCTATGTCTTCGTGAGATTTTCATCTCCGTATGGCCATAGGGAAATGTGTTCCCCTAAACCGAACTTGGTCCATATGAGCCTATAATGGGTGAGGACCGAGGAATCTGCTGGTTCAGGTACCCTTGCTTTAGAACTGAAACGCATATAGTGAACTTTAAGTGCTTACCCAAGGGAGTATAGTGATAGTCTTTAGTAAGCTACCCTTATAAGTACTTATTTGTTATACTTTTATATGATACTGACTTACTTTATTTTGCTATCATTACATATCACTCAACATTTAAAGGTGTCGATTCATAGTTTGATTTCTAGATTAGAAAGTTTTGTAATGAGGAACAAATATCTTGATAAAGTGGAGGACAACGCTTCTGTCTGTGCATGGTCAGAGAAAACCCAGTTAGAGAAAGGAGATAGTGTCACTGAGGGGTATACGTTAGAGTTGTGGCACTTCACTCGTATTAGTTCAACACAGAATGAGTTTCAGGAGTTGAAGGACATTTGGGCCCAATGGGATGACAAGGCTAAGCAGCTGTTTTACCAGAATTATAGAGATCTTCTCTATTTGCTAGACATCAAGGTGGATAAACATCTGTTTCGAGCCATGGTACAGTTTTGGAACCCTACTTATAGTTGTTTTACATTTGGAGAGGTAGACTTAGTACTTACTCTGGAGGAATATACGACCTTGCTTCGCTGTCCAAAAATTCAAGGTAACAAAGCCTATGTTAGGGCTGCTAATCCCCCAACTTTTGTGAAGAAATTAATGATGATTACAAGGGTGAGTGAACAGTGGGCCGCAGCTCGAATCCAACAAAAGGGTGATAGCAAATGCATTCCATGGGCAAGTTTGAGGGATTTGATATTGGCACACCCAGACGTGAAGAAAAGGGTTGATATCTTAGCCTTGAATATGTATGGATTGGTGATTTTCCCAAAAGTTATAGGACACATAGATGAGGCAGTTGTAGATTTATTCGATCGAATTAGTAAACAGAACACACCTGTGCCTGCAATCCTAGCTGAGACATTTAGATCCTTGAGTGCGTGTCAGAGAGCTGGTGAAGGTAGATTCATTGGATGTGCATAATTGTTGTTAGTATGGTTCCATAGTAAGGGCCTAAAGTTTTAACCCTATCCAATAACAACGCTAACTCTAGACCTCTATCTAACACTAACTCATACTTTGTACTTAATACATTAGCTTGCGCCGCCAGGTCCTGCAAGTGATCAGCAACTTCTCGAATCTGTACTATAGCTTCTCCCATGAGGTAGTCCCTATCTCTGACCTGATCCTGAAAATGGTGAAGCTCTTCCTTCCAATGTTCTTCCCTTGCCTCGAGATGCTCAATTCGTAGCTCATAGTCTTGTAGTGCTGCTTCCAACCCTTCAATATTGTGCTTCATTTCCTCGATCTTATCAAGGCTTGCCTTTAACTCGACCGCAGAGTTACGACTTCGGTGATGATGAAGAGATCGTCCAAGCTCAGTCACCTTAGTTTTTAATCCTTGATTCTCTTTCTCTAGGGCCTGATTACGCGCCTGCATCTCTTGGATCTTCTTCTCCCAATACTCGGCCTTGGCTCTTTCTTCTTGAGCCTCTTGTGAAGAAAGAAATAAAAGCATTATTTTTAAGGTGATTCAGTTTTCTATTCGTTTTTGTTTTTTTTAAATGCTTATGGATTATTTTTTTTAAAAAAAAAGGGTTGTTAGTATTTAAAAGGAAGAGGTTACCTGTATTTCGCCTGGAAAGATGAAGGTTTTTAACCTTCCGACCACCGCGTACGGTGGCGCGTATGGCGCGTGGGCATGTACTGCCCAGTAATCGGAGACCGGAGCCCGGACTGCCCTCTCTTCTCCCATTTCAGAAAGTTTCGAAGTTTTTTTTAAAAAAAAAACAATTTCTAAAAATGAGTTTTGGGCCAAAAAACTGACTTAAATGGCATAATAGAAACGGTGTCATTTTTGCTTAAAGTACCAAAACAGCGCCGTTTAAGCCCAGGATTCGCGTGTTGACCCAAAATCCGGATAAGATCCGCGTGTTTTTGGTAAATGGGCTAATTGCCCAATTGGTCCTTTCACATTTTTAATCTTTACAATTTCATTTTATTTTTATTTTAAATTGACCCCAATCTTTTACGATTAATTCAATCTAATTCTAATGGCTATTAAAGGCTATTTTGGGAACGACGTCGTTTTATGGGATTAGGGCCAATTCCCAGTGAGTCCCTTTGAATTTAACGCACATTTCAATTAGGCCCAAAATTTTCCATTTATTTGTAATGAACCCTAATTTTTTAATTAAATTTAATTTTAATCTCCTTTTTTATATAAATTCAATTTATTTTTTAATACTATATATTTTTATAAACATTAGTTATATATAAAAAGTATATATAGTATTTATCTTTGTATATTATTTATTATATTATTATATATTATTATATATTATATTACATACATTTTACTATACATATATATATATTATTTTATATATTATCTATCATATTGTTTATATTATTATATATTTTGTTTATAAATTTTATTATATGTTATATATTTTACCATATATTTTCTTACATTACTTTTATTTTATTATAAAATATACATTATTTTATTACTCATTAATTACATATGTTTTTTAAATTTTTATTATTAAATATGTGTAATATCAATATTTAGCACATTATTTTTAATATATTAAGTTATTATATCCTATAATATGATTTATATATATTAATCATTTTTTTTAAAAAAGTTCTCCTTTATCATTCTTATATTATTCTAAATATTTTTAAATATCTTTATTTTTATTTTATTTTATTTATATTTTATATGTTTATAATTTGCTTATTTATTTTTGCTTTTTTACTTTTTATTATTGTTTAGTAGGTTAATTTTTATTTCATAAATTATTTGTTATTTTTATATATTATTTTTTTATCATATTTGCATAAAAATTGATTATTTATGTTACTTCAAGTTATATTTGCATGAGATACTATTATGTATGTGTTATGTAATCTATATTATGCTCATTGTTTTTCTGTGATTATACTTGCATGAAATGCTAATGTGTATTACGTGATTTTTGTCATTATTTAACATTTTCTATACTATATTCGCATTAAATATTATTGTATATGTTTAATTTCTATTGATATATTCACTATTCTGCCATTTTGTATTTTGCATGAAATGATAATGTGTATTCATGTTATTTGTGATTATATGTACATGAAATGTTAAAGTATATTGTGCGATTTATGTCGTATTTACCATTTTCTATATTATATTTGCATGAAATGTTAAAGTATGTAGTTTAATTAATCTAATATTGATCTTTTGTAATAGGTAAAATGCATCATCATTTTTTTAGAAACTTTTATATTTCATTTAATCCGAAGGAATCTTAAAAACAAGGCAATGTCTTTTGTATTTAGGAATTCGGGAAATAGTGCCCTAACATGCTGGGTTGCGATTTCCTGTTTGTCTAAATATCTAAAGTATCCTTTTTAATAGATTTTGCAAATTTCAAGATGATTTTAGTTACAAAAGTTTAAGAATATCGTGTCCAATATGCTGGATGTGATGTTCGCATTCTTTTGGAATGAAAGAATTTCGATTTTCAACTCAAATTATTTCGGCTTTCAAAGAGATCTTATTTCTAAAATTCTTTCAAGTTTTTGACATTAAGACAAAACTATTTAATTTGGTACCAATTTTGGGCGTTGCGAGGGTGCTAACCCTTCCTCGCACGTAATCGACTCCCGAGCCCGTTTTCTCATAATTTCGTAGACCAAAATATTTTATAAGGTGATCCAATCACACCTAAAAAGGTTGGTGGCGACTCCCAATTTCAAAATACCCTCTCCATTTTAAAAGAGGTTTTGACACTAATCTCTTGAACATTTTTTAATTCCAATTCAAACAATTTATCAATCTTCATAAGCACATAAAAGATTAAGTGAGGTATCAATATATTTCTATATTGAAACAATTTAATCACAATAATCCTGCAAGTTATGCAAGGATAATGTATTGTTTAATATCGTCGCTAATTTAACCTTCAGCTACCTTAGAAGATTAAACATGCACCAATTAAATATTGTGTCAACTAATTATATTTTCAATACGTTTAATAATTAATTCATTTGTTACCTTACATTTTATAATGTAAGTATAACATAGGCATGGTTTTATTTAATTGAACAACTTACCAAGGCCTATAACAATACAAACATGATTTTAATAATTCAAGTGGATAGAATGCAATCAATCTAATACAAATTAATTTAATCCATTTTAATCAAAATAAGAACAAAAAAAACAATTATTCATATTCATGGTCACAACATAAACAAGAAAATTAAAGAGAAGGGAACTAGGAAGAAAATCCAGGATTTTTATGAAGCCTCTTCTCTACTAATTCTGTAGAACTGAGGCCTCTACAAAAAATTGAATGATGCTACTCCAAGGTGGAAGACGGCTCTTTTCAAGAGGGAAATCAGCAAGGGAAATGGATAGTAAAAAAGGAAAAACAAATAAGAGAAAGTGAATGAAAGAAATAGAGGTGTGTGGGAATAAAGGTGTGTCCAATGAATAGGTTTATAGGGTATTTATAGGTGGGAGTGGCTGCTAAAAATAGCAGATAATTAGCAGCCACACAAGGAGCAAAGTTTGAATGTTTCAAACTTTTCTAAATTTATCTTGGGGCAAATCTTCAAAGGCACAGAAATTGGAGGAGTTTGAATAGGATTTTAAGGAAACATGAGGGATATTTTGCAAGTAATTTAATCAGCTAAATAAACTGATTGGGTCAGCTTATTGGGTCGGCTTTGGGCTGCAAATTTTCTTATTGGATCAGTTTTCAATGCTTGGCACATCAGGCCACTTTCTCCTTAAGAATTTATATTAATTATTAACCCAATTTAACTTGGATAAAATTAAATATAAATTATATAAAATGATCATTATTTGGACTAAACTTGGCTGGAAAAATATTTAATCTTGCCCTTGGTTCACTTTTGTAAAAATTTCTCCAATGGTTCAAGCCTTTTGAGGTGTCTGACGAGCCAATTTTCACCTTTTTTGCAAAAATGTCGAAAATAAACCAAATTTTTAAAAATTTATTATAAAAAATAATTAAAATTTAATATGTTAATAATTTAAGTGAAAATTAATTATTTTATAACTAAACTATCAACAAAATTTACTACAAAACTGCATGAATTGGAGTTGAAAAGGGGCTGAAAGGGTGCTAAAAAAGTCTATATATTTTTGTGTTTCCAACCTGATGACAAAATCCTTAGAATTTTGTATCATTTTCATTCAGATCCATACTGAGGACATTTTGGAGGGATGAGAACTGCTGCCAAAGTACTTTAGTCAAGATTTTATTGGCGAAGTTTGTTCAAGGATGCTCATAATTCTATCAATCATGCGATCGTTGTCAGAGAATAAGAAATCTATCTAGGAGACATAAAATGCCATTGCAAAGTATACCAGAGATTGATTTGTTTGATGTATAGGAATTAGACTTTAGGGGTCCATTTCCGCTATCAATGGGCAAATTGTACATACTGTTAGCGGTGGACTATGTCTCTAAGTGGGTCAAAGTTGTTGTCCTTCCTATCAATGATGGAAGGTCAGTAATGAAGTCTTGTACAAGAAAACATTTACAAGATTTAGTACACCTAAAGCCATTATTAGTATGAGGGGTCTCATTTTGACTTCAATTTGGTAGCTAATACTTTGCATCGATATAGGGTGAAACATAAGATTGCCACGGTATATCATCCCCAAACAAACGGACAAGCTGATATTTCTAATAGAGAAATTTAAAAAATTTTAGAAATAGTGGGGAATCATACCCATAGAGATTGGTCTACCAAATTGGATGAAGTTTTGTCAGTGTGTTGTACTGCGTACAAAACACCGTTGGGGATGTCACCTTTCAAGCTTGTCTATTGCAAGCCATTTCACCTTATTGATTAAACTTGAGCATAAAGCAGTTTGGGTTATTAAGAAGCTGAACATAGATTGGGTCGCTGCTGGTCATAAAAGGTTGTTAGAATTGAATGCCATGGAGGAGTTTCGAGCACAAGCATATGAGAATGCTAAGTTGTACAAGAAAAAGAACAAGCGTTGGCACAAAAAAAGAATCATACTGTGGCAATTTGAACCAAGGCAACATGTATTGTTATTCAACTCTAGGCTCAAATTGTTCCCAGGTAAATTAAAATCTCATTGGTCAGGTCCTTTTGAAGTAGCTTAAGTGTATCCTCATTGAGTTGTTAATATCAAAGACCTGAAAACGGGGGTTACATTTAAGGTTAATGGACGACATTTAAAACACTATTGGGGTGCTCATGTGGATCGAGACAAGTAATCCATTAACCTCTGAGATGTTCAAGATAATAATTTCTTTTATCTCTCTTTTCCTTACTTGTTTTACTCTAATTTTATTTTTAGTACTCATTTAATATTGTTTCCATTTTTTTCCTTATTTTTGAATAGTTTTCTATGATTTCCAGAGACAGAATATGAACTAAGAAATTGTGATATGAAGAGGAGTTTGTCGTAGCATTGCGACAACCTAGGTAAATGGATAACATTAGGATGACCTGGCAGATAAGTCCAAGGGGAGAGATTTGTTTTTTACAGCTAGGACAATTTTGTTACTTGGCGTGCTCATGGAAGAGAAGTTAAAATTTCTTCAGGATTAGAGCACTTCACACTTTCCCCCTAAAATCTTCCTTATTCCTTCCTTTTCTCCTCCACGTCACACTGCTTCCCTAACACGTTTCATTTTTGGTGAACTGTCATCATTATCTCCCTTATTTTCCTTTTCTCAACTGCTCACGTCTCTTAATTTTCTCCTAAAGTTACATTTTTATTACTCTTTCTCTGCAATCTTTCTTATCTTTTTCTTCCACTACATTCTCTAATATTTTTTCCAGTCTTTTCTAATGGCTCGCATCAAAACTGCCTTCAAAACTACTGAACCATTAAGGGCTGGTGCTGCTCAGCCAAAGACATTCTTTACCAGTGTTCTAGCCATGAGATACAATAACAACATCGTGAAGTGCCCTTTCTATTTTGAGCAAGGGTTCTTATTTAAAGATGAACCATACATGAGATGTATCCTCCGTAGTAGAAAAGCATGAGTGTAATATTTTATGTTTGCATCCCGAAGATGTTTTAGGGAAAATTATTTGAGAATTTATGCCCATGTCAATTCTTTACATTCTCCTTTTATTTACATAAGGGCACTTCCGTTCTTTTTTATGAAGATCATATTAATGCACAGTTTGGTCTTCTAGGTGTCCAAGACGAACACACACCATTGCTGAAAGTATCACTGCTAAGGGTTTAGCCCAAGTATTGGAAGATTTATGTATTGAAGGAACACGATGGACTATTTCTAGTCAAGAGTGTTATATTGTTGAGAGGGCTTTGTTGAAGCCTATTGGGAATATTTGGTATCATTTTATGAGGAACCGACTTATGTCGTCTACGCACAATACAACTATTTCAAAAGAGAGAATGCTTTTACTGCACTCTATCATAAAATGGAGAAGAATTAATGTCGGTAATGTCATTTTTCAGGAAGTACACTAATGTGCTAAGAAGAATATTGGTAGCATAAACTTTCCCTCACTTATTACTGCTCTATGTCGAACCGCCCGAGTTTTTCTCAATGAGGATGGGGATATCACCCCTAATAAATGTGGATTGTCCATGACCATCTTTGCCAAGATTCAAGGCACTGATGCTACTAGGGAAACTTAACATAGCCCGACTAGCACTTCCACTGCTACGCATTCTCCCTCCGTAGCACATTCAGTTTCTTGCAGCTCCCTCAAATAGAAAATATTACACTCCTTAAAGTAGATGGAGCAGAGGATGAAGTAGGCCTAGAAAATATATCATTTATGCACAATACACCTGGATGAAGAGATGGTCTAGGCCCAGCAACAGCAAGCTTAATATTGGACCTATGTGAGGAGTAGGGATTTGGCTCTCAGAAGATCCCTGCAAAAGAATTTTACAAAGCCAATGCCATACTTTCCTATCTTCTCTGCCACTTTTCTCCCATCTTTTGATGCTGTCGAGGAGCCTACTCAAACTATTGTTGTAAAGCCTACTCAACCCGTTGTTGAAGACATCCCTAAATATTGAGAAAGATGATGAAGAAGAAGAAAAAGATCACACTCCCACCACCAAAGGTAAGGACCTTGTTCCACTTTTTCCACCAGCTTCTATAACTATGACCGTGACATTGATCATCTGATCGATGAGCTTATGTAAATTGATAAGGAAGGGGAAGAAATGGACCCTAAAAAGAGGAAATGGTGGTATAAAGTCAGTGCCTGAAAATCCACTCGTTGGGAAGACAAAGTATCTACATGGTAGTCTAAGCCAACTCAGTTTTCTATTTCTTTCATGCATCTTACATTTCATTTCTTTTGCTATGGCATTTTTTGTACAAAATTCCCTTTTGATTGTTCTCTTTTATATCTGGTCATGCATTAAAGGACAATGTATCCCTTACGTTTGGGGGTGTGTTGTGCATTTAGATTGCATTTTATATGATCATTTTAGTATAGTCATTTTGGTATAGTTATATATGTTTTGCCACTACAATGTAACTATTAAGTATTGTTTACCTATGAGAAGTACAATCTGAACTTATAATGTTCGATGATGAGCTTAGATTCTTCAATGCACCTAGAACATGTAACAATGGATTAGGTGAATTTAGCTTAGGATTGCTTGCTTGAAAATTAGTTTCTAAAAATCAAGTGTCCTATACTCAGTTTTTTTGGGTTGTAGTGAGTATCCTCTAATGAAGATAAGGACTTTTGAATCCAAATTCAGTCATATTGCCTTGTCATTATTAAATAAAGGATAATAGGAACTCTAGTGCTTAGAATTGTCAAGAAAGTCAGTAGCACTTTGTTTGATTCATCGTGTTCTTGAGTAGAATGGTGAGTTTAACTAAAAGTGTGTAATAGGAAGTAAATAAATTAAGGGCATTCCACTATGGTAACAAGATGAGTAGCTAATGTGGTAGTTGTTTGCTCTATCCATCTTCTAAGTCAAAAGCCTTAGCTTCAAGAGTGATTTCTATTTAAATTGTGACATGATTGAGTACTAGGTAATTTAGTGTATGCTCCATTGTGATTATCAAGTCAAACAATTTTTTGACATGCTAAATCCCCTAATATAATAATATGCAAAAAAACACAAATATAAATGGTTTATACATTTCAAGTATGCTTGGAACAAGAGTAACTTGAGTTTAGGTAACAAATGAACTGAGTAAATTAGAAGATACTTGCTATGGCCAAAAAACACATGGTATTTAGGAAATTTTGTTTTAGGGAGCAATTTTCTACACTACCTTTGTTAAACTGAACCTTTGAAACTCCAACCAGTTTTTAAGAAGATTGCTGAGAACTAATGTATATATTAATCTTCAAATAGACTGACGGTACAAGATGGGTATATGTGCTGGCAATATTTTTGCATTCATGTACTCATGTATATTTTGCTTGAGGACAAGCAATAACTAAGGTTCAGAGTGTGATAACTCTCAAAAAGAGTTATATTTCATGTCTTTAGACCTAGCTAATTGCTTATACTTGGTACATTTAGTTTCATTTTAGGACATTTCATTGGTGTTTTTACCATTGCATTAAGAGCTTAGACTGTGTTTAAATGTTAAGTACTTCTAATTGCATGTGGAAAGGTTGTGTTTAGTGGTTTGGAAAGTGTAGGATGTGGAGAAAGAAAAAAAAAGGAGTGAAGGTTTTTCAAGGAAAAAGGTTAGAAGTTTGTCAACACGAACGCCGTGGCAATTTCAAGAATATGACCGAGTTAACACTCAACACATACCAGTTTCAGACCCACTCTACTTGTACTAGATAAATCTACCTAGAAAAGAGGAGAAGATATCATGGGTGGTTAAAGTTACCCTAGGTAGAAAAGCTTATAAAAAGATAAAGAAGGAAATCCTAAAAGGTGTGAAGATTCGAAGGCAACAATAAAGGCTAGCGGCTAAGTAGAGATGAAAGGAGGAAATCGAAGGCAATCCCTCTCAGCCACCATAGGACACCGTGCTGTTGGATTGTGGATTGACTTAGCAACAACCATCTTTCTAAGTTCTTCCATTATTTCTTAATCTATTCTCCCATGAATTTATTTGATCAAAATGATGCTGGGTGTCATTTTCTACTTGAATTTTAATTGCCAACCTATAAGCTAAATCTCATAGGGTTAGGATTGCATGATGAGACTTTTACTTTCATTAATGGTTGAAGCATATATTTGATTTAATATATTGTTTCATTCAATTTTTTTTATTTCCCAATTGTATGTGTACATTCTCTAGACATAGATGATTGTGTAACATGCCCATAAACTAAATCTAAACTAAATCTAATTTTGAACATGTAAGATTAACTGGACTGATATTGAATGATACAAGCTGGTATTCGATCGAATACTTGCAGCAGACTCTAGATATAGAGTAGCGTTTGTATAGAACGAAGACAAAATAGTGTAGGGTATCATGCTAAGGCCAATAGACACAGGCACGGTAACTTGAGATCTAGCTCTCGAAAGAAGCATATCACTTTAGGTCTCTTCTAAGCAGTAGATTGAGTATGATTTTGCTGAGGCATTACTAAAAGTAAGGGCAAATTCTTAGTAATCCCAATCTTCCAAATCAACATTGTAGACCCTTAATACTTTATCATAGTATCTTTGCCATAGCATTCTTAGTTATTTATTTATTCGCTCGTATATTATTTACGTTATTATTCTCGTAATTGTCGTTGCATTTTTACTCTTGCTTTGCCTTAACATTTTTCAGTGTTAGTCAATATACATTTTACACACATCCTTACTACTTTAATTTACCACTGCGTACTTAACTTGGTTTTGCTATAACACAAATTATAATTCGTTATAATAACTTGACCACTTTTATACCTAATCCAATCCTTGTGGAGACGATCTTACTTATAACCTTATTACTTGATTCGGCATGTATACTTGCACAATTCGCATACTATTTCACAAGCGACAGTCATGCTCATAGTAGCATATTTCTCAAATTTACACATTTGCATGTAAACATGTTGACATTTTCATATATCAAATTATATTCACTTTTTATTCTCTTTAGCATGTTTTAATATATTTTCATAATAAATCATGGATCTCATCACACACATATATATAATACATATTTAGATCATCACATATTAATGAAGCCTTGTATCACATAACATAGAGATGATATTTGCACACATATCATCATCACATACATCAACACATCACAAATCATAGTTTTCATTAACTAATAATTTTAAGAACACTTACTTGGAATTTCCATATGATGTGTTTTTTAACTATTCTTTGAATACTTAGTTTGCTCTCAAATAATTATTTAATAGAATTTTATGAAAAATAAAAGAAGCATATTATACTCAAATTAAAGATTTAGATCCCACACCTTATATCGAAGATTCGATTGCCACAATCCTATTAGAAAAGGTTTCTCTTGGAGTTAAACCAGGCAAATGAATCTATCGCATCAAACACGTATTTTAGTTATAGATCTATCAGATGTATCTTATTACTTAAAGATTAATTATTGAAATAATTCTCACCAATTACTTACCCTTAAATCGAGACTTAGATTTGATGCCTTCGTTATCACATTAAGGATTTTTTGGATTGGCGTTGTTCAGCCCTGTAAAGAATATAGGAACAAAATGTTAACACATGAAAAAAAACGTGTCTTAACACCATTCGGCTATGAGGAAAAACAATAGAGAGGAAAGAATATTCTCAAGACTTCTTATGTACTAACACTACTCGATTACACAATGAAATCTGTAACACCCTTTGCCCGTATTCAACGCCAGAACAGGGTACGAGGCATTACCGGACTTATCACACAAACGAACATACAATTTCGAGTTATAAATTTGCATCCAAATTAAAACCATTTGCATTTAATCATAACTATAACATTGCATTATTTACATACGAACTTACCTCGATACAAAAATAGTAAAATTGGACCTAATCGTCAAACACTTTGATTTTCCCCCGATCTAGGTCCGAACCTCATTTTTCTTGATCTATAATAACAAATTTAACTCATTTAATACTCACTTTATTAAATTTGGCCCAAAAATCATATTATGAAAAAATTACATTTTTGCCCCTAATGTTCCTCATTTTTACGATTTAGTCCCTAGGCTCGTAAAATGAAATGTATTCAACTTCTTCAAAACCCAAGCTTAGCCGAACCATTTTCATACTCATACCAGCCCACATTTTTCACTTAATCACACTTTTACTACTCATTTTATAACTTTTACAAATAAGTCCTTTTAAACATTTTTACCGAAAATCACTTAGCAAAAGTTGTTTATCTTACAACTAAAATACATTTTCTACCATTAGACATCAAAATACTTGCATGTCTAACATGGTTAAAATTTTAGACTTTGACAATACTTCAAAATAGTCCTTGGAAAAGCTAGATTAGGTTACATGGATTTCAAAAACATAAAAATCATTAAAATCGGGGCTAGAACGGACTTACAATCAAGCTTGGAAGCTTGAAAAACCCTAATTATGGTTTCTCTTGCAATATTCGGCCATGGGGATGAAATTTCGAGAAGATGGACACTTTTATTTTACTTAATTTGTCATTATTTACCAAATGACTAAAATGCCCCTAACTTAAAACATAAAAATTCTCTTACTTCATGTCCATTTTTGTCCAACTTAAAGTATAATGGTCTAATTACCATATAAGGACCTTCAATTTAAAATTTCATTGCAATTAAACACCTCTACCTTCTAGAACACACATTTTGCATATATTACAATTTAGTCCTCTTAGTCAAATTGGACACATTATCGATAAAATTTCTTAGCGAAATTCTCACACAATCATTTAACCATACTGTAGACCTTAAAACAATATCACAATAAGTATTTCTACTTTGAATTTGTGGTCTTGAAACCATTGTTCTAATTTGACCCTAAAACGGGTTGTTACAACTCTCCCCTTTTTAGGGATTTTTATCCCCGAAAATCTTACCGAAAAAGAGGTTTGGGTACTTTTTGTCATAACTTCCTTAGGATCCCACGTGGCCTCTTCAACCCTATGTCCTTGCCACAAAACTTTCAATAGGACTATGCTTTTATTTCTCAACTATTTAACTTCCCGAGCTAAAATCTTGATCGGTTCTTCACCATAAGTCATATCAGGTCGAACCTCAACTTCTGTCGGTGAAATCACATGTGAAGGATCAGAACGATATTGTCGCAACATCGACACATGAAACACATTATGAACCCTTTCCAACTCTGTTGGTAAAGCTAACTGATATGCCACCGGCCCTGTTCTTTCAATAATCTCATACGGCACAATAAAACGTGGACTTAACTTGCCTTTACGGCCAAATCTCAAAATCTTCTTCCACGGAGATGCTTTTAAAAATACCTTATCACTGACTTGAAATTCAATTTCTTTCAATTTCAAATCTACATATGATTTATGTCTATCCGAAGTGGCTTTCAAACAATCATGAATTATTTTCACTTTCTCTTCGGTTTCTCTAATCAAATCAACCCCGTGAATCTGTCTCTCACTGAGCTCGATCCAGTACAACGGAGTCTGACACTTGCGGCTATACAATACTTCACAAGGTGCCAAATTTATACTCGACTCAAAACTGTTGTTATACGCAAATTCGACTAAAGGTAGATATTTCTCCCAACTACCTTCGAACTCTGAAACACAACAACAAAGCATATCTTTGAGAACTTGAATCGCTCTTTTAGATTGACCGTCGATTTGTAGATGAAATGCAGTACTAAAGTTCAATTTTTTGCCCAAAGCCTCTTACAACTTTTTCCAAAATCGTGAAGTAAATTTGGGATCTCTATCGGATATAATAGAAATAGACACTCCGTGCAATCTTACAATTTCAACAATGTACAATTCAGCTAGCTTATCAAGTGAATAGTCGGTACGTATAAGAATAAAATGAGTTGATTTTGTCAATCTGTCAACAACAACCTATACGGCATCTTTCTTTTCGGAGTCAAAGGCAAACTCGCTACGAATCCTATCCCATTTTCACTTGGGTACCATCATTGGATGAAGTAAACCCGAAGGCACTGGTGTTTGAATTTTACTTGTTGACAAATTAAACATCTCGAGACAAACTCTGAGATATCTCGTTTCATACCTGACCACCAATACAATTTCTTCAAATCATTATACATTTTCGTACTACCCGGATGAACTGATAAACAGCCACTGTGTGCTTCATGTAAAATTTTTTGAATAAGTTCATCATTTTTTTGTACACATACTCCATCTCAGAACATCAAACAATCATCTGAATCGATCCGACAGTCTGCATCACTACCCAATTCACACTGAGCTTTTTTGGCTTGCAATTTACTATTATTTTTCTGAGCTTCACAAATTTGCTGAAGAAATATCGATCTAGCTCTCATCTCAGCAAAAATTGAACCATCATTACACAAAGTCAGTTTCGTATTCATAGCTCTCAAAGCAAACAAGGACTTTCTACTCAAGGCATCTGCGATTACATTCGTCTTTCCTGGATGATAGTCAATAACTAATTCATAATCTTTCAATAACTCAAGCCATCTCCGTTGTTGCAAGTTCAGATCTTTCTGAGTCATCAAATATTTTAAACTCTTATGATCAATAAAAATATGACATTTCTCACTGTACAAATGATGACGCCAAATTTTCAAGTCAAAAACAACGACGACCAGTTCCAAATCGTGTGTAGGACAATTCTTCTCGTGCAGTTTCAACTGTCTCGAGGCATAAGCTATCACTTTTCCCTCTTGCATCAACACACAACCCAACCCAATCAATGAAGTGTCGCTATAAATTACAAATTCTTTTCCCGATTCAGGTTGTACTAAAACTAACGCCTCAGTCAATAATGCTTTCAATTTCTCAAAACTTTGCTGACATTTTTCGAACCATTCAAATTTAACATTTTTTTGCAACAACTTGGTCATAGGAGTAGCAATCATCGAAAATCCTTTGACAAAACGTCGATAATAACCGGCTAAACCCAAAAAGCTTCTAACTTCAGATACATTCCTTGGCTGTTTCCAATCAACAATTGCCGAAATCTTGCTTGGATCAACTCGAATACCATCACTTGAAATAATATGTCCCAAAAATCTGACTTCTCAGAGCCAAAACTCACTTTTATTGAATTTAGCAAACAATTTCTTATTTCTCAATGTTTGTAATACAGTTTTCAAGTGCTCGGCATGCTCATACTCGTCTCAAGAATAAATCAGGATATCATCAATGAATACAACCACAAACTTATCTAAATGCGATCGGAAAGTTCAATTCATCAAGTCCATAAAAACGGCAGGAGCATTAGTTAGTCCGAAAGGCATAACAAGAAATTCATAATGCCCATACCTTGTCCTGAAAGCGGTTTTCGGCACATCTGACTCTTTAACTCTCAACTGATAGTAGCCAAATCTCAAATCAATCTTTGAGAATACTGTTGCTCCTTTTAACTGATCAAATAAGTCATCAAACCTCAGAAAAGGATACTTGCTCTTTATAGTCACCTTGTAATCAATACAAAGTCTCATAAATCCGCCTTTCTTCCTTGCAAATAACACTGGAGCAACCCAGGGAGAAAAACTAGGTCTCGTAAAACTCTTATCTGTCAACTCTTGCAACTGAACTTTCAATTCTTTCAATTCAGTCGAAGCCATCCTATACGGAGCAATCGATATCGGTGAAGTCCCAGGTACTAAATCAATAGCAAACTCAACCTCTCTGATCAGAGGTAACCCAGGCAACTCTTCTGGAAACACATCCGGATATTCACAGACTACTGGCACTGATTCAATTTTCAATTCAAGTATCTTTATATTCAACACATAAGCAAGATAAGCTTCACAACCTTTCCTTACATACCTCTAAGCAGATATAGACGAAATCACAATAGGCAATTCACTTGTTTCATCGGTTTCAACCCAAAGAACTTCACCATTTTTACATTTCAATTCAATAGCTTCCTTTCTATAATTTACTATGGCATCATGTAGTGTCAACCAGTCCATACCCAAAATAACATCAAATTTGTCAAATGGCAACAACATTAAGTCAGCCGAAAAATAGTGACCTCGAATCATCAAAGGACAATTCTTGCAAACTTTATCAACTAGCACATATTTGCCTAAAGGGTTTAACACCTTAATCACAAACTCAGTAAACTCAACAGGAAAATTCTTACTAGATACCAAATTCATACAAACATAAGAATGAGTCAATCCAGGATCGATCAATGCAATAACATTAGTATCATAAAGAGAAAATGTACCAGTAATCACACCGGGAGATAACGCATCCTCACGAGCACGTATGGCATAAGCTCTAGCAGGTGCTCTAGCTTCGGATCTCACAGCTGAATCCTTCATCACACCTTTACTGCTAGTTCCATTCTCGGTATTTCTCGATGGCTTGCCTCTATTGGTAGTATTATTCGGCCTTGTACTCTGAAATTTTCTTTCTTCAGCCATATTAGAGCAATCTCAGATCTTAGGAATGTGAGAGAGGTGGATATAAGGTGGTAAGAATATTTTAATATTGGGGGATATAGGGGAAAAATGCAGTGTGCCAAACTACTTTCGTGCTAAGTCATTTTGTTGAGCTTGTTCTTTGAATTCCGAACCAACCTAAGCTGCAGAACATTACAAGCCTAAAAGTCCTATGTGACTTAGGTAGTACCTTATATGGATGAAATTGTGCCGAGTTTTGATGTTTTTACAACTTATATTCATTTGAACTTAATTGTCTATTTGTATATCTATTTTGATGGACCCTATACTTAATATTCTTTTATTTGTTTGATTTGTAATTTAATGAACTAACTTGTCTAAATTTAGAAATTACGAGTTAATTGTGTATCATGCTAGAATTATTTGTTTATTTACATTACCTTATTAATATACTTCTGTCCAATTTTGCGTATCATAATATCTCGGGTACATTTTATCTTTTGCATGTTTATTTCTTGCTTTCAATTTGTTTTATTTTTTGTTCCTATTTTTTTTATAGTTTTCTTGAGGTCAAGCAAAGACTTAAGTGTGGGGGTATTTAACCTGACATCAAATGTAGTAGTTATTTTAGGTTATTTCCGCACTTGATGAGCTTGTTTTCTTGCACGTTTACAATTAATTATTGCATTTTCGATATTAGTAGGTGACCGCCTATAAATGAGTTATCGTTTATAGAATAAATTCAACACCAAAAGTATAATAATTAAGAATGGTGGTGTCCGCAAGTGTATGAGTCAAATTGTAATATAATTGCACAAAGAAATACTAGAAGTATTCCGAGTATCGTATCTAAGGGAGGATGGAACAAATAATGAAAATACTTTTTAAAATACTAAGTTTAAGTAGTAATAGTTAGTTCCTATATTACAATGGATCCTAAAGTAAACTAAGAGGATTAAAAAGAATAACTAAAAAAAATAAGGAAAGACAAGCAAATGAATTAAACCAATAACCAATCAGGAAGATTAACTCGCTTCAAGGTTTGCAGCTAACTATGGACTAGGGTTCTAAAGTATATTAGTCATCACTTTAGACAATTATTACCTCCCGACTCTAACTGACTTAATCGATTGGTTGATACTCGCTTATCTCCTTACATCACTTTCTCAACCAGGACAAATTACGATTTACTCAGTTCGACTTCATCTTCTGATTTTATGTACCCTATGATAACTTATTAAGGTTGACAAGCCTAACAGTTTAAGAACACAGAATTTATACCAACCAACCTATCTTAAGAAATCTCAAATCCTCCGTTATTCATATCCCTATCCACTCATTAATCTCTCCAAGGGATTTAGTCAATCATGTTATTCATAATCTTAACTTTAATTGAATAAATATGTAAAAAACACGATCAATTTAGAGAAGAAAAGAGAATTGAATAATTGTGGATTGAGTATCGAATGAGGAATAGAGTAGCAAATCTCTCGATTAGAAAAATGAAATAAAACAAGTGCAAAGAAAAATATAATCTAAATACTTTAATTAAATAAACAAGTCCTTGAATCAAAATTGATTCAAGAAGAAAAATAAAAAAGTATCTAAAAGCCAAAAAGAAGATAATCTAAAACTAATTCTAAACTACGAGATTTTTTGAAGGCGTCTAGGATGACTTAATTACATTCAACCCCTACTGTCTTATTTTATAGAGGTATTGGCAGCCCAAACTAGGTCCTCAGCAAGTCCTAGGTCTTCGTATAAGTATGAGTGCATGGATGAAAATAACCTTGAATTACTTAGGCAGGACATCAACGTATGTCGCGCCACACCAAGGCTATAGCATGACTCAACACCCAGTTTTAGCCCTATTCAATTGTTTGGTGCTTTTATGGCTCAGAAAGCTTGTGCATCACTTGTCCCCATCTTCCACATCAATTGGGCCCTTATATTTTCATCCTACACACTCAATTAAACATATTAACACAACCTAAGGCTCGTTTCGGCCTATTAGGTAACACCTACAAAAATTTTAAAAACACTTATTTTTATTCACTTTTAATCCTAAGGCCTAATTACCGAAAATGAAATATAAAATCTTAAATTTCATAGAAAACAAGCTCTTTAAATGCGAAATTGGCCCTACTTAACTACTACATTCTACGACAGGTCAATAGGTTAGGAATATTAATAAAATAAGTGTTTTTACACATTTTTTACATTTTGATGACCCTCAAGGTTGACTCGGGACTCGTGAGTGAGATTGAAGCAAGAGGTAATGGATTTTGTATCCAAGTACTTGACTTGTCAGCAAGTAAAGGTGGAGCATCAATTCCCTTTTAGGTTTTTTGCAGCCAATTGAGATTCTATAGTGCAAATGGGAGAGAGTAACTATGGAGTTTTTTAGTGGGTTTCCTTTGACACCTACTACGAAAGATTCGGTATGTGTTATTATGGATAAATTGATGAATTCAGCTCACTTCCTACTGATTCGCACTAATATTCTCTACAAAAGCTAGCTAAGCTTTACCTCTCTGAAATAGTAAGACTACATTAGGTGTGTGTGTTAATTATCTCAGATCGGGATCCAAGTTTCACATCGCAGTTCTGGAAGAAACTTCATGAGGCACTCATACTCATTTTGATTTAAATACGACATTTCATCTATAGAAAGATAGACGATTTGAACGAGTTAACCAAGTTTTGGATTATACGTTAAGAAGTTGTGTGATTGAGTTTCGTGGTAGTTGGGAGGAGCATCTATGATTAGTTGAATTTTCTTACAATAACAGTTTCTAATCCAATATATAAATAGCACCTTACAAGGCTTTGTATGGTCGTAAATGTCACACTCCTTTGTGTTGGACTGAGATGGGCAAGAGAAAGGTTTTGGGTTCGAAGTTGGTTCAAGAAACTAAAAGTATTGTAACACCCCTCACCCATATCCAACATTGGGACAGGGCTCGAGGCATTACCAGACTTAAGCATTCATAAACATATAAAACTAGGTCACCAAATTTCGCCCAAAATTAAAACTTTTAGAACATATGCTATCGTCCCTTAAACAGGCCATTGAGGCCTATAACTTACATTAAGGCGGTTCGGGACAAAATCGAAAACATTCGGTAAACTTTGGGCAATTTAATAAAATTCTCGCTTTGGAGCACCACAAGCCCGTGTAGGTGAGTCTTGGGGATTCCCACGCCCGTGTGGCTTGGGGCACACCCATACCCTTAGCCCGTGGGCAACACTAACTTTTGAACACAGCCATGGCACACGCCCATGCTGCCTGTGCGTGTTCAGTACTGACTTTGGGACACGGCTATGGGACACGCCCGTGTGACCTACCCATGTCCTAGACTAACTCAAAATTTTAAATGAAAGGGACACATAGCCATAGTACACACACCCGTGTATCCAACCATATGGACCCTAATAGGCTATTTTCCAAGCCTTAAGTCACCCCTTTCTACTCCTTATACCATTATACTATGTTTATTAACTTATAAATTAAACATCCATGTTCAGGGCATTAACAACTTATTACCATATCACACATTTATTCCATGGCCATGACCACCTCGAATAGTCCTAAGGTATTCACCGTGTATATATGCTATATACTTCTTATACATAGTGAACAAGCATAATTACAAATCCCTATCACAAGACATTTACTCATACCATGAATGAATACGCTTACAAGCCAAAATCACTATAAGCCACATCTCATGGCTACATACAACAAATCATTCTAAGCCAATACATTTGGCTAATCACAGCAACATCGATCATAGAAAAACTATGTCCCTATACGTGTCACTCACTTGAACACGTTTAACATATACATGTCAATACTCCAAGGGTAAAGGCTCGATAGTGTAATACTGCCTCCGACGATCTCCAACCCCGACCTGACCTGTCAAAACTAAAAAGATGGAAAGGGGGAGTAAGCTTTACGCTTAGTAAGTCCATATGAAGATAATAAGCATTATAGTAGCATGTTTCCTTAGGTAAAACAAATATAATTATGCTTTTATTCATATTCTAGTCAAGCTGTCTACTCGAGTCATAGTCGATAAATTATTTATAACTTGATCTAAAGAACTCCAAATTAATATCCGTTAATTCTCCCAAAAACTAGACTCATATATCTTCTTATCATAAAATTTTTAGAATTTTTAGTCTAGCAAATAAGTACATTTTATTATTATAAATCTCATGTTTCGCTGTTTGACAGCTTCTACCTTTCTTCAATAAAATTTATTTATCTCCTAGTACGAGACTCGAATAATGTTACCGTCTCTTTCTCCTGAAATTAGACTCACTAAGGATTTCAATAATATGAATTTTAACTCATAATTATTTTTTTACAATTTATAGTGATTTTCCAAATTTGAGACAGGGGAGTCTGGAATCACTCCGACTCTGTCTCACAAGAATTCAAATATCTCATGATACAGAATTCTTTTGCTTACACCGTTTCCTATATGTGAAACTAGACTCATCAAGCTTTAATTACATATTTTATTAAGTCTTTAATTAAATTTCTAAAATTTTTTAGTGGATTTTCAAAGTCAAACCACTGCTACTGTACCAAATCTGTCATAGTGCAACAAGATAATAACCATCACAATTTGTCGTAGAAATTATTCTCATATATATCATTCATTCATTTGCACCATTTCCATAAGTCCATTTCATTTCTCATGTCAAGTACCTGTTCATGGGTTTCGAGTACTTACCTGTGCTATCATTTAGCACCGCACTTGTCCAAACGTGACAACTCACATGCATCATAATATTATCATATAACATACATTATGTATCATTGCAAGACTCATATTAATCTCATTGAATTTCTCAGAATCTCGATGGATATCTCATTCACCGTCAATTCATACAAGTGATCATTTTATATGTGCACTCCCACGAACCTCACATCTTACGGCGGGATTACAAATCCAGGCTAAATCCCCTGTAATATAAACTCATGGAGTGATGTCGGGATTACCAGTCCAGGCTAAATCCCTTGTACGACAAGCACTCTCAATGAGCTCGAATCTGAATTATCAGTCCAGACTAAATTTAGACCCCAATCGGATTACCCGTCCGGGCTAAATCCTTAATGTACACATATTCTTCGGGAGGCTCGATCACTTAAGGAACACATCCTTTTCATACTTGAGATCACGGATTACCCGTCCGGGCTAAATCCTTTTCTGCAACACATGCAGGATCTCAAGTCATGTAAGCCATGGTTTATCCATCGAATTTCCCTTTTTATTCAACTGATATTTTACTCTTTTCATCAAGTATCTCATATCTTAATGAAAGACCCAGAAAAATGTTCATAAGAAAGATATGAAAGATCTTGATACTTCCTCAGAGAAAAGAAGTCCAGAAGATTATATCAGACCAACCCACTAGGATTAAATGCACTAAGGATAATTTATCTTCCCATATATGTATATTGAATAAAGCATCAATTTGGAGAAACAGATTTATATCATCGTGTGTATTATTTCATAAAGTCCCCTTCGATGGAATGTAATGATATGCCAGAGAGACATAGAGCAATACAGATTATGAACCAGCCAGACTATCGGTATTTTCGTCTATACATCGTGATTAGGAAGCACTCCCATAAATCAAGGATTTTATCAATAGGGCAGTAACAGTAAAAAATATTTCCGAGAATAGTTAAACATACAGAATAACTCGAAAAAGGCTGCAATAATCTGGTATCTTACCTTTCAACATTATTCCTTCAGTTATTTCTGCCATCGTAATTCTCACATAATGCTTCTCATTAAAGAAGTTCAGTTCTGAAGAAATTTCCAATTAATACATTTCCCAACATCTTACCATACTAGTCCTGTTGTTACTTATCAACCGATTTAATCTTTGATCATGTTCATAACCATTTAATAGCTGAACCCTTTGGTATCATATTTGTGGACTTATTCAATACAATTCTTGTGAAATTACTTCACAAAACACCACTCTGGTAAGGGGGTGGGGTTGTAAGATCCCTAACTCATTTCTCATACTCATATACATATATCATTAGTTCATTATCAAAATAACATTTTCATAAACATGTCATTCATTTCAGGCAAACTTTTATTCATGTTCATATGACATGAACTTTTAAGTTATCTTATTTAAACCAGTATATTTAGGTATGCATTCTATGGATTTTGGACAGCCTACTAATCTCATTCATTCAATCCAACAAATCAGGCATATAACCTTTTAGAAAGGCCAAACAAACATGGGCAAATACATCACAGTTTACACTTTCATCTCATATGTTATCATGTACATATCATGAACTTTTATTCATACTATTCAAATTTTAAGCTCATCAAAACTGTACTTTACCCGAATGCCTTAGCTTCTCATCAAACATGGTCGGTATAGCTCGGTTGGAGGGCACCATTGTCTAAACGAAATGGCTCTCATACACATCAAGAGACATCACACTATCACAGATCGGTGGCATGTATAGCTAAACTCTCATACATCTGCTAGGTTAGTTTGAGAACTGACTAAACCATAACTCTGATCCCACTAAATGTAACACCCCTCACCCGTATCCAACATCGAGGCAGGGCTCGAGGCATTACAAGACATAAACATGCATAAACATATAAAATCGGGTCACCAAATTTTGACCAAAATTAAAACTTTTAGAACATATGCTATCATCCCTTAAACAGGCCATCGAGGCCTATAACTTACATTAAGGCGGTTCGGGACAAAATCTAAAACAGTAGGTAAACTTTGGGCAACTTAATAAATTTCTAGTTTTGGAGCGCCACACGCCCGTGTAGGTGGGCCGTGTGGATTCCCACGCCCGGGTGGCTTGGGGAACACCCATGCCCTTAGCCCCTGGGCAACACTGACTTTTGAACACAGCCATGGCACATGCCCATGCTGCCTGTCCGTGTTCAATACTGACTTTGGTACACGACTATGGGACACGCCCATGTGACTTACCCATTGTAATATCCTAAATTAGGGCTTAATCAGAATAGTGGTTTCGTGACCACAAATCTGAGATAGAAATAATTATTTTACAATGATTTTGATGTTTATGATACGATTGCATGATTGTGTGAAAATTTCGTGATGAAATTCTATGCCTAAAGTGCTTAAATTGAAAGTAGGGACTAAATCGAATAAGTTGCAAAACTTGCATTCTAGAAGTTTTTAGTATGAACTTATTTTGGAATATTAATGAGGAGGTCTTAAATAGCAATTTGACCAATTTTAAGTTCATGGACAAAATTAGGACATGGAAGGAATTTTTGGAAAGTTTAGTAGTAAGGGTATTTTGGTCATTTAGTTATTAAAATGAATTAAAAACAAAATTAAAAGCCAATTTTTGTCCATATTCTTCATTAGGCCGAAATTTCAAGCGTTCTCCATAGCTAGGGTTTGTTTCAAGCTTCCAAGCTCCATAGTAAGTGATTCCAAGCCCCGTTTTTAATGTTCTTTACGTTTTTAGAATCCCGGAAGCTCGATTAAGCTTATGCTAGCAATAATTCAACCTAGGGTTTATATTTGGAAAAATACCCATAGGTGAAATTTGTGTATTTTGATGTTTTATGATAGAATATGGGGTTTTAAATTATGTTAGACAACTTGTGCTACTCGGTTTTTAGTGAAAACGAGTAAAAGGGCTTAATCAGCAAAAATACCTAATAGTCATAAGTATATGTTAGAGAGAGAATTTTATGTTTCCATAGAAGGGAAAAGTGATCAGCATGTTATAAAACATAAGAATAAGGAATAAAGTTTAATTCCCGAGCCTAGGGGCAAAAGTGTAATTATGCAAAAGTTTAGGGGCAAAAGTGTAATTTTTTAAAGTTCGTATTAAATGTTGATTTGATGAATTTATGTATTAAATAAGATTAATTTGGTATTATAGATCAAGAAAAACAAGATTCAAGTCGTGATCGAGGAAAAGAAAAGATTGTGGACTAAATTGCAAAATCTTTATATTTTGGTACCAAGGTAAGTTCATGTGTAAATAATGTAGCATAATTGTTATTTTTAAGTTATTGATGCTAATTATAAGATATGCTGATTTTTTTATCGTGAAATATTATGCTCTGTGGTTAATGTTGAGTAATATGCAAATTATGTTTACTACTTGATAAATATGAATTGCTACCGAGTATCGGTTCCAATATTCCATGGAAGACGGCAATGTGAGATCGAGGAAAAAAGCTTGTTTGAACCTTAGGAATAGATTAGGATACAAGTGACATGTCACTAGGATGGTTGAGCATCCGAACTCGTTGAGTTGAGTCCGAGTTCACTTATGGATGCAAATGTCCGAACTCGTTGAGTTGATTCCGAGTTCGTGAGATGTAACTAGGCATCTGAACTCGTTTAGTTGAGTCCGAGTTCATTTATGGATGCGAACCCCCGAGCTCGTTGAGTTGAGTCCGAGTTCACTTAGGGGCGGGTTACATGATTTCTTGATTACATATGTGGCACTTATGTGCAAATTATCCATGTATCCGAGTTATATTCCGATGTGTTCAACGGGTGAAATTTCTAGTTTAATGGAAGAGCACTTAAGATATAAGTGACGTTTTGGGTAAGTGTTGTGAAATGGACACTTTGGACAGGTATGTTCTTAACCCTCGGGTTGAAAATAGATACAACAACGATAAGGTAGTAAGATGATGAATGATGTTTAAAGATGTGATATATGTTTTGGTGGTACCATGCTAAAGTTGTTTGGTATATTTGTATTGTTATGTTACTTTTTATTTACATATGAACTTCCTAAGCATTTATGCTTACTCCTTCCTTTTCATTCACTGTAGTTTTGAACAAGCCGGCTCAGGAATCGGGACAGGTCGAAAGTTCGATCACACTATCCAAAGGACTTTTATCTTGGTAAATGGCTTGTACAACTACTTAAGTATGGCATGTATAGCAATATACTTATTTTGTGTAAATAGTTTTATGATATGGCCATGTTTGGTTGAGAAAATGTTTGATATTGATAAGTCATGGTGATGGCTAATTTAGATCATGTTTGATATCATGGAAGTTTAATAGGTTATCTAGTTCATAAAAATTCAAGGAAAGATGAAACTTGCCTTAAAACAGAATATTGCTGCAGCAATGACATGAATTTGAAAAATAACTAAAAATAGTATAAATGGAACTAAATGATTAGTAAGTTATGAAATTGAAGCTTAATGAGTCTATTTTCATATGGATTGAACAACACAGGAATATAAATTATATTTTATGAGATATTTAAACTTTTGCGAGACAGGGCCAGAGTGATTTCTAAATCCCCTATTCTGACTTTAAAAATTCATAATAAATTTTATTAAAATAATTAGAAGTTTTTATTTATATGTAAAGATTCTTTATTGAGTCTAGTTTTAATAGAAACAAACCTCATAGTCATTGAAATTTTGTATAGAGATATATCTGATTCGTAATACATAGAGGTCAGAGCAGTCGAACCCTGAAACAGGGGATACTTTAATTAATAAACTGTACTAATTGGCCCAATAAAAAAATTCTAGAAAACAATTAGTAAATATATATATGAGTCTAGATTCAGGGAAAATTTACGGATCTTGATTTCGAGTTTCGTAACTCGAGTTATGATTTTTCTTGTAACTGTGATGCGAGTAGCTAGAAAGCTGTGAATGTAGAAACAAATGATTTGAAGTTCTTAAATTGATAAATTATGTTCGGTAACCCCTCAAGCTCGACTCCGGTGATGGTCTCGGGCGTGGGGGCATTACATTTAGTGGTATCAGAGCAGGTTTAGTCGGTTCTCGGACTACGTGTTGTTTGTACAGATTTTGCTATACATGCCATATGTATGAATTGTGATAGTGTGACGACTTCTGACCTTTTTAAGTGATTTTTATATAGTAAATGGATCCCGATCCAACTGTGGCAGATGAAGTAGAGAGTAATGCACCAGCTCCGACTGAAGGGGCAGCGCTGACTGAAAACCCACCTCCTATTGTTGGTCAGGGAGGAGGAGAAAGGGATCGGGAAGCCTTTCTCCAAATGATGAGTGCATGGTACATTGAGTTCGTTCGTACGAACCCAAATGTACGACCTCCCCCACCTCCCCCAATTCCTCAACCTATGCCTCCAATGCCTCAAGGAGTGGATATGATAAAATTTCACAGAACCCCCGTTGATAGAATTCGTAAACAAGGGGCTGAAGAATTTAGAGAAATATTGATGATGATGCAGAGAAAGTAGAGTTCTGGCTTGAAAATTCTATCCGGGTATTGTATGCCTGAAGAATGTTTGAAATGTGCTACATCTTTGTTGAGAGATTCAGCCTATAATTGGTGGAAGACTTTGATTTCGGTGGTACCGAAAGAGAGGGTAACCTGGGAATTCTTTCAAGAAGAGTTTTGGAAGAAATATATTAGTGAAAGATTTATTGATCAGAAATGTAAAGAGTTTCTTGAGCTGAAGCAAGGTAATATGACAGTCTCAGAATATGAAAGAGAGTTTGTTCGATTGAGTAAGTATGCCAGGGAATATGTTCCTACCGAAGCCAAGATGTGCTGGCGATTTGAAGACGGGCTCAACGAAGACATTAAAGCATTTGTCGGGATCCTTGAACTGAAAGAAATGGTAGTCCTAGTTGATCGAGCTTGTAAGGCTGAAGAACTACTTAAAGAGAAGAGGAAGGTAGAGGCTGAGACACGAAATTGGAAGAAAAGGCCAATGAGTAAGGCACCTTCACAGCAACCCGGAAAGTCAAGAAATATGAATCCTCGTTCCCAAGTTTCAGCTGGGCAATCATATGGAAATTTTAAGAAGCAGAATATGGGTCCTAAATCTTAGAATACTTCTGCAGCCAGTGTAGGGAACTCGAGATTTGTTAAACCCGAGTGCCAGCGGTGTGGTAGAAATCATTTTGGTCCGTGCAGAGCAAATAAATATTTTCGATGTGGTTCTCCGGATCATTTTATTAGAGACTGCCCAGAGAGAGCTGAGAAAGAAAAATTTCAGAGTGTAAAAGCTAGTGGTGCAAACTCGAGGGAAGGTATCCGAGAAAGCTGGAAGTGAAACAAGCAGTAAGAATGTAGCCAGAGATGCAGCACTTAGATCTGAGGGAAGAGCTCCGGCTAGAACTATGCTATTAAAGCGCATGAAGATGCTTCCTCACCCGATGTGATTACCGGTACATTTTCTGTTTGTGATATTAATATTATTGCTTTGATTGATCCTGGTTCTACTCATTCATAGTATGCATTAAACTGGTGTCTAGTATGAATACTGTTGAGAACACAGAATTTATGATTAGAGTATCGAACCCATTAGGCAAATGCGTGATAGTTGATAAAGTATGCAAGAAATGCCCTTAATGATTCGGGGTCATTACTTTCCGGCCGACTTGATGTTGTTGCTGTTTGATGAATTTGATGTTATTTTGGGTATGGATTGGTTGACATTGCATGATGCTATAATAAATTGCAAAGAAAAGGTTATATAATTAAAGTGTGAAAATGGTGAAATTCTGCGGGTTGAGCCAGACAAATCAGAGGCATTATCTAGTATGATTTCTTCGATGTCGACTCAGAGATATTTGAGAAAGGGTTATGAAGCTTATTTGGTGTATGTAATTAATACAAAGAAGTTGAAAAGAAAGTTGAATCAGTGCCGGTTGTGTGTGAATTTGCGGACGTATTTCCAGAAGGATTGCCAGGTTTGCCTCCAGTCAGAGAAGTAGAATTTGGTATTGATTTAATACCGAGAACAACTCCGATCTCGATTGCTCCATATAGAATTGCACCAACAGAGTTGAAAGAATTAAAGTCGCAATTGCAAGAGTTGACTGATAAAGGCTTTGTGAGACCGAGTTTTTCACCTTGGGTGCTCCCGTGTTATTTGTGAAAAATAAGGATGGTTCTATGAGATTATGTGTTGATTATTGGCAGTTAACAAGGTGACAATCAAAACAAGTATCCGTTGCCGAGAATTGATGATTTGTTTGATCAGCTAAAAGGAGCGACATGGTTTTCAAAGATTGACTTGAGATCTGGGTATTATCAGCTGCGAGTAAAAGAGTCAGATGTGCCTAAAACTGCTTTTAGAACAAGGTACGTCATTATGAATTTTTAGTTATGCCATTCGGTTGACAATGCTCCTGCTGTGTTTATGGATTTAATGAATCGCATATTTCGGCCATACTTGGACAGATTTGTTGTGGTGTTTATAGATGATATTTTATTTATTCAAAGATGAGACAGAGCATGCTGAGCATTTGAGGATAGTTTTGCAAACTTGAGAGATAAGCAGCTATATGCTAAGTTTAGTAAAGTGAATTTTGGCTCCGGGAAGTTGGATTTTTGGGTCATATTGTTTCAGGTGATGGTATACGGGTTGATCCTAGTAAAATTTCAGCCATTGTTGATTGGAAACCACCAAAAAACGTAGCTGAAGTTAGAAGTTTCTTGGGGCTAGCTGGGTATTATCGGCGGTTCGTAAATGGATTTTCTATAATTGCTGCTCCTATGACTAGACTACTCCGAAAGGATGTTAAATTTGAATGGACGGAAGAATGTCAACAGAGTTTCGAAGAATTGAAAAAGTTATTAACTGAAGCACCAGTGTTGATACAACCCGAATCAGGTAAAGAATTTGTGGTGTATAGTGATGCTTCTCTAATTGGTTGGGGTGTGTACTCATGCAAGAAGGAAAAGTGGTGGCTTATGCTTCGAGACAGTTAAAACCTCATGAGAAGAATTATCCTACTCACGATTTGGAATTGGCTGTGGTGGTATTTGCTTTGAAGATTTGGCGACATTATTTGTATGGTGAAAAGTGCCGAATATATACCGATCAAAAAAGTCTTAAATACTTGATGTCACAAAAAGACTTGAATTTGAGACAGCGAAGATGGTTGGAGTTATTGAAAGATTACGAGCTTGTTATCGATTATCATCCAGGAAAAGCGAATGTGGTTGCCGATGCTTTAAGCAGAAAGTTGTTGTTTGCTTTGAGAGTTATGAACACTCAGTTGAAAATTCAGATGACGGTTCGATTCTAGCAGAGTTAAGAGCAAGACCGATGTTTTTACAAGAGATTTCTGAAGCTCAAAAAAATGATCAAGATTTGCTAGCCAAAAGAAAACAGTGTGAAGCTGATACGGATCAGATTTTAGAATCGGTTCTGATGGTTGTTTGATGTTTAAAAATCAGATTTGTGTACCGAAAAATGATGAGTTAATTCAAAAGATTTTGCAGGAAGCACATAATGGTTGTTTAGCGGTTCATCCGGGCAGTACGAAGATGTATAATGACTTGAAGAAAATGTACTGGTGGAGTAGAATGAAAGAGATATTTCCGAGTTTGTATCAAAGTGCTTAGTTTGCCAACAAGTGAAAGCTGAACACCAAGTACCTTCAGGATTACTCCAGCCTATTATGGTTCCTGAATGGAAATGGGATCGGATTACTATGGATTTTATATCAGGGTTGCCGTTAACTCCAGGGAAAAAATGCCATCTGGGCAATAGTTGACAGACTGACTAAATCGGCTCATTTTATTCCGGTACGTACAGATTATTCTCTTAATAAGTTGGCTGAATTGTATATCCGAGAGATTGTTAGACTTCATGGGATACATTTGTCAATCATTTCGGATAGAGATCCGAGGTTTACCTCACGGTTTTGGCAAAAGTTGCAAGAAGCATTAGGTACAAAGTTAAATTTCAGCACTGCCTTTCATCCACAAACTGATGGACAATCAGAGAGAGTAATTCAGATTCTTGAAGACATGCTCAGATGTTGTGTATTGGAATTTCAAGGTAGTTGGGAAAGTATTTACCGTTGGTAGAATTTGCTTATAATAATAGTTATCAGACAAGTTTGAAAGATGGCACCTTATGAAGCATTATATGGTCGTAAATGTCGGACGCCATTGTATTGGACTGAACTCAAGGAAAATCAGATTTATGGAGTTGATTTAATAAAAGAAACCGAAGAAAAGGTGAAAGTGATTCGAGATTGTTTGAAAGCTGCTTCAGATAGAAGAAATCTTATGCGGATTTGAAACGAAAGGAAATGGAGTTTCAAGTTGGTGATAAGGTATTTTTGAAAGTGTCTCCATGGAAGAAAGTCCTTAGATTTGGACGAAGGGCAAGTTAAGTCCGCGTTTTATTGGACCGTATGAAATAATTGAAAAAGTTGGACCAGTAGCATATCGGCTAGCGTTACCACCCGAATTAGAGAAGATTCATGATGTGTTTCACGTATCTATGTTACGTCGGTATCGTTCGAATCCTTCAATATAATTCACCGACAGAATTGAACTGCGCCGGATATGACTTATGAAGAAGAACCGATTAAGATTTTAGCTCGAGAGTCAAACAACTAAAATAAATGTTGCACTTGTGAAGTGTTGTGCAAAGCATGGGTAGAGAGACTAATGGAACCTGAAGAACTATGAGAAACCATACCCACCTGTTACCGGTAAGTTTCGAGGACGAAAATCCTTAAAGGGGGAGAGTTGTAAATCCTGAATTAGCTTAATCGGAATAGGTTTGTGACCACAATCCGAGATAGAAATAATTATTTACAATGATTTTGATTATGATACGATTCTGATTGTGTAAATTTCGTGATGAAATTCTATGCCTAAGTGCTTAAATTGAAAGTAGGATAATCGAATAAGTTGCAAAACTTGCATTCTAGTTTTTATGAACTTATTTTGGAATATTAATGAGAGTCTATAGCATTTGACCAATTTTAAGTTCATGG